>NC_068432.1:12485031-12849970 GCF_023373465.1 Oncorhynchus keta
TGTCTACAGCACTTCTTTTTTGGAAAAGCAAGCTAGATAAATACTCCCAAGTTTAATATGGGCATCTTGTTATAGCACTTGTACACTTAACCTCTTCCTCGTTAGTTAAAATCTACAGAAGACTGGGACCACGTACAGTGCAAAATCCTAGAGAGAAAAAAATGAATACCCCCAGAACTAGCCTCAGCAGACTCTCTATAGATTTCATTTCCCAGGATCTTAATTGAGATTATGAGAGGAAAACCGGTAGCTGGCTTGTCTAAAACACAGCTTAATGTCTCCCAAAGAAGCTGTCGAATCTCAATAAAGATCCAGAGAATGAAACAACAATATCTGTCTGCTGAGGCTAGTTCTGACTGTGGGCTCTGTCTGAGGGGTGATTAATAACAGCAGCTCCCTGGCCCTCCACTCATCTATTAGTTATGAAACAACCCTTAAGTGTCCTCTCCAATCCCATCCTGCAGTTGTCACCGATCCATCGCCACCGGGCACTTTACGATGAAAGATTAGGGGGGTCTCAGCTTGTGCGCCGCAGAAAAACAAAGAGACCCCCCACCAAAAAACACCCCCAATGTTACACACCACACACACTCCCCCAATAACACCACTGTTAACCCAAACACACATGCAGACACAAACACACACTTGCCCAGAACTCCCCTTCTCTCTCTATACTAAAGACCCTGTGGGTAATTCTGTTAATACTACCCAGAGGCACTGCCCAAAATTTAAAAAAGGACCGTCTGGATGTAACCCCCAACGCTGCCAGTCTGTCTGCCCTCCATATGCTGCTAACGGAAGGATCCGAGACACTGAAGCGCTGAGGTAACATGCGAGGCACCTCTGTCTGGCTCTTACTTAACCTAATCTTAACCCAGGTCTACGCTAAATGAAATGGTTGGGTGCTGCTATTGACATATTTCTGCAGGTTTTAATGGATGATGGTTGTTTTGTCAAAAACATGAATTTTGCTCTCATGCTAGCTAGCAATTTCATTCTATTCTAGGTAGGAATTCATAACAAATTGACCAGGAAAGCCAAATCAATCATGTGACATACGAACCCCTCCCCAACCCCCCACCTACCCTCATCGCCAACCATGTTATGTTTTACCTGCCCTTTCCAAAGCGTGATCTTAGCAGCTTGTTGTCCCATCATCCTCATAAACCTCCTCTCTATTAAATACCTAGAGGTCGGCTCAGATTTTAACCCCTCAATAACCGCTCTCCTCATTGGACTTAAAGTATAGTAATTAAGACTGACGCCGCCGCTCATCTCATAGCCCATGCATAAAATACATAAACCAAAGTCCTTCTGTAGCTCAGTTGGTAGAGCATGGCGCTTGTAACGCCAGGGTAGTGGGTTTGATCCCCGGGACCACCCATACGTAGAATGTATGCACACATGACTGTAAGTCGCTTTGGATAATAGCGTCTGCTAAATGGCATATATTATTATTTATATTAAAGCCAGGGGTCGGGTGTGTGTGCGTGCGTGTGTGCGTGCGTGCGTGCGTCTGCTAATGTGTGTGTGTTTCTGAGGAGGTGTCAGACATGAGGAGGACATTGTCTGGCCTTTTAAAATTCAAAAGATGGGGGTGAGAAACATCAAGGGTCACCAAATTATTCAACGTAGTGCATTGTCAGCACAAAATAGGGTTATGTCTGCACTCAGGTAGCCTAGAGATGATTTGTCCCCCTTCCCTCGATCCTCCACCAGAACCTAAATCCTTGCTGCTTCAAAAGGATACGAAGCCTTAATCCCGTCAAAGAGAAATGCATATTGCATATGCACATCAACGCCTCTGCTTCCCCCCCACCATCACCCCCACTTCAGTTGGTCACAACTTCATTAAGAATGGACAATAGACTACAGATTATGGTCAAATGTAACCAATACAGGCAGAATTTTAAGTTACAAATCAAATTGTATGTCACATGCGCCGAATACAACAGTGAAATGCTTACTTACAAGCCCTTAACCAACCATGCAGTTAAGAAAACATTTACTAAATAAAATAAAGAGCAACAATAAAATAACGAGGCTATATACAGGGGGTACCGGTAAAGAGTCAATGTGAATGGGGTACACGTTAGCCGAGGTAATTTTGGTAATATGTACATGTAGGTAAGGGTAACGTGACAATGCATAGATAATGAACAGCGAGTAGCAGCAGTGTAAAAAAGGGGGAGGGAAGTCAATGCAAATGGTTTGGGTAGCCATTTGATAAGCTGTTCAGCAGAGAGAACAGTCTATGTCCAGGGTGGCTGGAGTCTTTTTTAGGGCCTTCCTCTGATCACCGCCTGGTATAGAGGTCCTGGATGGCAGGAAGCTTGGCCCCAGTGATGTACTGGGCCGTACCCACTACCCTCTATAGCATCTTGTGGTCGAAGGCTGAGCAGTTACCATACCAGGTGGTGATACTCTCAATGGTGCAGCTCTATAAAGTTGAGAGGATCTGAGGACCCATGCCAAATCTTTTCAGTCTCCCGAGGGGGAATAGGCGTTGTCATGCTCCCTTCAAGACTGTCTTTGTGTTTAGACCATGATAGTTTGTTGGCGATGTGGACACCAAGGACCCTGAAGCTCTCAACCAGCTCCACTACAGCCCCATTGATGAGAATGGAGGCATGTTCGGCCCTCCTTTTCCTGAAGAGCACGATCACCTCCTTTGTTTTGATCACGTTGCGGGAGAGGTTATTGTCCTGGCACCACACTGCCAGGTCTCTGACCTCCTCCCTATAGGCTGTCTCGTCGTTGTCGGTGATCAGGCCTACCAATATTGTGTCGTCTGCAAACTTAATGAGGGTGTTGAGGATCAAGCGTGGCAGATGTGTTGCCATCTACCCTCACCACCTGGGGGCGGCCCGTCAGGAAGTGCAGGATCCAGTTGTGTTTAGTCAATGGATCCTTAGCTTAGTGATGAGCTTTGAGGGTACTATGGTGTTAAACGCTGAGCTGTAGTCAATGACTAGCATTCTCACATAAGTGTTCCTTTTGTCCAGCTGGGAAAGGGCAGTGTGGAGTGCAATAGAGATAGCATCATCTGTGGATCTGTTTGGGCAGTATACAAATTGGAGTGGGTCTAGGGTTTCTGGGATAAATGGTGTTGATGTGAGCCATTACCAACCTTTCAAAGCACTTCATGGCTATGGATGTGCTACGGGTCTTTAGTCCTTTAGGCAGGTTGCGTTTGTGTTCTCGGGCACAGGGACTATGGTGGTCTGCTTGAAATATGTTGGTATTTACAGACTCAATCAGGGACATGTTGAAAATGTCAGTGAAGACACCTGCCAGTTGTTCAGCACATGCCCGGAGCACACCCCGCAGCCTTGTATATGTTGACCTGTTTAAAAGGTCTTGCTCACGTTGGCTACTGAGAGCGTGATCACACAGACGTCCGGAACAGCTGATGCTCTCATGCATGCCTAGGTGCTGCTTGCCTGGAAGCGAGCATAGAAGTGATTTAGCTCGTCTGGTTGGCTCATGTCACTGGGCAGTTCGTGGCTGTGCATCGCTTTGTAGTCTGTAATAGTTTGCAAGCTCTGCCACATAAGACGAGCGTCAGAGCCGGTGTAGTATGATTCAATCTTAGCCCTGTATTGACGCTTTGCCTGTTTGATGATTCGTCGAAGGGCATACCAGGATTTCTTGTAAGCTTCCGGGTTAGAGTCACGCACCTTGAAAGCGGCAGCTCTACCCTTTTGCTCAATGCGAATGTTGCCTGTAATCCATGGTTTCTGGTTGGGATATGTACGTACGGTCAATGTGGGGACGACATCCTCGATGCACTTACTGATAAAGCCAGTGACTGATGTGGTGAACTCCTCAATGCCATCGGAAGAATCCCGGAACATGTTCCAGTCTGTGATAGCAAAACAGTCCTGTAGTTTAGCATCTGCTTCATCTGACCACTTTTTTATAGACCGAGTCACTGGTACTTCCTGCTTTCATTTTTGCATGTAAGGAATCAGAGGATAGAGTTGTGGTCAGATTTACCAAATGGAGGAAGAGGGAGAGCTTTGTACGCGTCTCTGTGTGTGGAGTACAGGTGATCTAGAATTTTTTCCCCCTCTGGTTGCACATTTAACAGGTTGATGGAAATTTGGTAGAACTGATTTAAGTTTCCCTGCATTAAAGTATCCATCCTCTAGGAGCGCCGCCTCTGGGTGAGTGGTTTCCTGTTTGTTTATTTCCTTATACAGCTGTCTGAGTGCAGTCTTAGTGTCAGCATCTGTCTGTGGTGGCAAATAAACAGCCACGAAAAATATAGCTGAAAAAGCTCTAGGCAAGTAGTGTGGCCTGCAATTTATTACAATATACTCTACTTCCGGCGAGCAAAATCTAGAGACTTCCTTAGATTTCATGCACCAGCTGTTGTTTACAATTATGCACAGACCCTCGTCTTACCGGAGTGTGCTGTTCTATCTTACCGGTGCAGCGTATATCCCACTAGCTTAATATCCATGTCTTCATTCTGCCACGATTCCGTGAAACATAGGATATTACAGTTTTTGATGTCCCGTTGGTAGGATATTCGTGATCGTACCTCATGTAGTTTATTGTCCAATGATTGCACGTCAGCGAGTAGTATTGATGGTAGCGGCAGCTATCAGGCACATGTAGTATCCAAAAACAAGTGTTAAGCAAATCAAAATATATTTTATATTTGGGTTTCTACAAAGTAGCCACCTTAATGAACCCTTTGCACACTCTTGGCATTCCATCAACAAGCTTCACGAGGTAGGCACCTGAAATGCATTTCAATTAACAGGTGTGCCTTGTTTAAAGTCAATTTGTGGAATTTCTTTCCTTCTTAATGCGTTTGAGACAATTAGTTGTGTTGTGACAAGGTAGGGTTGGTATACAGAAGATAGTGCTATTTGGTTAAAGATCAAGTCCATATTATGGCAAGAACAGCTCAAAAAAGCAAAGAGAAATGACAGTCCATTTTTGTAATTTTTTATTTTACCTTTATTTAACCAGGCAAGTCAGTTAAGAACATATTCTTATTTTCAATGACGGCCTGGGAACAGTGGGTTAACTGCCTGTTCAGGGGCAGAATGACAGATTTGTACCTTGTCAGCTCGGGGGTTTGAACTCGCAACCTTCCGGTTAATAGTCCAACGCTCTAACCACTAAGCTACGCTGCCGCCCCATTACAGGATTGAAGGTCCCGAAAAACACAGTTGCCTCCATCACTCTTAAATGGAAGAAGTTTGGAACACACACACGTGCCATTTACCACATAGAAGCTAAATATTTGTTAGAATTTAATTATAGGTAGTCCTTTCTTTTATTGCAGGCTTTATCTAAATATCTGCAAATGGAAATACACAATGGACAAAAAAACATTTCCGTTTGTCCTCATCGCTCAGCCACATAATAACAGGGTATATTTGGTGTGCTTTCTGGAATAACAGCAATCGTATATTGTGTTAGAAAGGTCAGTAGAGGATGAAATGAGATTCATTCTCTATGGCTTCGAGGTCACAATAGTTACATAGCATTTCCTCTTCCATTTCACCAAAATACTGACCTGTTTCAATACAGAGAAAATATCCCTGATCTTACCTGTTTCAATACGCAGAGGCAATATCCCTGATCTTACCTGTTTCAATACGCAGAGGCAATATACCTGATCTTACCTGTGCATATAGAGATATCTTGCTGTTATGTAAGTTTTACATAATATACAGTGCATTCGGAAAGTATTCAGACAACTTGACTTTTTCCACATTTTGTTACGTACAGCCCTATTCTGAAATTGATTGTTCCTCAATCTACACATAATACCACATAATGACAAAGCAAACAGGTTTTGAAATTTTAGCATATGTATTAATAACAAAAACAGAAATTCCTTATTTACATAAGTATTCAGACCCCTTGCTATGAGAATCGAAACGGAGCTCAAGTGCATCCTGTTTCCATTGATCATCGTTGCGATTTTTCTACAATTTGATTGAAGTCCACCACTCCTCAGTAAAAGGCACATGACAGCCCACTTGGAGATTGCCAAAAGGCACCTAAAGGACTCAGACCATGAGATTCTCTGATCCGATGAAGTTCATTGAAAGATTGAACATTTGGCCTGAATGTCAAGCGTGACGTCTGGAGGAAACCTGGCACAAACCCTACAGTGAAGCACGGTGGTGGCAGCATCATGCTGTGGGGATGTCTAAAAAAAAAAAGTGTTTGCTTTGTCATTATGGGGTATTGTGTAAATTGATGAGGGGAAAAAAACAATTCAATCAATTTTAGAATAAGGCTGTAATGTAACAAAATGTGGAAAAAGTCATGCAGCCCGAATAATTACGTAAATGTAATATTTCAGTTTTTATTTTTAAAACATTTGCAAAATTGTCTAAAAAACAGTGTTTGCTTTGTCATTATGGGGCAATGTATGGAGATTTACAAGGGGAAAAAACAATTCAATCAATTTTAGAATAAGGCTGTAATGTAACAATTTTTAATAATTTGAGGGGTCAAAACCCTTAATCAAACAAAAGGTTCTCAATTTGGGTACATCTCCTCCACCCAAATGTTTTTCATTAACGCACCAACAGTTGTTTTTTCATAATATCTACAGTTGGAGTCACATACACCTTAGCCAAATACAATTAAACTCAGTTTTTCACAATTCCTGACATTTAATTATTGTAAAAATTCCCTGTCTTCGGTCAGATAGGATCAACACTTTATTTTAAGAATGTGGAATGTCAGAATAACAGTAGAGAGAATTATTTATTTCAGCTTTTATTTCTTCCATCACATTCCCAGCAGGTCAGACATTCCCAGCAGGTCAAACGTTTCGGGTAGCCTTCCACAAGCTTCCCACCATAAGCTGGGTGAATTTTGGCCCATTCCTCCCGACAGAGCTGGTGTAACGGAGTCAGGTTTGAAGGCCTCCTTGCTCGCACACACTTTTTCAGTTCTTCCCAGGTCAGGGCTTTGTGATGGCCACTCCAGTACCTTGACTTTGTTCTTCTTAAGCCATTTTGCCACAACTTTGGAAGTATGCTTGGAGTCATTGTCCATTTGGAAGACCCATTTGCGACCAAGCTTTAAACTTCCTGACTGATATATTGAAGCAACATCTCAAGTTATCCACAATTTTCTTTCCTCATGATGCCATCTATTTTGTGAAGTGCACCAGTCCTTCCTGCAGCAAAGAACCCCCACAACATGATGCTGCCACCACCGTGCTTCACGGTTGGGATGGTGTTCTTCGGCTTGCTAGCCTAACCCTTTTTCCTCCAAACATAACGATGGCCCAACAGTTCCATTTTTGTTTCATCAGACTAGAGGACATTTCTCCAAAAAGTACCTTTGTCCCCATGTGCAGTTGCAGTAGTAGTCTGGCATTTTAAAGTCAGTTTTGGAGCAGTGATTTCTTTCTTGCTGAGTGGCTTTTCTGTTTATGTAGATATTTATGACTCCTTTTACTGTTGAAATAGATACTTCTATACCCATTTCCTCCAGCATCTTCACAAGGTCCTTTGCTGCTGTTCTGGGATTGATTTGCACTTTTCGCACCAAAGTACTTTTTTTCTCCTTTATTTAACTTGGCAAGTCAGTTAAGAACAAATTCTTATTTTCAATGACGGCCTAGGAACAGTGGGTTTAACTGCCAGGGCAGAACGACAGATTTGTACCTTGTCAGCTCAGGGGTTTGAACTTGCAACCTTCCGGCTACCCTGCCGCCCCGCATCTCTCGGAGACAGAACACGTCTCCTTCCTGAGCGGTATGACGGCTGCGTGGTCCCATGATGTTTATACTTGCGTACTATTGTTTGTACAGATGAACGTGGTACCTTCAGGCATTTGGAAATTGCTCCCAAGGATGAACCAGACTTGTGGAGGTCTATAATGTTTTTTTCTGAGGTCTTGGTTGATTTCTTTTGATTTTCCCATGATGTCAAGCAAAGAGGCACTGAGATTGGAGGTAGGCCTTGAAATACATCCACAGGTACACCACCAATTGACTCAAATGATGTCAAATAGCCTATTAGAAACTTCTAAAACCATGACAATTTTCTGGAATTTTCCAGGCTATTTAAAGGCACAGTCAACTTAGTGTATGTACATTTCTGACACACTGGAATTGTGATTCAGTTAAATAATCTGTCTGTAAACAATTGTTGGAAAAATGACTTGTGTCCTGCACAAAGTAGATGTCCTAACCGCCTTGCCAAAACTATGGTTTGTTTACAAGAAACTTGTAGAGTTGTTGAAAAACGAGTTTTAATGCCTCCAACCTAAGTGTATGTAAACTTCCGACTTCAGCTGTACATCTGCCTTAATTTGGTTTTCGTACAGATGTTTACAGTCAGACTGTTGGAAAAGGTCAGACATTTCAGTTGTCCAGGCAGACTTGTGGACACCTAAAAAGTAATGTACTGCTCTGTTATGGACATGTTCATTTTTAAATACCTCTTAGCACCCCACACTCCTGTTGACTAGTCCAGAACAGGACACACTCATAAATACCCAAATATTTATAAATGCTAGTAAAACTCAAATGTGTTCACCAAAAACAAAACTGAAACACTTCTCTTCGTAGCTGGTTTTCTAAAATTCATTATCTGTGTTTTTGTCTTATTAGATCATCTTATACACCAATTGACTGCATATAATAACAACATGTTCTGCGGGTCTTGTTCTGTTTCTGCGATCAAAATAATATCAGCATATAAAAGGATACTTAGCATTTCATCATCATATCTTACTCCCATATTTAACGGTTTAATTTCTTTGCCAAATAATTTATAAACAGAGCAAACAAAGTGGGCGTCTCCTTGTTTTACACCTGAGGGGGTGGGACACCAATTTGTACGATATTCATTAACACACACACAAGCAATTGGTACTTTTTAAAGAGACTGGATTGCGAGATTGACTGGACTGGATTGCAATTTCCAATCAACCTCTATAGGCTAAAATATCCCTATATACAAAATCAAAAGCTTTCTGGAAATCAATGAAACATGTAAAAATAGGATTCTCTTTGTGCCATCTATTTCTGATTATTGTACAGACCGAGAAGATATGATCTTTACAGGCTCTGGATTTACGGGAAAACAGTTCTTCCACCAGAATGTTTTTATTCTCCAGAAAGGTCATTAGCCTATTGTTGAGAATAGATTAATATAATTTATAGACCTTACTTAATAAACGTATGGCTCTATAGTACAGTGGCACTCAGGTCATTTTTTGAAGATTTGGAAATGGTAATCACTATAGACTTATACCAAATTGATGGCAGTATACTCTACTCAAAGACAATTTGGAGCAAATCATATAAGACATCAATTAATTTAGGAAGAGTCTGGTCCCATAAAGAAGCAACAACGTTTTCACTGTGTACACAGGACGTGCTACTACTCCATCACTACATTATACACCACGGCCTCCCCTGGAAGTCCTCATCAGGCTCCCAACAGAAGGCTCCGGTCGTCACCAGGCTTCTGACTGGTTATATCAGGTTGGCAAAAAACAATGACTAGGCAGCTTAATTGTAATTCAGATAAGAAAAGTATTGGGTCGTTCCACCAAGTGCTGGAACCTGGTGAACAAAAAAAAATGCTTCACCTAATTTTAACATTATCATAAAGAGCACATGTTCAACTTAATAAAAACATGTTGTCCCATCTCAAGAGGTTAAATAAAAAAACATGACTATATTAAGTGCCAAGTAAAGTAACAGGGTTGATTGTAACAGGTTGGCAATTTCATCTTAAATCATCCATGAATCCCCTTTTGACCGGGAAAGGGAAGCTTGTTATGTGCAACAGGGAGGGGCAATTGTATGCAAGCGTCACAAAAACAGATGTTATTGTTACAACATTTCTAACCCGTCTATCTGTAGGTAACAGGGATGACGTGTTACGACCCACTCAGTTACCAACTCAAAACGGCCAAAAAGAGTAGAACCAGCTCACCTGCTTTTACAATAGGGTTTGACTATAAGATATTCAATGTTTCCACCCAACACATTATGAAGGAGCGTCGAGGATAAACAGCAGATAGAGAAGAACATGAGTGTCTAAAGGAGTAGAATGTTCCTGAAACAGAGAGAGTCCCTAAAGCATATTCAGCCTGGCTGAGAGGCAGGGAGACTGGGACTGGAGGAGTTGCCAGGACCATCAATCTGAGACATGCCAGACAGGAGCTCCAGACAACAGAGGACACACCACTCGGAGTGTGCCTCAGAGGCTTGGAGAGGAAAGGGGAATGTCAGCTCTTCCTTTACTGTGTCACATCATATCCCTCCCGGCGATGTGTTTTTCAAAAATAATCTTAACAATAAGGTTTCTTATCTTGAGAAGATTCCCTCTTATAATAACAGCAAAACAGACATGCACATCATTGCAACACTGTACAAGTACAACCAGATCAATGATACGAATATTCCCAGATAATATACATTTTTTTACAACCCAGCCACCTCCTCAGCTCAGGGTCACATATAGCTAGAGCAATTGACATTCAGAAAAGCTATTTCAGTAACACGGGCCAACCCCCAGTCCCTCAGTCCACTCACAGTGTTTCTCATTGTGTAGGAGATTAACAATAATCATAGGTCCCATCTCTCTCAGCGTCGAGAGGGTAGGTTCCAAGCGCCACTGAAATGTCTGAGGGCAGGGAGTCAAACCTCAGAGGAGACCCAGAGCCTGTCTGGGAGCCTGAGGACCGAGGTGGGAGTACAAGATGCATGTAATGAGGCCAACACTACACAGAGAGAGAAGAGGAGGAGGGAGAAAGAGATGGAGTGGGGTGAAGAGAGAGAGAGACAGTGCATTCGTAAAGTATTCAGACCCCTTCCCCTTTTCCACATGTTGTTACGTTACAGCCTTATTCTAAAATTGATTAAATGTTTTAAAATTCATGAATCTACACACAATAGCCCGTAATGACAAAGCGAAAACAGGTTTTTAGAAATGTTTGCAAATGTATAAAAATAACTGAAATACCTTATTTACATAAGTATTCAGCCACTTTGCTATGAGACTCTAAATTGAGTTATCCGGTGCACCCTGTTTACATTGATAAACCTTGAGATGTTTCTACAACATGGGAGTCCACCTGTGGTAAATTCAATTGATTGGAGATTTCTATATAAGGTCCCACAGTTGACAGTGCATGTCAGAGCAAAAACCAAGCCATGAGGTCGAAGGAATCGTCCGTAGAGCTCCGAAACAAGATTGTGTCGAGGCACAGATCTGGAGAAGGGTACCAAAAAATGTCTGCAGCATTGAAGGTCCCCAAGAACACAGTGGTCTCCATCATTCTTAAATGGGAGAGGTGTGGAACCCCCAAGACTCTTCCTAGAGCTGGCTGCCCGGCCAAACTGAGTAATCGGGGGAGAATGGCCTTGGTCAGGGAGGTGAGCAACATTGATTGGACTACTGAGATTTTTCTATTTTTATTTTTTGTATTTATTAAGGATCCCCACTAGCTGCAGCCAATTTAAAATATTACATGCCATTACATTTCATAACAGTTTTAACACATTGTGTGTGCTCTCAGGCCACTACCACATATCTAAAATACAAAATCCATGTGTACATATGTGTAGAGTGCGTGTCTTATCATGTGTAAGTGTGTCTGTGGGTCTCGTCACAGTCCCCATTGTTCCATAAGGTGTATTTTTAATCTGTTTTTTATTTTATTTTATTCTACTGCTTCAGTTACCTGAAGTGGAATAGAGTTCCATGTAGCCATGGCTCTATGTAGTACTGTGAGCCTCCCAGTCTGTTCTGGACTTTGGGATTGTAAAGACACCTCTGGTGGCATGTCGTGGGGTATGCATGGGTGTCCGAGCTGCGTGCTAGTAGTTCAAAACAGACAGCTCAGTGCATTCAGCATGTCAATACTTCTTACAAGAACAAGTATTGATGAAGTCAATCTCTCCTCTACTTTGAGCCATGAAAGATTGACATGCATATTATTAAAGTTAACTCTCCTTGTACATACAGCCGTGCTGCCATGTTCTGAGAAAATTATAATTTTCCTAAGTCCCTCTTTGTGGCACCTGACTACACGACTGAAAAGTAGTCCAGGTGCAACAAAACTAGGGCCTGTAGGACCTGTCTTGTTGATAATGTTAAGGCAGAGCAGCACTTCATTATGGACAGATTTCTCCCAGTCTTAGCTACTGTTGTTTTGACCATGACAGTTTACAATCCAGGGTTACTCTAAGCAGTTTAGTCACCTCAAATTGCTCAATTTATACATTCATTACACTATTTAGGTGAGGTATAAGGTTTAGTGAATGATTTGTCCCAAATACAATGCTTTTAGTTTTAGAAATAAATAAATATATATGAGCTATTTTTAGCACTTTGAGATGCGTGATTATTTCTATTGCTTTACCCTCGGAAGCTTATCAAAAGAAGCCATTCAACTTTTATTTATGTTTGAGCTGATTGTGCCGCTCACCCTGCACTCAGTGGACTTCCTACTGTCATCAAAGTGCTTTGAGAGACTAGTCAAGGATCATATCACCACCTTACCTGCCACACTAGACACACTTCAATTTGCATAACGCCCCAATAGGTCCACAGACGATGCAATCGCCATCACACTGCACACTGCCCTATCCCATCTGGAAAGAGGAATACCTATGTAAGAAAGCTGTTCATTGACTACAGCTCAGCATTCAACACCAGAGTACCCTCCAAGCTCATCATTAAGTTTGAGGCCCTGGGTCTCAACCCCGCCCTATGCAATTGGGTCCTGGACTTTCTGACGAGCCTCCCCCAGGTGGTGAAGGTAGGAAACAACATCTCCACTTCGCTGATCCTCAACACTGGGGCCCCACAGGGGTGCGTGCTCAGCACCCTCTTATACTCCCTGTTCACCCATTACTGCATGGCCATGCACACCTCCAACTCGATCATCAAGTTTGCAGACAACAGCTACAGTGGCCTTGATTAACAAAATCGACGAGACAGCATACAGGGAGGAGGTGAGGGCACTCGAAGTGTGGTGTCAGGAAAACAACATCTCACTCAACATCAACAAAACAAAGGAGATGATCGTGGAAACAGCAGAGGGAACACCCCCCTATCCACATCGACGGGACAGCAGTAGAGAAGGTGGAAAGCTTTAAATTCCTCTGCGTACACATCACAGACTGTGTAGTGAAGAAGGCGCAACAGCGCCTCTTCAATCTCAGGATGCTGAAGAAATTTGGCTTGGCACCTGAAACTCTCAAACTTTTACAGACAAACAATTGAGGGTATCCTGTCGGGCGGGATCGCCGCCTGGTATGGCAACTGCACTGCCCACAACCACAAGGCTCTCCAGAGGGTGGTGCGGTCTGCACAACGCATCACAGAGGAAAACTACCTGCCCTCCAGGACACCTACAGCACCCAATGTCACAGGAAGGCCAAAAAGATCAAGGACAACAACCACCCAAGCCACTGCCTGTTCACACCACTACCATCCAGAAGGCGAGGTCAGTACAGGTGCATCAAAGCTGGGACAGAGACTGAAAAAAAGCTTCTCTCTCAAGGCCACAGTTAAATAGCCATCACTAACACAGAGAGGCTGCTGCCTACATACAGACTCAAAATCATTGGCCACTATTAAATGGATCACTAGTCACTTTAATAATACCACTTCAATGTTTACATACTCATATGTATTTATTTAGGACTTTTTAGGGAGTAAAAATGGATTCCCATTCAAAATCCGATTAGTCAAAACCCCATTTTTCTTAACAATTTCAAATCTCGTCTCATCGTAGCAACTCCAACGGGCTCAGGAGAGGCGAAGTCATGCGTCCTCCGAAACATGACCCACCTGTCGGCGCTACTTAAACACCCGCCAGCTTAACCCAAAAGCCAGCTGCACCAATGTGTCGGAAGAAACAAACATGTAGTGCCTTAGACCGCTGCGCCACTCGGAGGGTCAAAATCCTATTTTTCTAACCCTAAACCAAACCTAAAACTTAAGCCTAATTTAGCATTTTAACAAATTCAGGACATGAAAAAAGTCCAGACTTTTCAAAATGTTTGCTTTCTTACCATATCGAAACATTATGGTGACTTGTCAGGACATTCTGGTCCTGATAGTGTAGGAAAACATGCACACACCACCATTTATTTTGTTCCAGACAAATGGCCTGGTGTTGTTTCACCAAACATCACCATATGTGCAAGTGAATTGGCCAAGCATACAAAGGGCTCTAACACATTCATTATTATGAGGCAGAACAGTGTTTGTGTGTGGAAGATTTATTACACTAGGAAACAGAGAGACAGGCCATTCATCCTGAGCTCACAGGTCATTGGGGGTGAAGGGTGTATGTGTGTGCATACAGGGGCTAGGGGATATCATCTGAACTGCTGGGATGGGGTATACAGGAGGATCGTGTCAAGTCACAATCCCTCAGAGATATACCAAACGAGAGTGATAACCCTTTTGGTTTTATCTACTTTATCATCAGACAAACCTAATCTACCTCCTACAGCCCAACAAAAAGTCTCTAGTCTCCACATCTGGGAAAACACAATGGAATGGTATGTTCCAGGTTGTCTTTATTGCAGGTCCGCAGATCTAAAAATGGCAAGAGAAGTGTTTGACTTTTCAGGAACCACATTGATATGCTACAGCAATCTTCTGATATGGGCGTGCGACTGCAAAAAGAAAACCTGGAACATGACCAATAAAATGTCTCACAACACAAACCTTGTGACTGCCATAAGACATTCACTCACCCCCACACTGGCACATGTGGGGTGGGCTAGACTGTACTGATGTCTGCCCTTAACCCTTAAGTCATAGGACGAGGTGATTGAAATGTATAGTATGAACCCACAAGACTAGACTATGTAAAAGGACTGGTTAAATAACAAACAAAAAAGACTCATTTAAAAACACTGTTGGAGAAAATAGAAAGATGGCCTTAAGGTCTCTGTATAGCTTGTAAGTGCCAACACCTACAAGCTCCAGCAATGAATTACATTGGAGACTGTGTGGGCGGCACTCTTACCTGAAAAAGATGGTGCAGCACAACCCAGAGACAAGCATCTCCTTTCCCCTGATGTTTTGAAAGCAGAGTGAATCACATGATAAGGGGTTTATAAAATCATGGGAAGAGAACAGGACACCATGTATAGCGATACTGATCTGAAGGGCCCAACTCCCAGGCTAGAGGCTATGGTTGTTAAGGGTTTAACACTACACATATTCGTACATTGCGTGGTATGCCTCAAGTAAATCTGAGCTGGGGGAAAAAAAGTCAGGCTATTCCGATAAAGCAACTAGAGCCTATGCACACATTGTAATACAAATTATAATCTTAAATGGCGCATTTCAAACTGTCCTTTTATGAGGCGCAGCCGGGAACTAGTTATGTACGAGGAGGGGGGGTGGGATCGATAAACCAGGAGGATTCTCAATCATTTAAAAGTTATAGTTTGGGAACTGCTCAACGAGAATACCACCAAAATATTGAAAAAGACCACGGAGTGTGTGAAATGTAACATTTTCAAAAGCAACTGGTCATCTTTCATTTAAATGTACATCTAAATAAGGTTCTGCAAACTTTTGTCAAATCTAACAGGAACTGGTTGTGGTGTAAAAAAGTTTGAGAAATAAGTAGTGCATCAAAAAATGTGTAGTGAAAGCACTGGAGCAGCAGGGGAGGCCAGAGAGAGACAGAGCCGCACGAGAGAGAGATGGGAGAAGCAGAAGAGAAGAAAATCAACAGAGAGAGACAGAGGAAAGATGAGAGAGATGAGGAAAAATGAGAAGAAACAGGAGAGGAGGGAGAAGAAAGGAGAGAGAGAAATTTGTATTTGATTAGGATCCCCATTAGCTGACGCCAATGGTGACAGCTAGTCTCACTAGGTTCCAAAACATTACAAAATATACAGACAAAATACTTTACATACATTTAAAAACATTAACATGTAGTGTGCATCTATCAGTTACACACGTCAGTACATACACACAACAAGTCGGTCACATGGGGAGAGGCTTTGTTCCGTGAGGTGTTGGGTTATTTGTTTTTTGAAACTAGGTTTGCTGTTCACTTGCGCTATACGAGATGGGAGTTCCATGCAATCATGGCTCTCTATAATACTGTATGTTTCCTTGAATTTGTTCTAGACCTGGGGACTGTGAAAAAAACCCTGGTGGCATGTCTGGTGGGGTAACTGTGTGTCGAGAGAGAGACAGAGAGCGAGAATGAGAGCGAGAGAGAGGAATTCTGGAGCCTCGTTCTACTTTTCTCTTCCCATGGATCTAAAGTGGGTCAGCTGAGAGCTGCCTGTATGGCTGGCTGTGGCATCAGTCACACACTCACTTAGAGGCAGTGGTGTGAGGTGTTAAGGGGCTGGTGGAGAAAAAATGAATAATAATTGTCGCTTCGTTACATTCTGTGATTATGCTAAGCCTCACCTCTGCATCTCTTCTGCAGCAGATTCTGAGAGGAAGTAGGCTTAAGGCAATGCCTATGCGAGGATAGTCAATAACATAAGATAATTTGATCAACTCTACAATTAAATTTCTACTTTTTCAGTCAAAGAGAGGAGCAGAGGAGAGCACAAGGGATGGAGTTAGATTGATGTGTGTGTTAGGGATGTTAACAGTTAATCTGTTAGCTAATGAAAATACATTTGGAAAGTCATGCTTATAGGTTAATTTAGTGGAATTAAATTGGCCTGTGTATTTCTGTTAGTCTTCATGTATCTTATTTATCACATACGCACAGACAATTCTGGTTCCAGGATGATGTTTCTGTATGCAGTACTGCCGCTCTGCTCATTTGTAGGTTAGTGACACTTACCTGATAACGATGCATTAAAGAAAATCATTACATTTTACATTACATTTTCTTTTCACTAACTTATCTTCTTATCTAAACTTGGGAGGTGAATTGATGTCATGCAAGGTTGTAATATCTTCTACATCGTTTTGGTTATTTCATGGTTTACAGCTTCGATAACCTGGAGCCTGGTATTGTTGTCACCAAGGAGCGTTCGACCTCAGTTGGAACCAGGTTTCAAATGCTTGGTAACGCCGACACCATTCCTCCCATAGATGGCCTGCCTGTACAACCACCACCTGGACACAACTAGACAAACTTATGTTTTTGAGAAGATCAGGGAGTTTTGCAACGAAGAGGCTATGGACATCACATGCCCTGCACCAAAGTCAAGGGCAGGACAGAAACAGGCTCTCCAAATATAGATTCCCTTTTTCAGACCATATATCAGCACTATCTGCAGTGCCTCTATTCAAATGACTCTCTCCTAATACACACGCCATACGGTGCTGCTACTATTTATTTTTATCCTGCAGCTCAGCCACTTTACCCCTGATTGTATGCATATAATTACCTTATCTATCACTGATATTGTTTTTGATATTGTTATTATACATACTGTATATTATTTTATTAATATTGACATTTTTCTGTTATTGCTACTGTACAAATAACCATTTGGCTGTAGTGTTTACACCTTCTTTGGAGACACATCCACTTAGCAAGATGTGGCTGGGGGTTATAGCATTTCTTTCACATGACTCATCAATTAAGACAAGTGTGTCTGGGTAAGCATCACTTTTAGTCTTAATCTAATAATAATAATAATATAATAATAATAATAATAATAATATATGCCATTTAGCAGACGCTTTTATCCAAAGCGACTTACAGTCATGTGTGCATACATTCTACGTAATCTTTACTACACTACTCACTGTTCAGCACATGACCTAATGCGAATCCTTAAAAAGATGGGTGGGGCTGGCTTAAGGTGTGAACAATGCTGAATGGGCATAGACAAAAGGAGAGCTCTCCAGTAGGTACCAAAACATTCAAAGGCCATTTTCTCAACAGTGAGTTTACAAGTTTAGCAACTTTCAAAGCAGAATTACTTTCCTATTGTTTCTTGAAAATGCAGTGTATGCTATACCATTTTGTAGCCAGGAGTCTCTACTTTTATCCAAAGTAAAAAACACAATTTCAAATGTTGCTACATAACACCGATTTGAGTCAGTCGGTCACATATGCCAGAGAAATCTGGATTTCTCTCCTCTACTTTTGGTTTTCATAACATTCTTTAATTGTCCAGAAACCAAAGGCACAATCCTATTCATATTAGCAACTCTTCCTAGTTGTTCCATCTTCAGATTCCCCCTTTATTTTTTTACTTTAACCTCTTTTTTGTGATATCCAAATTGGAAGTTACAGTCTTGCCCCATCGCCGCTACAACCCAATGGGCTCTGGAGAGACGAGGGTCGAGTCATGCGTCCTCCGAAACATGAACCACGCTCCTTAACAACAGCCCGCTTAACCCAGAAGCACCAATGTGTCGGAGGAAACATTGTTCATCTGACGACCGAAGTCAGCCTGCAGGCGCCCGGCCCGCCACAAGGAGTCACATGAGCCAATTTGCATTTAGGCAATCGTTTGAAAATTACATTTCACATCGTCTGCATCTACCTTTCCCGATGGCCTCGGAAGAAATGGCAGCAGTTTTACGGGCTTCCAACAAATTGTGCTCTTATGTGTAACTTATTTTGTACATACAGAGCTTATGGAAATCAGGATAGCGATCACTCACTGCGGAATTGACAAAGAATATTTCTTCAACAAGCAAGACGCATAGAATATTCTCCAAACACCCGACAGGGCCATCATCCCCGTTATTTGCAAGAGGAAGCGACACCAGTACAGAGGACAAGTAGCCGGATGCCTGGTCAGGACCCGGAAAAGGCGAGTGGGAAATCTGCAGTCCCCGTCAAAATGACTCGCCAACGTGCAATCATTGGACAATAAACTAGATGAGGTACGATCACAAATATCCAACCAACGGGACATCAAAAACCGTAATAACCTATGTTTCACAGAATCATGGCTGAATGACGACATGGATATTCAGCTAACGGGATACACGCTGCACCAGAGAGATAGAACGGGGGGGGGTCTGTGCATATTTGTAAACAACAGCTGGTGCACGAAATCCAGGGCATTTACTAGATTTTGCTCGCCTGAAGAAGAGTATATTGTGATAAATTGCAGGCCACACTACTTGCCTAGAGAGTTCTCAGCTATACTTTTCGTGGCTGTTTATTTACCACCACAGACAGATGCTGGAACTAAGACCACCTTCAGTCAGCTGTATAAGGAAATACGCAAACAGGAAACCACTCACCCAGAGGCAGCACTCCTAGTGGCCGGAGACTTTAATGCAGGGAAACTTAAATCAGTTCTACCAAATTTCCATCAATACGTTAAATGTGCAACCAGAGGGGGAATCTAGATTACCTGTACTCCACACACCGAGACGCGTACAAAGCTCTCCCTCATCCTCCATTTGGAAAATCCGACCACAACTCTATCCTCCCGATTCCTGCTGACAAGTGAAAATTAAAACAGGAAGTACCAGTGACTCGGTCTATAAAAAAGTAGTCAGATTAAGCAGATGCTAAACTACAGGACTGTTTTGCTATCACAGACTGGAACATGTTCTGGGATTCTTCCGATGACATTAAGGAATACACCACATCAGTCACTGGCTTTATAAATAAGTGCATCAAGGATGTCGTCCCCACAGTGACTGTACGTACATACCCCAACCAGAAGCCATGGATTACAGGCAACATTCGCACTGAGCTAAAGGGTAGAGAAGGGTAGAGCTGCCGCTTTCAAGGTGCGTGACTCTAAACCGGAATCTTACAAGAAATCCTGCTATGCCCTGCGATGTACCATCAAACAGGCAAAGCGTCAATACAGGGCTAAGATTGAATCATATTACACCGGCTCCGACGCTCGTCTTGTGGCAGGGCTAGCGAACTATTACTGACTACAAAGGGAAGCACAGCCGCGAGTTGCCCAGTGACAAGCCTACCAGACGAGCTAAATCACTTCTATGCTCACTTCGAGGCAAGCAACACTGAGGCATGCATGAGAGAATCAGTTATTCCGGACGACTGTGTGATCACCCTCTCCGTAGCCGACGTGAGTAAGACCTTTAAACAGGTCAACATACACAAGGCTGCGGGGCCAGACTGATTACCAGGACGTGTGCCCCGGCATGTGCCGACCAACTGCTGGCAGGTGTCTTCACTGACATTTTCAACATGTCCCTGATTGAGTCTGTAATACCAACATGTTTTAAGCAGATCACCAAAGTCCCTATGCCCAAGAACAAAGGCAACCGTCCTAAATGACTACAGACCCATAGCACTCACATCTGTAGCCATGAAGTGCTTTGAAAGGTTGGTAATGGCTCACAACACTATTATCCCAGAAACCCTAGACCCAAACCAATTTGCATACCACCCAAACAGATCCAGATGATGCACTCTATTGCACTCCACACTGCCCTTTCCCACCTGGACAAAAGGAACACCTATGTGAGAATGCTGTTCATTGACTACAGCTCAGTGTTCAATACCATAGTGCCCTCAAAGCTCATCATTAAGCTAAGGATCCTGGGATTAAACACCTCCCTCTGCAACTGGATCCCGGACTTCCTGACGGGCCGCCCCCAGGTGGTGAGGGTAGGTAGCAACACATCTGCCACACTGATCCTCAACACTGGAGCTCCCCAGGAGTGCGTGCTCAGTCCCCTCCTGTACTCCCTGTTCACTCACGACTGCATGGCCAGGCACAACTCCAACACCCATCATTAAGTTTGCAGACGACAACAGTAGTAGGCCTGATCACCGACAATAACAAGACAGCCTATAGGGTGGAGGTCAGAGACCTGGCCGGGTGGTGCCAGAATAACAACCTATCCCTCAACGTGACCAAGACTAAGGAGATGATTGTGGACTACAGGAAAAGGAGGACCGAGCACGCTCCCATTCTCATCAACGGGGCTGTAGTGGAGCAGGTTGAGAGCTTCAAGTTCCTTGGTGTCCACATCACCAATAAACTAGAATGGTCCAAACACACCAAGACAGCCGTGAAGAGGGCACGACAAAGCCTATTCCCCCTCAGGAAACTAAAAAGATTTGGCATGGGTCCTGAGATCCTCAAAAGGTTCTACAGCTGCAACATCGAGAGCATCCTGACTGGTTACATCACTGCCTGGTGCGGCAATTGCTCGGCCTCAAAGGGTAGTGCATACGGCCCAGTACATCACTAGGGCTAAGCTGCCTGCCATCCAGGACCTCTACACCAGGCCCTAAATTGTTAAAAAGACCCCAGTCATAGACTGTACTCTCTACTACCGCATGGCAAGCGGTACCGGAGCGCCAAGTCTAGGACTTCTCAACAGTTTTTACAACCAAGCCATAATCAAATGGCTACCCGGAGTATTTGCATTGTGCCCCCACCCCCCCAAACCCCTCTTTTTACGCTGCGGCTACTCTCGGTTTATCATATATGCATAGTCACTTTAACTATGTACATGCTACCTCAATTGGGCCGACCAACCAGTGCTCCCGCACATTGGCTAAATTGCTGTGTCCCACCCACCACCCCCTTTTACGCTACTGCTACTCTGTTCATCAAATATGCATCGTCACTTTAACCATATCTACATGTACATACTACCTCAATCAACCCGACTTATTTCTTTACCTACGTATTGTTCACCTAATACCTTTTTTGCACTATTGGTTAGAGCCTGTAAGTTCTACACCTGTTGTATTCGGCGCACGTGACAAACTTTGATTTGACTCTTTTCAATTTAAAACTTTTCAGCCAAAGCGAGCAGCAGAGCACTAGGCAGTGATTGAGTCAGATCAATAAAACAGGCTCTGTGAAACACTGCCAAACCAATCCAACATCCATTCCTCTACTCATTATTTTCTGTGGGCCTGAGCTGTAACTGAGGCATCACGGCCTAGATGAGATGGACAGCTAATCAGATAACATGATTCATTGTGTTCACATGGAAAACCCAGAACCGTGACCCAGCCAGTGGAAAGCCATTGATCGAGTGATGACCTCAGCTCAATACACCTTGTGCTTGATGGGTTGATGCTCAAAAGTAGAAATGTAATTTGGCATCAAGACAGTTGCTTTGAGTTTAGACCACCAAGGAAGGTCTGCTCTGACATCTATCCAGCCACAGGTCACACCAGACTAACACCAACACCAACCACCTATAGTGTCACTAAGACTGACAGACAATCTCCTGTGGAGTCAGAAAGTTGCAAAATGGAAGGGGGATGAATTAGATTGAGACAGCGAGATGAAGGACAGGATTTTTTTTTTAAACAAGATTATTCTTCAGAATATGAGACTGATTAATTCTGTTTGATGAACACAGTGGGTGAGAAGGAGGGGTGTGCATGTGTGTTCTTGTGTGGTGGGGGGGGGGCTCAGGAAACCGCACTGGGGGGCTTATATAGTCACCTATCCCCTAGCCTCTCCCTCAGGCGTTTCATCAAACAGCCTCATAGCCCCACCATGTTAAACACATCCCCTAAAACTGCTCTTCAAAGCATATCATAAAAAGTGGCCAGCAGTGGCAAACAATAGCAATTTGAGACCAAATTTAAGTGCTCTGCGGATTTTAAATCTTTACCATGACCACATCACCCTGACTTATACAGTTCAAACCGTTACTGATACAATACAAAACACAAAGGCGTTAGGTCTAGCATCTGTGCCTGGCTGTGTGGGGAAAAAAACTAAAAAAATAATATACCAAACCCTCTAAAAGGATTCAGGATTGAGAAGGGAGACACATTTGGCTACAGTGAGAGACTATGAATCATGAATAGTGCCCTACAGCAATGCGAAAAGCTTTTGAAGCAGGCAGGCAGGACACATTTAGCTGACTGGGATATGGAGCTAGAACGTTCTATTGCGCAACAAAAACACTTTCACATTGTAATTCTGTCATTGTGCATGGCCATAAAAATAAATACACAAACCGATGATACACATATTGGAGCAAATAAATCGTCAAGATTAATGCATTAATTTCCCTGTATGCTTGGTCTACTCTACAGGGAATAAGGAAATGTACACTCCCCTACTTCAAATAAAATTGTATTTGTCACATAAGCCGAATACTGTAGACCTAACCGTGAAATGCTTACTAACAAGCCCTTAATCAACAATACGGTTCAAGAAAAATAGTTAAGAAAATGTTTACTAAATAAACTAAATGGGGGGGGGGAAAATCTGTAAAAAGTAACAAAATTACATAACAATAAAGAAGCTATACACAGGGGGACCTGTACCGATTCATTGTGCTACGATACAGGTTAGTGGAGGTAATTCGTACACGTAGGAAGGGGTAAAGTGATATGCATAGAAAATAA
The DNA here is from genome assembly GCF_023373465.1 of Oncorhynchus keta. Lineage (NCBI taxonomy): Eukaryota > Metazoa > Chordata > Actinopteri > Salmoniformes > Salmonidae > Oncorhynchus > Oncorhynchus keta. The sequence continues at coordinate 12,508,288 of NC_068432.1, forward strand.
ACAGTGAGTAGCAGCAGTGTAAAAATAAAAGGGGAGGGGGGGGGGTCATTCGGAGAGTTCTCAGAACCCTTAACTTTTTCCACATTTTGTTACGTTACAGACTTATTCTAAAATTCATTAAATTGTTGTTTTTTTCCCCTCAACCTACACACAAAGCAAAACTATTTATTTATTTTTTCTTCAGATTTACAGTACCAGTCAAATGTTTTAACTCTTTCAACTCTTACTCTTTCAAGGGTTTTTCTTTATCTAACCTGTTAAGTCGACCCTCTACTTTTTCGAACATTCTGTTAAAAATCGCGCAACATTTCAGCGCCCTGCTACTCAGGCCAGGAATATAGTATATGCATATGATTAGCATGTGTGGATAGAAAACACTCAGACGTTTATAAAACTGGTTAAATCACGGCTGTGACTATAACAGAACGTGCGTTTCATCGAAAAGTGCAGGAATATCTGATCACTGAAAATGGAAATAAATATCCATCCGCGACTTCAAGGAATTGTTCAAAGTGAATCGAATTAAATGAGGCCGAGGTTGCAGTGCCTACAGCTTCCACACGTTGTCTAGAGTCTTGTCATTTGATTCGCAATTGATTCTTGGTCTAACCGACCGGATGTTTTGGTCGAGCTCTCTCCAAGACATTTTTTCGAAACAGACACCTATAGAATTGACATTGCCTCCTGATGAATTTTATCGCTTATTAACGTGTACTAATACCTAAAGTTGCATTACAAAAGTATTTTGAAGTGTTTTGTGAAAGTTTATCGTCGACTTTTTGAATTAAAAAAAAATGACGTTACGTTATGAAACGCTATTTTTTTCCGTTTATCACAGTCTTCATAGATCGATATCTAGGCTATAAATGGACCGATTTAATCGAAAAAAAGACCCAATAGTGATTATGGGACATCTAGGAGTGCCAACAAAGAAGATGGTCAAAGGTAATGAATGTTTTATATTTTATTTGTGCGGTTTGTGTAGCGACGACTATGCTAATTATTTTGTTTACGTCCCCTGCGGGTCTTTTGGGGTGTTACATGCTATCAGATAATAGCTTCATGCTTTCGCCGAAAAGCATTTTAAAAATCTGACTTGTTGCCTGGATTCACAACGAGTGTAGCTTTAATTCAATACCCTGCATGTGTATTTTAATGAATGTTTGAGTTTTAACTAATACTATTAGCATTTAGCGTAGCGCATTTGCATTTCCAGAGCTCTAGATGGGACGCCTGCGTGCCAGGTAGGACCAAGAGGTTAACTATTTTCTACAATGTAGAATAACAGTGAAGACATCAAAACTATGAAATGACACATATGGAATCATCTGGTGACCAAAAAAGCGTTATACAAATCAAAATGTTAGATTTGAGATTCTTCAAAGTAGACACCCTTTGCCTTGATGACATTGCACTCTTTTGGAATTCTCCACAAAGTAGAAAATAATCCCTGGAATGAGTAGGTGAGTGCAAATTTTTGACTAGTACTGTATACATGACCCGTTTCAAGAAACTAGGTGTATGTCGCAAGTCACGACTTCACAGAAGAGCCATTTGAATTTGTTTTGTGTTGCCTACCCTTGCCACCTGGGGCCGGCCCGTCAGGAAGTCCAGGATCGAGTTGCAGAGGGAGTTGTTTAGTCCCATGGCCCTTAGCCTAGTGATAATCTTTGAGGGCATTAGTGGTGTTGAACGCTGAGCTGTCGTCAATGAATAGCATTCTCACATAGGTTCTCCTTTTGACCAGGTGGGAAGGGGCAGTGTGGAGTGCGATTGAGATTGCGTCTTCTGTGGATCTATTGGGGCAGTATACTAATTGGAGTGGGTCTCGGGTATCCGCGATGATAGTGTTGACGTGAGCCATGACCAGCCTTTCAAAGCACTTCATGGCTACCGACATGAGTTCCACCGGGCGGTAGTCATTTAGGCAGGTTACCGTCGCATTATTGGGCACAGGGACTACGGTGGTCTGCTTCAAACATGTAGGTATTACGGACACGGTCAGTGAGAGGTTGAAAATGTCAGTGAAGCTCCTTGCCAGTTGGTCTGAGCATGCTCCGAGTACACGTTCTGGTAATCCGCCTGGCCCTGCGACCTTGTGAATGTTGACCTGTTTAAAAGGTCTGGCTCACATCGACCAAGGGAGAGCGTAATCACACAGTTGTCCGGGAACAGCTGGTGCTCGCATGCATGCTTCAGTGTTGCTTGCCTCGAAGTGAGCATAAAAGGCATTTAGCTCATCTGGTAGGCTCACGTCACTGGGTTTCCCTTGTGGTCCGTAGTAGTTTGCAAGCCCTGCCACATGCGACCAGCGTCAGAGCCAGTGTAATAGGATTCAATCTTAGTCCTGTATTGATGCTTTGCTTGTTTGATGGTTCGTCTGAGGGCATAGCGTGATTTCTTATAAGCGTCCGGATTAGTGTCCCGCTCCTTGAAAGCTAGCAGCTCTAGCCTTTAGCTCGGTGCAAATGTTGCCTGTAATCCATGGCTTCTGGATGGGATATGTACGTACGGCCACTGTGGGGACGTCGTCGTCAATGCACTTGTTGTTGAAGACGGTGACTTGTGGTATACACCTCAATGCCATTGGATGAATCACGGAAAAGTCTGTATTAGCAAAACATTCCTGTAGCGTAAGCATTTGCGGCATCTGACCACTTCCATATTGAGCAAGTCACGGTTACTTCCTGCTCGAGTTTTTGCTTGTAAGCAGGAATCAGGGGGATAGAATTATGGTCAGATTTGCCAAATGGAAGGAAAGGGAGAGCTTTGTATACGTCTCTGTGTGTGGAGTAAAGGTGGTCTAGAGTTTTTTTCCCCCCCTCTGGGTTGCACATGTGACATGCTGGTAGAAATTAGGTCAAATGGATTTAAGTTTGCCTGCATTAAAGTCCCCGCCACTAGGAGTGCCGCTTCTGGATTAGCATTTTCTTGTTTGCTTATGGCCTTATACAGCCTGTTGAGTGCGGTCTTAGTGCCAGCATCGGTTTGTGGTGGTAAATAGATGGCTATGAATAATAGATGAGAACTCTTGGTAGATGGTGTGGTCTACAGCTTATCATGAGGTACTCTACCTTAGGCAAGCAATACCTTGTGACTTCTTTAATATTAGACATTGCGCACCAGAAAAAAAATCTTAGTCCAGTTCAAGGTGAGTTAATCGATGTTACGATGTCCAGAAGCTCTTTTCAGGTCATAAGAGATGAGCAGCAGCAACTTTATGTACAAAATAAGTTACAATGGGAAAAAGAAAAACAAATAGCACAGTTGGTTAGGAGCCCGTAAAACAGCAGCCGATATACATATTTATTTGGACAGTGAAGCTAAAAATTAGAATTTGGCTCTATACTCCAGCATTTGAATTGAGATCAAATGTTTCATTTGAGGCGACAGTACAGAATGTCACCTTTTATTTGAGGGTATTTTCTAAAATATATCTGTTTTGCCATTTAGAAATGTAAGCACTTTCTATATCTAGTCCCATTACTGGAAGGTGGCATAAGTATTTGGAAAAACATTCACATCTGTGTTTGCTAAAGTCGTTTACTATTTGATCCCATATTCCTAGCACGCAATGATGAGTGCTACATCAAGCTTGTGACTACAAACTTGTTGGATGCATTTGCAGTTTGTTTTGGATGCGTTTCAGATGTGCTTAATAGAAATTAATGGTAAATCATGTATTATGTCATTTTGGAGTCCCTTTTATTTTAAATAAGAATAGAATAGGATTCTGATCACTTCTACAATAATGTGGATGCTACCATGATAACAGAAAATCATGAATAGAGGCACTAAGATCATACACCCCAAGACATTCTAACTTCTCACCATTACCAATAACACGGGAGGTTAGCCTTTGGGGGGGGGATTTATACCTCTGTACCCTTCGCACGCATCATTATTATTCAAATAAGAAGGTGACATTCTATACTGTCTATACATTTGATCAAAGCCCAGAGGTTTATTGGCAATCCAAAGGAACGACAGCATCACCTCACACAATAGACTCCTTCCTTTTCTACACACTCCTCCTGAATAATAGGCTGCTGTAACAGCTGGGTGGGGGTTGGGGGCTATAATGTCACACGCCGCGCACTACACACAAGGCTGGAAATGGTAAAGGGGAATAAGGACACGCACTAGGTTGCCCACTCTGCACCACATGTAACCAGAAAATAAATAGTAATCGCTAAAAAAACTGACAGAACCTCCCATCTTAACAATACTTGGGGATCACCCCCCACTGGGCTGAAAGGTCCATCAGATAATTGCTAATGCATCATTTAAATGCTCCCTCCCTCTCAGCTCCTGTGGCCAGATGGCCATTCATCTACCACGTCACGTGTGTGTCTGCGTGTGTGTGGTGCAGTATATTTGTTTTCTATTGAGACTTAATTGCTTTGTTTACGAGGATAAGCAACGGCAGAGAGGCCAGTGGCCAGCATCCTGAGAGAGCCTGACAGACATCCCATTGACAGAATTTTTTAGCTCTGAAATACTCAGAAAATCCCAACACGAAAAACTGATTTTAAAAAGAAAAAGCTAACCTGATGTACTTGTACAATGGGCTTTTAAATATGAATGTTCCTCCAAAAGCTGAGTAGTCTGGTTTCACTCCCTTTGCAGGAAGACGGAGTGCTTCTGTTCCTCTCAGCAGATATTTGGGAGGGAGAAGAGAGATGTCATAGTGGGGTCAAGCTGAGGCGGGCGGGGGATTGTCCTACCTCACGACTGCCACACACGAAAGCTAGCTTCATATTCTGCTCATCAAAACAGACCGTCTCAGGGGAACTCACATGGAAGACGCTCTCTTCTGCTCTTCAAACTCTCCCTCCATCCCACTATCCATCCCTCCACCTATCTCTGCCCCATCCTTCCCTAAATAAATCACCAAGTGATTTGTGTTTGATCAAAACCATGTAAGCTACCCATTAAATCTCTCCACATAAAATGCAATTGTCATCTAGTACACTACAGTTCAATAAAAAAAACACCAACAGCAATTCAGTTCTATGTGAAAACAGGCTACTGATGCTTGGAAAGAGCCTAGTTATTTTCTCATGTTTTGTCAGTTACTGCTAACCCCAGAATCCAATCATAACCAGAATCCAAGCTCTTTCTACGCTAATAACCTATTAGTACATATTCAGAAATGTTGGGACACAGAAAGGTGACACGCACAATACAAGAAAACATTTAGTGTGTCTAGACTGAGTGTATGTGTGCATAACAATCCTTGATGTCCCGAATGGCAGAGCAGTCTAAGGTACTGCATCTCAATGCCAGAGGCGTCCCTACAGACCCTGGTTCAATCCTGGGTTGTATCACAACCAGCCGTAATCGGGAGTCCCATTGGGCGGTGCACAATTGGCACAGCATCATCCGGGTTAGGGGAGGGTTTGGCAAGAGTGTCATATTATTATTTTACTTTGTTCTTAACCGACTTGCCTAGTTAAATAAAGGTTCAATATAAATAACGTACACCGTTTTTAATACAACTGACCACCATGACATCACCATGTCACTCACCCTACTAGTAACAGTCAACTTGCTGCGAGTAGAGGCCAATTATGAGAGAGTTCTTCTGGGTTCCAAACGTCCCCTTATTGACCTTCAATGGAAGCCTGTAGCAGTGTTAAATATGGGTTGAGGTCAACTCTCTTGCTAAGTATACATTTTTTGGGACGGTATGGCAGTATGAGACAGTTTGTTTCTGAACAAGAAAGGTTCTTTCTTCGTGTTTTATGAGTAGTGCATGACCTTAGGATGGCAACAAATTCATTCTACAGCTGAAGTCAGAAGTTTACATACACTTAGGTTGGAGTCATCAAAACTAGTCTTTCAATCACTCCACAAATGTATTTTTAACCAACTATAGTTTTGGCAAGTCGGTTAGGGCATCAACTTTGCAAATGACAAGTCATTTTCCCAACAATTGTTTAGACAGATTATTTCAATTATAATTCACTGTTTCACAATTCCAGTGAGTCAGAAGTGTACATACACTAAGTTGACTGTGCCTTTAAAACGCTTGGAAAATAACAGAAAATTATGTCATACCTTTAGAAGCTTCTGATAGGCTAATTGACATCATTTGAGTCAATTGGAGGTGTACCTGTGGATGTATGTCAATGCCTACCTTCAAACTCAGTGCCTCTTTGCTTGACATCATGGGAAAATCAAAAGAAATCAGCCAAGACCTCAGAAAAATAATTGTAGATCTCAAGTCTGGTTCATCCTTGGGAGCAATTTCCAAACACCTGAAGGTACCACGTTCACCTGTACAAACAATAGTATGCAAGTATAAACACCATGGGACCATCATACCGCTCAGGAAGGAGACGCGTTTTGTCTCCTAGAGACGAACGTACTTTGGTGAAAAAAGTGCAAATCAATCCCAGAACAGCAGCCAGCAAAGGACCTTGTGAAGATGCTGGGGGAAACAGGTACAAAAGTATCTATATCCACAGTAAAACGAGTCATAAATATCGACATAACCTGAAAGGCCACTCAGAAAGGAAGAAGCCTTAAAAAAGCCAGACTACGGTTTGCAACTGCACATTGGGACAAAGATCAAACTTTTTGGAGTAATGTCCCCTGGTCTGATGAAACGAAAATAGAACTGTTCGGCCATAATGACCATCGTTATGTTTGGTGGGAAAAGGGGGATGCTAGCAAGCCGAAGAACACCATCCCAACCGTGAAGCATGGGGGTGGCAGCACCATTTTGTGGGGGTGCTTTGCTGCAGGAGGGACTGGTGCACTTCACAAAATAGATGGCATCATGAGGAAAGAAAATTATGTGGATATATTGAAGCAACATCTCAAGACATCAGTGAGGAAGTGAAAGCTTGGTCACAAATGGGTCTTCCAAATGGACAATGACCCAAAGCATACTTCCAAATTTGTGGCAAAATGGCTTAAGGACAACAAAGTCAAGGTATTGGCGTGGCCATCACAAAGCCTTGACCTCAATCCTATAAAACATTTGTGGGCAGAACTGAAAAAGTGTGTGCAAGCAAGGAGGCCTACCTGGCCGACAAACTCAGTTACACCAGCTCTGTCAGGAGGAATGGGCCAAAATTCAACCTACGTTTGACCCAAGTTAAACCATTTAAAGGCAATACTACCAAATACTAATTGAGTGTATGTAAACTTCTGACCCACTGGGAACGTGAAAGAAATACAAGCTGAAATAAATCATTCTCTCTACTATTATTATGACATTTCGCATTCTTAAAATAAAGTGATCTTTACTAGGATTAAATGTCAAGAATTGTGAAAAACTGAGTTAAAATGTATTTGGCTAAGGTATTTGTAAACTTCCGACTTAAACTGTAAGTGATTTTAATAGGCTACCTCCATTCCAATGGTTTTATTCTCAAACAAACTAGTATAAAACTAACAGTGAAGTCACAGACAGATAGGGTTACCCTGACACGTCACAGGGGCTAAAGCTGAAGCATCCGTTTAGAACGTTTTCTCATCACCAACTATGGTAGTGAGAGGAAGTCTTGTCACGGGTAGTGGTAGAGGATGGAACTGAGTGAAACTGGGCCGATATTCTGCAAATGTTTTCATCAATGAAACATCTGATCTCAAATGTTTCAGTTACCAAAGCTACAATAATCTGTCACGATTATAGTGCACTACATTTTGAAGACTTGACGCTTTGCCAAAGTTTTACATTTGTTTTGTTGTTTAGCAGGACTGCAAGGTCGAATTGAGATTGTGCACACTTAAGGAGGCATTCCCTAACGGAAATATGCAAATCCATACTACAATGCGCCAATAGGATCTTGCTAGCTCATGCTTGGTTTTGCCCACCTCCTTGCTTGTTCTGACCATAATGCTTCATTTTCACCCACTGTAAACGATCTTGGGTTAGTTATAAATATCTTTGGTGAAGTAGTCCAAATCGTAGAAGTTATACTCTTTTTAAACACTGTATAAAAATACCTTAGACAGTACTGTAAAAATCCATACCGGTATGTGGATCCATACCATCATTCACAATATATTACCCAGCCCTGATCCTACAGCAAAACCTGCTTCAGACCAAACTGGCAGTTCATTCATTGACAGACAACCTAAAACAGAGCTGCCTACGATAGCACTGACCCAGATAAAACAGGAAGAAAACCTACAGCTAACCTGAGTCATACTTGCAGTCAGACTGGCATTCAAGCAAGATTAGATCAGGATGTTCATTGACAACCTAAACATATAGGCTTAGCTGACAACATACTCTTGTAAGGTCCTATGCAGAGTTGTGAGAGAACTGGCCCATTTCAAACTGCAGGAAACCTGCGTCAGATTAGCAGTTCAATCTAATTGACAGACCATCCATGCATGCAACAGCCAATACTTTGCAGCGGTACCGCAAAACTCTAGGGGGTCCTACAGGTGCAGTGTATCTTTTCTGGAGGAATTGTAACTATTTTAGGGATTTAAAAAAAAGGTAGAGATGGGTTACAGGTAAACCATCACAACATACTCTAGTCCAGGACTTACCTTGCAAAACCTTTCCACCTCGCAGCCATTGAGGTCCTCATAGAGTGAGTGATGCCTCTTGCCCAGCAATGCTGTGGGTGTCACAGTGGCACGGTCTAGATTTGCCTCGTCCATTAAGTCACCATTGGTAGAAGTAGTATACTGCTGCTCCTCTGTCGTAGTATCCCTCTCCCTGTTCTGCTGTCCTGGGGCCTCAGCCTCTCCACGACTTCTCCTTTCCATGTCTGTATCCACTGCAGATGCAGGCTGCTCCGGTTCAGGTTCCGGTGGCTGCTCAGTCCTGGTGCACAGGTCATACATCACTCTCTACTGTCACAAGCAGGCAGCGGCAGTGCATTGGCAGCAGAAATCAATAGGCCCAACAGGGGGGGGCAAGGGCGACACAATCTTGTCATTCACTGCTGGGGGGGATCATGGATTAGCCGCTACCAAGGATAATCAGGTTTTTTACCCTGACACCCTCCTGTCCCCTTCTTTCTCTTCCTCGATCTTCAGTAAGTTAATAAAAGGGGTGGGGTGGGTGTAGTAACTTGGTCTGAGGTGAGTTTAAGTGTCCGACACCGACACGATAAGATCAGTAAGCTCAGTGATGTAATTACCAGGCTCATCAGTAACAGAACACAGCCACCTCATAAGTTTGTTAATGTAGCTTCACGGTGACAGAAATAGCACTAAGTGGTAGGCTTCCTCGTTGTGTTCCTTTTATCAAATATTCCATACAACATATCCAAGAGAAAACCAGCTCAAGACAAAAATCCAGAGAGCTGCTCCTTTAAAATTTGAACTTTTAGGGGGGGCTGGAAAAATGCCCTCAAATGACGTCTCTCACAAAAAAAACAGTCTTCAAATACTGCAGGATATTGTGTATTCACGACAAACACTTCTTACGTCCATGCACAGACACCAAACAATGAAGCATTTGCAGTAGAAATTATGCAATGATCACGCATGTACTTCCCCGTGATCCTATTTGATTAGAATAGTGAAGCGTGCAGATTGATTCCGGGTCCTACTTGCTAGGTTGACTGAGGGAGGCTGCCTCCCCACTCCTCCTTACTCCACAGAGGGATGGATCGGTCATTGTTGCTCTTCCACAAATGGGAACAGGAAAGGAAAGCCTAGTAATTAGCAGTACGTACGTCGCTTAGAAGATGAGCTTGACTCTGGCTCTCTGTGACGACAACACAGAAGAATTACTGCTGGTATAGTGTGTATGAAGGCAAACAAGATCAAGTGAAAATGACTGGTTTAACTAACAGGTCCAACCTCCTCTCCAGTCCTCGCTCTCCTGCTCTGCTGGCTGAGATGCAAGTGGTCTCCAGCTGTGCCGGTCTCCTTGTTGACGCTGCTGCTAAAAACAACGAGGCTCAATGAACTGTCTAATTCCCGTTTCCCATTTAACAACATTAAGGTGAAGGAAGATGATGACCAAATGAAGGGGAAAAACAAACTGTGACTGTGTGCGTTTGTGTTCAGGAGGAGGGGGTGGGAAGAAAGGGATTCTATCCTCCTATCACATCAAGACAGCCTCTGGGAGGGGGCCAATCACAACTGCAGCTCGAGTTGGTTTCCACGGAGATGACGCTGGAATGATGTTGCTTGCCTATTGATTGTCGAAGAGGAGGCACACACACTGCTACACAGGAAGGCTGGCTGAAGGCAGAGCGATGGCATACTGTGCACACACACAAATACCAACATACACACAGCGTCACCGTCACACTCAGGTGTCTTGCGACAATATGATCCTGCAGCTCAGCTGGCTGAGATTCATACCTATCGAAGCTGAGAGTCAGACCATTCAGCTACTCTACTAATTGCTTCTCAATCGTGCAAACAGAGGGAGAGAGAGAGTACTCCCAGGGAGATGAACACAAACCTAGGCAGACTCATAGCCAAGCATGAACTAACCATAAAGCATGAACTAACCATAACCATACAGTCAATAGTCCAGACAAATTGGGGTGAGCTGCTGAAGCGAAAACCCTGTCCTGGTTTATAGCAGGCAGCAACCTGCTGACTGACTTATGTACTATAGTTGTAACGAGACAAAGGGGAGAGTTGTAAATGCTGCAGTGGCCATCCAATGAATATGAATCTCATTCCATGATGAGGAAATGACTCCTTCCAGATTGGGATTTCTAACTGAATGATGGTGAAGCAATATCAGGTCTTTCACCACATTGAGTTACACACTCTCCCATCCCAAGCAACTCAAACAAGGAGACGTGACCACAGAACAAATCACCCCATTAAGGATTGATTCCACTGGTTTACACAGCATGCCATAGGGTTGGCACGTTTAGAGTGCACGTAAAGAGATTATCTACCAATAACATCTCCAAATATGTCAACAACAAAAAACATTGGAATAGTGGTGTAGCCAACCAGCTTATAAACATAACATTGCTGTAGCCTCGTACAAAGTAGTTTTGAATTTAGGGTGCAATATTTGTCTTGTTTTTTAATTTAGCTTATTAGTAAGTCAATAATGTATTAGCTAATTGCTGCTTAATTCGACCCTCTCCTGGATATCTACACTTTATTTTGAGGCAAGGCTGGGCATATATTCCAGCCACAGGAATTAGAATCTCCCTTAAAATAAGAGCCTTCCTTCCAAAGTGACTGATCATGTATTCTGGTCTGTGCTATAATAACAGAAGCTATAAAAGGGGAAATTCAGCACTGTAATAGATAGTGTATGCATCACTTTTAGCTGCTCTTGCTAGCTGGATCAGACAGATTGGAGCTTGGCTGGCTGGAGAATCTATGCATTTAGAGGTGTAGTAATAATACACAGCAGCATGGGTTTGCACGTGTATCTCTCCACTATTAGGGAGGGTGAGTAAGCGCGTCATCCCATTAAAGCTGATCTATTTATGGGCACCTGACAGAGTAATCAAAATGAAAATGGCAACCTGTCGACCTGTCTGAAGCCAAGTTTAAGACTCCGGTCACTATTTCAATTAAACAGAATGCTTTATCACTCCTTCCACAGATCCTCACACCATGCTCCACCAACCCTGGTAGCCTAAATCCCTCAGGAGGATAAGAGGTGTGTCATGCAGACAAGGATTTCTCTGCTTCATTCTGTACATCCTGGTCATGACCATTGCAGGGCCTGAGGCACATTGCCAGGAGGAATGATTGAAATTATTTAGCAAACAACAAATACTGTAGGAGACATGTTTATTGCATGTCATAACTAATCGCCTCTCCAAGAAAATGGAAAGTGAATTCCTTGGCCTATAGCACCTAAAGGGAGAGCAAGAGAGCATCCCTCTCCAGACAAAGACAGAGCAGATGCACCCTTTCCTTCTCACTGCATTTCACCCCATTTTCTCATCAGTTAAAACTTTAATTACACGGCCCTGGAGTGAGCGTGACCTTGGCAATGAATTGAACCAACCCTGACATGCTCTCCTCTCATACAGCCCCAATCTCCCACCCGCTCTGCGTCAGACCTCTTTCAATCTTTAATTGAAACCCGACTGGGGGCGGGGAGCACTGATAGGAAAACAACAGCCAGAGAAAAAGAGCAAACGTGCAAGACAACTGGGAAAATCATTTTGATTTCAATCCGTTTTTGACAGCGCCCCTTTTGATTTTAACGAAACCTTCCATACATATTTGCCCATTGTAGAAGTGCTCAGAAAGTGACTTTTTGGACCCAAATTCCAAAACATTCAAGAGATAAACGTTCTCAAATTTTACCCCTTTTGCATATCCCACCCTTCCATGAGACATCTAAAAGTGCATTTCGAAAGTATTCATTCCCCTAGACTTTTCCCACATTTTGTTACGTTACAGCCTTATTCTAAAATGGATTAAATCGTTTTTTCCCCTCTAATCAATCTACACACAATACCCCATAATGACAAAGCACATTTCCATAAGTATCCAGAACCTTTACTCAGTACAGCCTTGGTCTTCTTGGGTATGATGCTACAAGCTTGGCACACCTGTATTTGGGGAGTTTTTCCCCATTATTTTCTCAAGCTCTATCAGGTTGGATGTGGATCGTCGCTGAAGAGGTCTGGCTAGGCCACTCAAGGACATTCAGAGAGTTGTCCCGAAGCCACTCCTGCATTGTCTTGGCTGTGTGCTTATTTTTTATGTTGGAAGGTGAACCTTCACCCCAGTCGGAGGTCCTGAGTGCTTTGGAGCAGGTTTTCATCAAGGATCTCTCTGTACTTTGCTCTGTTAAATATTTCCCTCAATCCTGACTAGTCCCCTATTCACTGCCTCTGAAAAACATCCCCACAGCATCATGCTGCCAACACGCTTCACTGTAGGGATGGTGCCAGGTTTCCTCCAGGCGAGTACAATCTTGGTTTCATCAGACCAGAGAATCTTGTTCCTCATGGTCAGAGTGCTTTAGGTGCCTTTTGGCAAACTTCAAGTGGGCTGTCAAGTGCCTTTTACTGAGGAGTGACATCCATCTGGCCACTCTACTATAATAGCCTGATTGGTGGAAGGTTCTCCCATCTCCACAGAGGAACTCCATTTTCACTGGTAGTTGTCATATCGATCCCGATATCCGGATTGCAGCCATTACAAGTTATCAGAAGCCTCCTCCCTAAGTTTGTTTTATTCACTGCTTTAGCACACTCCGCCAACCCTGATGTCGTAGCCATGTCTGAAGCATGGCTTAGGAAGGGCACCAAAGATTCTGAAATTTGCATCCCCAACCACAACATTTCCCGACAAAATAGAACTACCAAAGGGGGCGGAGTTGCAAGCTACTGCAGAGATAGTCTGCAGAGTTTTGTTAGACTATCCAAGTCTGGGCCCAAACAATTCAAGCTTCTACTTTTAAAAATCAAACCTTTCCAGAAATAAGTCTCTCACCGTTGCCACTTGTTATAGACCCCACATCAAGCCCTAGCTGTGCCCTGGACACCATATGTGAATTGATTGCCCCGAACTCTTCAGAGTTCGTACTGTTAGGTGACCTAAACTGGGATATGCTTAACACCCCGGCCATCCTACAATCTAAACTAGATGCCCTCAATCTCACACAAATGATCAAGGAACCTACTAGGTAAAACCCTAAATCTGTAACCATGTGCCATAAATAATCATAACCAACTTGCCCTCTAAAAACACCTCTGCAGTCTTTAACCAAGATCTCAGCGATCACTGCCTCATTGCCTGCGTCCGTAAACCACCCCTCATCACTGTCAAACGCTCCCTTAAACACTTCAGCGAGCAGGCCTTTCTAATCGACCTGGCCCGGGTATCCTGGAAGGATATTGACCTCATCCGGTCAGTAGAGGATGCTCTTTCAAAGTGCTTTCCTCACCATTTTAAATAAGCATGCCCCATTCAGAAAATGTAGAACTAAGAACAGATATAGCACTTGGTTCACAGTACAAAAACATCCTGTGGCGTTCTGCATTAGCATCGAATAGCCCCCGCAATATGCAACTTTTTAGGAAAGTCAGGAACCAATATACAGAGTAACTTAGCTTTCCTAAGGCTAATTTTTTTTCAAACAGAAATTTGCATCCTGTAGCACCAATTCCTAAAAATTTCAGGACACTGTAAAGTCCATGGAGAATAAGAGCACCTCCTCCCAGTTGCCCACTGCATTGAGGCTAGGAAACAGTCACCACCGATAAATCTACGATAATACCAATAAGCATTTTTCTACGGCTGGTCATGCTTTCCACCTGGCTACCCCTACCCCGGCCATCAGCAAAATCTGGATCCCTACAAATCAGCTGGGCTAGAGAATCTGGACCCTATCTTTCCAAAAATGATTCAACGAAATTGTTGCAACCCTTATTACTAGCCTGTTCAACCTCTTTCATATCTCCCGAGATCTCCAAAGATTGGAAAGCTTCCGCGGTCACCCCCCTCTTCGAAAGGGGGAAGACACACTAGACCCAAACTGCTATAGAGCTATAACCATCCTGCCCTGCCTTTCTAAAATCTTTGAAAGCAAAGTTAACAGATTACCGACCATTTCGAATCTCACCGTACCTTCTCCACTATGCAATCTGGTTTCAGATCTGGTAAATGATGCACCTCAGCCACGCTCAAGGTCCTAAACGATAGCATAACCGCCATCGATAAAAGACAGTACTGTGCAGCTGTCTTCATCAACCTGGCTAAGGCTTTCGACTCGGTCAATCACCACATTCTTATTGGAAGACTCAATAACCTTGGTTTCTCAAATGACTGCCTCGCCTGGTTCACCAACTACTTCTCAGATAGAGTTCAGTGTGTCAAATCGGAGGGCTTGTTGTCAGGAACTCTGGCAGTCTATGGGGGTGCCACAGGGTTCAATTCTCAGGCCGACTCTATTCTCTATGCATATACAGAGGGGAGAACATGTACACTACTCAAAAAAATAAAGGGAACACTTAAACACAATGTAACTCCAAGTCAATCACACTTCTGTGAAATCAAACTGTCCACTTAGGAAGCAACACTGATTGACAATACATTTCACATGCTGTTCCACAAATGGAATAGACAACAGGTGGAAATTATAGGCAATTAGCTAGACACCCCCAATAAAGGAGTGGTTCTGCAGGTGGTGACCAGACCACTTCTCAGTTCCTATGCTTCCTGGCTGATGTTTTGGTCACTTTTGAATGCTGGTGGTGCTTTCACTCTAGTGGTAGCATGAGACGGAGTCTACAACCCACACAAGTGGCTCAGGTAGTGCAGCTCATCCAAGATGGCACATCAATGCGAGCTGTGGCAAGAAGGTTTGCTGTGTCTGTCAGCGTAGTGTCCAGAGCATGGAGGCGCTACAAGGAGACAGGCCAGTACATCAGGAGACGTGGAGGAGGCCGTAGGAGGGCAACAACCCAGCAGCAGGACCGCTACCTCCGCCTTTGTGCAAGGAGGAGCACTGCCAGAGCCCTGCAAAATGACCACCAGCAGGCCACAAATGTGAATGAGTCTGCTCAAACGGTCAGAAACAGACTCCATGATGGTGGTATGAGGTCCCGACGTCCACAGGTGGGGGTTGTGCTCACAGCCCAACACCGTGCAGGATGTTTGGCGTTTGCCAGAGAACACCAAGATTGGCAAATTCGCCACTGTCGCCCTGTGCTCTTCACAGATGAAAGCAGGTTCACACTGAGCATTTGACAGACGTGACAGTCTGGAGACGCAGTGGAGAACGTTCTCCTGCCAGCAACATCCTCCAGCATGACCGGTTTGGCGGTGGGTCAGTCATGGTGTGGGGTGGCATTTCTTTGGGGGGCCGCACAGCCTTCCATGTGCTCGCCTGCAAAAATCGGCAGTGTTTCCTACTTACAAAGCATGTAGAGGTCTGTAATTGTTATCATAGGTACACTTCAACTGTGAGAGACGGAATCTAAAACAAAAATCCAGAAAAATCACATTGTATAATTTAAGTAATTAATTAAATAGGCGAAATAAAATATAAACAAAAGTTGAGTATCTGGAGCATCAGAATGTGTGGGTTCGATTACAGGCTCAAAATGGCCTGAAATAAAGTACTTTCTTCTGAAACTCAGTCTATTCTTGTTCTGAGAAATGAAGGCTATTCCATGCGAGAAATTGCCAAGAAACTGAAGATCTTGTACAATGCTGTGTACTACTCCCATTCACAGAAAAGCGCGAACTGGCTCTAACCAGAATAGAAAGAGTGGGAGGCCCCGGTGCACAACTGAGCAAGAGGACAAGTACAGTAGAGCGTCTAGTTTGAGAAACAGACGTCTCACAAGTCCTCAACTGGCAGCTTCATTAAATAGTACCCACAAAACACCAGTCTCAACGTCAACAGTGAAGAGGCGACTCTGGGATGCTGGCCTTTTAGGCAGAGTTCCTCTGTCCAATGTCTGTTATTTAGCCCATCTTAATCTTTTATTGGCCAGTCTGAGATGTGGCTTTTCTTTGCATCTGCCTAGATGGCCAGCATCCCGGAGTCGCCTCTTCACCTTGAGTTGATCAGGTTGTCGATTGTGGCCTGGGGAATGCTATCCCATCCTTCAATGGCTGTGTGAAGTTACTGGATATGGATAGGAACTGGAACACGCCGTACATGGTGATCCAGAGCATCCCAAACATGCTCAATGGGTGACATGTCTGGTGAGCATGCAAGCTATGGAACTGGGACATTTTAAGCTTCCAGGAACTGTACACAGATCCTTGTCACATGGGGCTGTGCATTATCATGCTGAAACATGTGATGGCGTCAGATGAATGGCACGACAATGGGCTTCAGGATCTTGTCATGGTATCTCTGTGCATTCAAATTGCAATCGATATGCAATTGTGTGCGTTGTCCGTAGCTTATGACTGCCCGTACCATCAGCAACCTGCTCGCTCCCCACACAACGCCATACACGCTGTCTGCCATCTATCTGGCACAGTTGAAATGGGGATTAATCCGTGAAGAGCACACTTCTCCAGCGTGCCAGTAGCCATCAAAGGTGAGCATTTGCCCACTGAAGTCGGTTACAACGGTTTCTGACAATTTGTGCAGAAATTCTTTGGTTATGCACACCCACAGTTTCTCCAGCTGTCCGGGTGGCTGGTCTCAGACGGTAGAGAAATGAACATTCAATTATATGGCAACAGCTCTGGTGGACATTGTCAATTAAACATTCCCTCAAAACTTGAGACATCTGTGGCATTGCGTTGTGTGATAAAACAGCACATTTTAGAGTGGCCTTTTATTGTCCCCAGCACAAGGTGTAATGATGCTGTTTAATCAGCTTTTTGATATGCGATATCTGTCAGGTGGATGGATTATAATGGCGAAGGAGAAATGCTTACCAACAGGGAAGTAAATAAATATGTGCAACATTGAGAAATAAGCTTTTTGTGCATATAGAACATTTCAGGGATCTTATTTCAGCTCATGAAACCAATACTATACATGTTGAGTTTATATTTTTGTTCATTGTACAGTACCAGTCAACAGTTTGGACACACCTCGGAGTGTGGTGTCAGGAAAATAACCTCACACTCAACGTCAACAAAACTAAGGAGATGATTGTGGACTTCAGGAAACAGCAGAGGGAACACCCCCCTATCCACATCGATGGAACAGTAGTGGAGAGGGTA
This sequence comes from Oncorhynchus keta, assembly GCF_023373465.1. Taxonomy (NCBI): domain Eukaryota; kingdom Metazoa; phylum Chordata; class Actinopteri; order Salmoniformes; family Salmonidae; genus Oncorhynchus; species Oncorhynchus keta. Next base: position 12,525,862 of record NC_068432.1, read on the forward strand.
GCTAGTTTTAAGTTCCTCGGCATACACATCACAGACAAACTGAATTGGTCCACTCACACTGACAGCGTCGTGAAGAAGGCGCAGCAGCGCCTATTCAACCTCAGGAGGCTGAAGAAATTCGGCTTGTCACCAAAAGCACTCACAAACTTCTACAGATGCACAATCGAGAGCATCCTGGCGGGCTGTATCACCGCCTGGTACGGCAACTGCTCCGCCCTCAACCGTAAGGCTCTCCAGAGGGTAGTGAGGACTGCACAACGCATCACCGGGGCAAACTACCTGCCCTCCAGGACACCTACACCACCCGTTGTTACAGGAAGGCCATAAAGATCATCAAGGACATCAACCACCCGAACCACTGCCTGTTCACCCCGCTATCATCCAGAAGGCGAGGTCAGTACAGGTGCATCAAAGCTGGGACCGAGAGACTGAAAAACAGCTTCTATCTCAAGGCCATCAGACTGTTAAACAGCCACCACTAACATTGAGTGGCTGCTGCCAACACACTGTCATTGACACTGACCCAACTCCAGCCATTTTAATAATGGGAATTGATGGGAAATTATGTAAATATATCACTAGCCACTTTAAACAATGCTACCTTATATAATGTTACTTACCCTACATTATTCATCTCATATGCATATGTATATACTGTACTCTACATCATCGACTGCATCCTTATGTAACATATGTATCACTAGCCACTTTAACTATGCCACTTTGTTTACACACTCATCTCATATGTATATACTGTACTCGATACCATCTACTGTATGCTGCTCTGTACCATCACTCATTCATATATCCTTATGTACATGTTCCTTATCCCCTTACACTGTGTATAAGACAGTAGTTTTGGAATTGTTAGTTAGATTACTTGTTGGTTATCACTGCATTGTCGGAACTAGAAGCACAAGCATTTCGCTACACTCGCATTTAACATCTGCTAACCATGTGTATGTGACAAATAAAATTTGATTTGATTTGATTTGACCTACTAATTCAAGGGTTTTTCTTTATTTTTACTAAGGGTTTTTCTTTATTTTTACTAAATTGTAGAATAATAGTGAAGTAGCCACCCTTTGCCTTGACAGCTTTGCACAATATTGGCACTCTCAACCAGCTTCATGAGGTAGTAATTTTGAATGCATTTCAATTAAGAGGTGTGCCTTGTTCAAAGTTACTTTATGGAATTTCTTTCCCTCTTAATATGTTTGATCCAATCAGTTGTGTTGTGACAAGGTAGGGGTGGTATACAGAACATGGTCTTTTACCAAATATTATGGCAAGAACAGCTCAAATAAGCAAAGAGAAATTACAGTCTATCATTACTTTAAGGCATAAAGGTCGGTCAATAAGGCACATTTGAAGCTTCTTGATGAAACTGGCTCTAATGAGGAGCACCACAGGAAAGAAAGATCCAGAGTTACCTCTGCTGCAGAGGATAAATTCATTAGAGTTACCAGCCTCAGAAATTAAGACACATCTCAACATGAACTGTTCAGAGGAGACTGCGTGAAATCAGGCCTTCATGGTCGAATTGCTGCAAAGAAACCACTACTAAAGGACACCAATTAGAATAAGATACTTCCTTGGGCCAAGAAACATGCGCAATAGACATTGGAACGGTGTAAATCAGTCCTTTGGTCTGATGAGTCCAAATTTGAGATTTTGGGTTCTAACCACTGTGTCTTTGTAAGATGCAGAGTAGGTGAACGGATAATCTCTGCATGTGTGGTTCCCACCATGAAGCATGGAGGAGCAGGTGTGATGTAGGAAAACCAGCCAACAAGTGCTCAGCATATGTGGGAACTCCTTCAAGTCCGTTGAGAAAGCATTCCAGGTTAAACTGGTTGAGAGTGCCAAGAGTGTGCAAAGCTGTCAAGGAAAAGGGTGGCTACTTTGAAGAGTCTAAAATATATTTTGATTTGTTTAACACTTTTGGTTACTACATGATTCCATGTGTAATTTCAGAGTTGACATCTTCACTATTATTCTACAATGTAGAAAAGTCATAAGTAAATGTGTCCAATCTTTTGACTTAGTTATGGTGTATAGGGAGGATGAAATTTTTGCAAATGTATTAAAAATAAAAACAAGAAATACCTTATTTACATAAATATTCAGAACCTTTGCTATGTCACTCAAAATTGAGCTCAAGTGCATCCCATTTCCATTGAACATCCTTGAGATGTTTCTACAACTTGATTGGAGTCCACCTGTGGTAAATTAAATTGATTGGACATGATTTGGAAAGGCACACACCTGTCTATATAAGGTCCCACAGTTGACAGTGCATGTCGGAGCAAAAACCAAGCCATGAGGTTGGTCCCCAAGAACACAGTGGACTCCATCATTCTTAAATGGAAGAAGTTTGGAACCACCAAGACTCTTCCTAGAGCTAGCCGCCTAGCCAAACTGAGCAATCGAGGGAAAAGGGCCTTGGTCAGGGAGGTGACCAAGAACCCGATGGTCACTGACAGAGCTCCAGAGTTCCTCTGTGGAGATGGGAGAATTTTCCAGAAGGACAACCATCTCTGCAGCACTCCACCAATCAGGCCTTTATGATAGTGGCCAGATGGAAGCCACTCCTCAGTAAAAGGCACATGACAGCCCGCTTGGACTCAGAACATGAGAAACTGGTCTGGTCTCTGGTCTGATGAAACCTAAATTAAACTATTTGGCCTGAATGCCAAGCATCACGACTGGATGGAAACCTGGCACCATCCCTATGGTTTTATTGATTTATTTCACCTTTATTTAACCAGGTAGGCAAGTTGAGAACAAGTTCTCATTTACAATTGCGACCTGGCCAAGATAAAGCAAAGCAGTTCGACACATACAATGACACAGAGTGACACATGGAGTAAAACAAACAGTCAATAATACAGTATAAACAAGTCTATATACGATGTGAGCAAATGAGGTGAGATAAGGGAGGTAAAGGCAAAAAAAGGTAATGGTGGCAAAGTAAATACAATATAGCAAGTAAAACACTGGAATGGTAGATTTGCAGTGGAAGAATGTGCAAAGTAGAAATAAAAATAATGGGGTGCAGTAGGGAAAGAGGTAATTGTTTGGGCTAAATTATAGGTGGGCTATGTACAGGTGCAGTAATGTGAGCTGCTCTGACAGTTGGTGCTTAAAGCTAGTGAGGGAGATAAGGGTTCCCAGTTTCAGAGATTTTTTAGTTCGTTCCAGTCATTGGCAGCAGAGAACTGGAAAGAAGCGGCCAAAGAAAGAATTGGTTTTGGGGGTGACCAGAGAGATATACCTGCTGGAGAGCGTGCTACAGGTGGGTGATGCTATGGTGACCAGCGAGCTGAGATAAGGGGGGACTTTACCTAGCAGGGTCTTGTAGATGACATGGAGCCAGTGGGTTTGGCGACGAGTATGAACAGAGGTCCAGCCAACGAGAGCGTACAGGTCGCAATGGGTGGGTAGTATATGGGGCTTTGGTGACAAAACGGATTGCACTGTGATAGACTGCATCCAATTTGTTGAGTAGGGTATTGGAGGCTATTTTGTAAATGACATCGCCGAAGTCGAGGATTGGTAGGATGGTCAGTTTAAGGGTATGTTTGGCAGCATGAGTGAAGGATGCTTTGTTGCGAAATAGGAAGACAATTCTAGATTTAACTTTGGATTGGAGATGTTTGATGTGGGTCTGGAAGGAGAGTTTACAGTCTAACCAGACACCTAAGTATTTGTAGTTGTCCACGTATTCTAAGTCAGAGCCGTCCAGAGTAGTGATGTTGGACAGGCGGGCAGGTGCAGGCAGCGATCGGTTGAAGAGCATGCATTTAGTTTTACTTGTATTTAAGAGCATTTGGAGGCCACGGAAGGAGAGTTGTATGGCATTGAAGCTTGCCTGGAGGGTTGTTAACACAGTGTCCAAAGAAGGGCCAGAAGTATACATGGTGAAGTATGGTGGTGGCAGTATCATGCTGTGGGGATGTTTTTCACCAGCAGGGACAGAGAGTAGTCAGGATCAACAGAAAGATGAACGGAGCAAAGTACAGAGCGATCCTTGATGAAAACCTGCTCCGGAGCGCTCAGGGTCTCACACTGGGGCAAAGGTTCACCTTCCAACCAATCATGCCAAAAATCTACACTTATTACCTAAATGATCATGTAAGGTCTTAGCAGTAAAGTATTCTGTTCAGTCAGGCGTTACATTTATTTACAAGACAACAAACAAACCCCATAACTTTGAAGTGGGCCATTCCACTTAAAAAGCACAAGAAAGAGGATTGGTACATACCATCTCAGATTGTGCTGAAATCGTGTCTGTAGTTAAACAGATAGTCTTATCATTCCTGAAACATTAGTTTGATCTAAGAAATTAAGCCAATTGATTGCACCCTAATTGGCCATTTTAAATTTAAGGGATTCATATAATATTCAATATAGTACTGAACATCAGATTTTGACCATTCTTCCTAGCAATGAGTAAAACATGAGGAACTATTGAAATTATCAAAAGCCACCCACGGACACCCCACACACCCACCCCAACAGCCAGTACACAGTATCAGTTCTTGGTCTGACAAGTAGTATGGAGCTGCGGCTTGGAGTATTGCTTCTTCATCCTTTGTAATGTATTCACTGTGAAACTGTTTTTAGCTTTTGAAGTTGCTTGCATTATTTACCATAAGAGTAGTAAAGTACCGTAATTTTCAGACTATAAGCCGCTAATTTTTTCCCCACGCTTTGAACCTCGCATACAATGACGCAGCTAATTTATGGATTTTTCCCGCTTTCACAAGATTCATGCCGCCAAAAAACTGAGCACCGTCACATAATGTGACGTAAATAGAGCGCGCTCAAACTTCCCATCATTCTGATTACGGTAGTCATTTTGTGACCCTCATCATGACAAAGACATGGAGAAATGCATATGATGCAGCTTTCAAGTTGAAGGCGATCGATCTGGCTGTTGGAAAAGGAAATAGAGCTGCTGACAGCGAGGAGCATTGTCAAAAAATCCACTATCATCAACGGGTTTTGAAAGGCTGGACTGCTGCGTGTTGAAGAGGGCAGCGATCCAACATCGGATGAAGAAATTCTGAGGCTATTCAACTCCGACACCGAAGGAGATGACTTCAGTGGTTTCAGTGCACAGGAGGAGGAAGATAGTGACCAATGACTTCCTTGGTAGGCTGCTGTTTACTGCTATTTTTAAAAATGTTGTTACAAGCCGTGTTTCGTTTAAAAGCCTATTATTTTTTTTTTTTTTACAAGCCGTGTTTCGTTTAAAGGCTGTGTAAAGTTCATTTGTTTTAATGTACCGGTAGGCACCTGCGGCTTATAGACATGTGCTTATTTATGTACAAAATACTTATTTTATTTTTTTATTCAGTGGGTGCGGTTTATATTCAGGTGCACTTAATAGTCCAGAAATTACGGTAACATGTTTTTCCCCACTAGATACCGTTCCTGCGACTGCCACAACCTTTTATACATTTTGCTGCTCGTGTTTATTAAATGGATCATAACATTGGTTTTCTACCCAAAGTTGCAAAGACTATAGCTTTTGCTCATGATAAAATACAATTGTGTGGTCATCCTCACAATTCATGCCAGTCCTCCATGAAAGCAATTCAGTTTGTCCTTCTCTTAGGCTTAATCTCTGTCCAGGAAATGTCCCCTTTGTGAGTATCTTATTCCCTTCAAAACAGTTCTGGATTAGTTAGACCATTCCTGGTAAACAAGCAAACCATTAGGCTACAGCAGTTCTAATGGTCTTCAATGGTAAAAGTCCCAAACACACACAATGTACAGTGTTTTGTAATGTTGTTGGGTTTAATGGTAAATGTCACTAATCACACTACATAGATGTTTTCAAATGTTATGACTGCAAAGGTTTATAATTGTATTATATTGGAGTTGTCACAACATTTTAGTCACTAGCCCATTACATCAAAGTTTTAGGCTTGTAGGAAAAGTATTCATATGAAAATTGCACCATAGGGACAGCTCTGAGGGTTGAAGCATTAGGTTGCTAAGAGAAGGACACCATTAACTGCATTCGCAGTGGACTGGCTTGACCACACAATTTATTTTCCTCTTGAGCCAAAGCTATTGGTTTTCTACCCAAAGTTGCTTAGGAAGTTGTGTGATCCATTTAATAAATGGAAGAAAAAAAGTGTGACAGTAACAGGAACATCTAGTGGGAAAAACCTAGTCCTTTCACACTAACCTATAGTAAATAATGCAAGTGACTAATTTCTCTGAATGGGAGAAAAAACCTCAACCAATGTTTCCCCTAAAAAAAATGTTTTGGCAGCGGTGGCAAATTTAGCAGGTGGAAGACAAAATGACAGAAACAAAATGTAGCTTTAAAAAAAAGTTAATTTCCTGCAATTCTAAAAATGGTATCATGGGGCTAAGAGAACAATTGCAGTTTCAAAGCTAATTTCCTGCAATTATAAAAATGTTCCACTGCTAAATGCATATAGGGGAAACGTATTCCCTGTGTATCTGCATCACAAGTTACACATGGAATACATTAGATAGGATGAAGAAGCAATACTCCAAACTGCAGCTCCATACTACTTGTCAAACATGGTCAACTCATACTGTATACCTCTTGTTGGGGTAGGATTGGCGTGGGGTGTGGGGTCCGTGGGTGGCTTTTGACAACTTTAATTGGATTCCTTTACACAATGGAAAGAATAAATTTGGCCTAACATTGGATGTTGGGTACTATATTGAATCTTATAAATCAAAGAAAGGGCCAATTTGGGCACAATCAATTAATTTAATTTTATCTAAGAAATTAAAGCTAACAAAATAATGCTGCAGGAATGCTAATCTTATCTGTTTCTAACTACACAAATTGTTCTGGAATAGTATGTGATGGTGGGTGTCATGGATTGCTGAAATGACATGGAACAACTCAGGTGTTTATGACCAGCAGACCTAATCCAATTTCCTTGAGCTTTTATCTGATCTCCTTCCAAGACGATGACTATAAGGATTGCTTTTGCTTTATACTGCATATCTTACACGCTCATTGAGCAAAATAAAAACATGCAAGGTTGCATTTTTAAAGCCTGTGCTGGCATTATTAAAGCATATGCCCACATTACTTGAATAACAAATCAGAAACACATTACATAATCAAAATCAATGCATGTGCACATTAGAAAGTTTGAAGCCATGGCATTTGCTATAATGAGACCAGAAAGGTGACCTCAAATCACCTCATCAACCTATAGTCAAAGGGAAGAGGGGTGAGAAAATGCAAATATGAAGCAGCTTACCTCCATGTGGTCCTCCATGTTATCTTTGTCAGAGTATTTGGAGGGCGAGGACTTGTCTGACCCAGGCGACTTAGACTGGAGGTCCCAGCCTGCATGGGGTGAGGATGTGGTCTGAGGGGAGCTGGTGCTTCGACAGGTGTCCCCAGCCAGGGGAGAGGAGCAGCGGGCAGCTGCACTGAGGTTCCTTCCTGAAGCCACGTTCATATGCTCTCTCCTGGTTCTCTTCTTGGGTGGAGGGGATGAGGGACTCTTGGAGCTCTGGGAAAGGGACCTGGAGCGGGCCAGTGGTGGAGGCCCACTGCGATGGGAGTGGTCTTCCTGGTCCTGGGTGGTGCTGCTGCTGAGGAGATGGACACAGCTCTTAGACCTGTGCCTGGTTTTGAGAGCCCTGGAGGAGCTCTGGTTCCTCTTCTTCACCTCCCTGGTCCCTAGTCGTCGTCCATGTCCGTCAACTTCAAGCAGGTGGCAGAGGTCTTTCTCCAGTTCCAGCTCCTGTCTGAGACGCTGGAGGAACTCAGCCTGCTCTCCATCTCTATCTGTAACCTGCAGCCTCACCAGCAGCTGCTCCAGCTTACGGCAGCTGGCACCGCTGCAAACACAACCAGGCTCTCTGTCTACGTTCTCCCCCCTGCTCTTCCACCCAGACTTAGTGATGGTTGTGTTGGCCTCCTCAGCCAGCCGGCGCTGCAGTTCCCTGGCCTGCCTGGTGGCAGCTTCCCTCTCCAGCCCAGTGCCTACCACCTTTAACTCCTGTCCTTTGTATCTCAGCAGGTGTCTCACCTCAGCAGCCTTCTCCCTCCTCAGCACCTCCTGTAGCCGCTGGAGTTCCAGGGCCTTCTGTCGCTCGTGCCTGGCCGTCAGCTCCCCCAGGGCCCGCTGCTGCTCCCTCTCAGCCTCCTCGCGGAGACGACGCAGCTCCAGAGAGAACCTCTGGTGAGCCTGATGGTTACGGCACTTCTCTACCTCCAGGGTCGAACGCAGCTTTTCCAGGTCGCGACCGTGGTCCCCCCACCCGTGGCACGGCCTCTTCGACGACAGAACCATAGCATTAACCCCCCTGTCCTTCCCCATGGTCAGTGAAGCACTCACAGAAAAGTAGGCGCGCCGAGGGGAGACCCACTCAGTTCAGTTCAAGGGAGAGCGCATGCAGTTTAGTGGAGGCCCTCTCAGTTCAGGAAAGGGGAGGACACATGCAGTTGGACTGAGGGCCAGATGATTATGGGGGGGAGGAGTCATGCAGGAGGTTGAGATGTAATGGGGTGATACTTATCAAACAAGCAGCATGAAGTTAACACAGCAGATCACTGTAAAGAAGTTGATGGGGGGGATGGATGGCAGGGAATCAGATGGCAGGATCCAAATCAGTGTTTGATGGATGTCAAAGCACTGTGATTGCATGATTTATTTATCTTTCATGCGAATTGGTTGGTAGTTGATGTAGTGAGACTAGGGAACTCTTTGCTTGCATGTCCACAAAAGATGAGAAAACAGTCATCAAAAGTTAAATTCCATACACATGCATGACAAATGACTGGTAATTGATCCTACAAACTAGTTTGGAATGTGTCACTCAATTTGTGCAACCATCTTCCTACCTTGCTACCTGCCCACGTGCAGCAGACGTCATTCAAATCCACACACACAGTGAAGGATGACATGTTAGCAAATGCATGCTAGCTAAGCTAGTTGATTATGCACACTAAAGCAAGAAAATGTCGGGGATGCAACAAGTGGCATCAAACAATGCAACTTGAGAAAAGTTGATGCCGTATAGCTCGGCAAGGATAACATGTTTGTTTTTAGCCTAATAAAATGTTCATTAGGTAGCTAGCTCATTGACGTTACATGGACAGTTCTCTGGCCATGTTTGGAATTGACGTCATCGTGCCCCAAAACTAGAATTGGCATTGCCTCGGCTCCAGGAGCTGTGTGTACAGGTATCCTGGAGCAGAGGCTAGAATTGACAACAAACATGCGAAGAGTGAGATAACGTCTCGCTTGCATCCGCTACTGTACTAGTTTAGCCACTATCGGCTGCCTAGGCTAATCTGCCACTAGCTAGCTAGTTAATCAGCTGACTGCTAGTTAGCCCGGGAGCTAATTAAAAACCAGTAGCCACACGTGGATGACAGTCAAGGTACGAGACATAACACACAGCATTACAAACTCACCTCTCACCAGTTAGCTAATGGTAGCTACAGCAACACACAAAGTTAGATAGCTAACGTTATAACCCAGTCGGTTGCTACTAAAATAACTAGCCATTCCTTATACAATTTAAAGTTAGAACAAGCCCTCAACCGGTGCCCACGTAAGACAACAGTTCTTGATTTACTCGAACTACCGTAGTGGCCTCGGTCGAAACCCGCATCTCAATGGAGGACCAGTTGCTTCAGGAGAGGATCCTACTCCTTTCTAAGTGTCTCTGGAAGAGCACTTAAGCTTGCCCCGTCATCAAGTTGACAGTAAGTCGACCGACCACTAGTGGCTTGCACATGCAAGTGCATATGGCCCGTTATTTATAAGGCTGATAAAAATTACAAATAAACTATTTCACATGTTGAAATGTGAGGAAGGGAGGCTGCGAGTTTTTAGCAGAGTCGTATTTGAAATTACAAATAACTGTTATCTATTATTAGATGCTAAATATAATTGGTTCAACACAGGCACCTCACCATTGTAACTATGGTCTATGACACACACAGAACTAACATTATTAACAAATAATAGTAACTTTATTTAACTAGGCAAGTCAGTTAATAAGAACAAATTCTTATTTTACAATGACAGCCTGCCCCGGGCAGAGATGACTGTGTGCTGTGCCCTGTAACTGTCCCTCCTCTGTGTCTCTTGTCTGTTGTGACAAAGAAACGTTTGTGTCCTATTTGTCTCTGCACATTCCTCTCACACTCAACCTTCAGCTACTATCTGCTGTTTTATTCCTTGCTGCCATCACAGGGATATGAATTCACTCAATCAGTAGTGTCAGGTGTCTCTACAGGTTGAGACATTGGGGAAAAGAGATCATTGTGAACTTCCCTTTCTTTCACTCTTTTCCCTCTGGTTCTCTCTTCTAAATGTTTTCTCATGCTGGCCTGATGCCCTGATTTCCAAACTCTGAGAGGAGGAAGCTGTCCCTGCCCTCCAGCTCCACACCCGACCAAATCTCGGAAAGGGAGAAAAATAGTTTTGTGAAGCATTACATTGTTTTGTTGATCTATGTTGTTTTTTGCCTTGTTTTCTTTGTGACAACTGCACCCTTGAGATTTGATTTCTACCTTAAACGTCACTGAGAGGAACATGAGAAGGGTTGCGTTTCACATTTTAGGGGCAGGTCTCTAAGGTATAAGTACACCACAGTGAAAAAGACCTGGTGACCTCAACTAGCTACATGTTTAGGGGCATGTCTATAGTAGCTTTGTTAAACCAGATTGAACACTGTTTTTTAACCAGATTATATCAATAGTACAGTACCCCAGATGAAAGTGAAGAGGACCCTGGTGACCTCAGCTCCCTAATCACAATCTGACATGACCCCCTCTCATCATTAAAGAAGACAACTGTACCTGTCATAAATAGGTCTTTGTGCATGCTTTGAGTTATGGGAATAGAATAACACAGGTTTTGCACTATTACATTTTTCACATGAGAATATGTCCAGACCAGCAGGAACATATAACATGATACCTGGGATTGCATAAATATGTGGAAAAAATACTTCCTGTGATATTGAATGGATTAAATCCCCTGAGGTATGCTACATATCTTTTCAATTCCATTGTGCCACGTCCACCAGGGGAGAATGTACTGTATCTTGTTTAGCCACTGGAGGGAGTTTGAGCTAACAAGGACCTGATGTGGAGAATGACTGTCTGTTATCTAGGCTACTCTGGTAATTACGCCAACAAACTCCATTAGCCTGGTGAAATTAACTCCAAGCCTTGCACACAAAATTTGATGATGAAAAAACATAAAATACAGAGTGAATATGATTGTGTGCACTTGTGATTCAGTACAATTTTATGTTTGAGGAAAGAGAGAGAAAAAGAGAGAAAGTGTGTGGTTTTGCACACTCCTCTTTGTTATCAGGGTGTCCTTGGGCTGCTCCCTCTCTCATTCCCATCTCTCCCTGTTCACGTGTGGCAGACAGCTGGCACCAAAGAGAGAATCGGAGAGAGAGAAAGAGAGACAGACAGAGAGAGGGTGAGAGACAGACAGAACGATAGAGAGACACACACACATACAAAAAGACAGAGGCCTGTGTACTGTATGTTACCGCATCCTGTTCATTGAGTGCAGCAGTCTAAAGCACTGCATTTCAGTGCGTCACTACAGACCCTGGTTCAATTCCAGGCTGTATCATAACCGGCCGTGATTGGGAGTCCCATAGGGCTGCGCACAATTGACCCAGCGTTGTCCGGGTTAGGCATTGGCCGGGGTAGGCCGCCATTGTAAATAAGAATTTGTTCTTAACTGACTTGCCTACTTAAATGTTAAATAAAAAATACATTTAGCAGATATTGCGGATGTAGCAAAATGCTTGTATTCCTAGCTCCAACAGTGCAGTAATATCCAACAATACAGAAGGTTCTAAAAAGTTAAAGAATGGAATTAAAAAATAAAGATATATTAGGACAAGCAATGTCGGAGCCCAGAGTGTATATACATTGGGGAGAACAGACTCTTGGTAATGGCTGGATCGGAATGTGTGGAATGGTATCATTCACTCTGTTCCAGGCATTATTATGAGCCATCCTCCCCTCAGCAGCCTCCACTGATGTTAAGTGTTGGTCCCATGTTTCAAGACCTGAAATAAAATATTCCAGAATTTTTCCAAATGCAGAACAATATCATTTACCTCAAATTTTGTGCACAAATTTGTTTACATCCCTGTTAGTGAACATTTATCCTTTGCCAAGATGATCTGTCCACCTGACAGGTGTGGCATATCAAGAAGCTGAATAAACAGCATGATCATTACACAGGTGCACCTTGTGCTGAGGACAATAAAATGCCATTCTAAAATGTGCAGTTTTGTCACACAACACAATGCCACAGAGTTTTGAGGGAGCGGGCAATTGGCATGTTGACTGCAGGAATGCAGGAATTATTATTATTATTATTATAGGAATGTCCATCACAGCTGTTGCCATAAAATGTTCCTTTCTCTACCATAAGCCTCCTTTAGAGAATTTGGTAGTACGTCCAACCGGCCTCACAACCGCAATCATGTGTAACCACGCAAGCCCAGGACCTCCACATCTGGCTTCTTCACCTGTGGGATCATCTCAGACCAGAAATCTGGACAGCTGATGAAATTGAGGAGTATTTCTGTCTGTAATAAAGCCATTTTGTGAGGAAAAACTCATTCTGATTGGCTGGGCCTTGCTCCCCAGTGGGTGGGCCTTGCTCCCAAGTGGGTGGGCCTATGCCGAGTGGCTCCCGAGTGGCGCAGTGGTCTAAGACACTGCACCTCAGTGCAAGAGGTTTCACTGCAGTACCTGGTTTGTATCCAGGCTGCATCACATCCGGACGTGATTGGGAGTCCCATAGGGTGGTGCACAATTGGCCCAGCATCGTCCGGGTTTGGACGGGCTAGGCCATCAATCTATGGATTGCCCAGTCATGTGCAATCCATAGATTAGAGCCTAATTTATTTATTTCAATTGACTGATTTCCTTAAATGATCTGTAACCCAATAAAATCTTTGAAACTGTTGCATGTTGCATTTATATTTTTGTTCAGTATATATACTGTGTTCTAGTAAAAGGTCTATCCTATTTAACTATTGCGGTGCAAATCAAATTGTATTTGTCACATGCGCCAAATACAACAGGTCGTAGACCTTACAGTGAAATGCTTACTTTACAAGCCCTCAACGAGCAATGCAGATCAGGAAATAGAGTTAAGAAAATATTTACTAAATAAACTTTTTGGACCTTCCTCTGACACCGCCTAGTATATAGGTCCTGGATGTCAGGAAGCTTGGCCCCAGTGATGCACTGGGCTGTACGCACTACCCTCTGTAGCGCCTCACGGTCAGATGCCGAGCAGTTGTCATACCAGGTGGTGATGCAACCGGTCAGGATGCTCTCAATGGTGCAGCTGTAGAACCTTTTGAGAATCTGGGGACTCATGCCAAATCTTTTCAGTCTCCTGAGGGGGAAACGGTGTTGTCGTGCCCTCTTCACTGTCTTGGTGTGTTTGGACCATGATCGTTTGTTGGTAATGTGGACACTAAGGAACTTGAAACTCTCAACATGCTCCACTTCAGCCCCTTCAATGTTAATGGGGGCCTGTTCAGCCCTCCTTTTCCTATAGTCCACAATCAGCTCCTGTCTTGCTCATATGGAGGGAGAGGTTGTTGTCCTGGCACCACACTGCCAGGTCTCTGACCTCCTCCATATAGGCTGTCTCATCGTTGTCGGTGATCAGGTCTATTACCACTGTTGTTTTGTCAGCAAACTTAAAGATGGTGTTGGAGTTGTGTTTGGCCACGCAGTCGTGGGTGAGCAGGGAGTACAGGAGGGGACTAACCACGCACCCATAAGGAGCCCCAGTGTCGAGGATCAGAATGGGGGATGTGTTGTTGCCTACAGTTACCACCTGTGAGCGGCCCGTCAGGAAGTCCAGGATCCAGTTGCAAAGGGAAGTGTTTATTCCCAGGGTCCTTAGCTTAGTGACAAGCTTTATGTGCCCTATGGTGTTGAAAGCTGAGCTGTAGTCAATGAACAGCATTCTCACATAGGTGTTCCTGTTGTCCAGGTGGGAAAGGGCAATGTGGAGTGCGATTGAAATTGTGTCATCTGTGGATCTGTTGGGGCGGTATGTGAATTGGAGTGGGTCTAGAGTTTCTGGCATGATGTTGTTGATGTTAGCAATGGGCTCCCGAGTGGCGCAGCAGTCTAAGAACCTGGTTATAATCCAGGCTGTATCACATTTGGCTGTGATTGAGAGTCCCATAGGGTGGTGCACAATTGGCCCAGCTCTGTCTGTGTTTCGGCAAAGGAGCACTACCCGGAATTCAATTTGAGCGACTGTTCCACCTTAGGCAGGAGAAGAGGAGCGCACAGGATTACGCGTTGGAGTTCCGGACCTTGGCCTCTGGGGCTGGGTGGAACGACAGGGCCCTGATAGACCACTACCAGTGAAGTCTCCGGGAGGACGTCCGCAGGGAGCGAGCGTGTCGGGACACCGCTCTCTCCCTTGATGAACTCATCGACATGTCTATCCGGCTGGACAATCTGCTGGCTACCCGCGAGCGTTCGGAGAATGGCCTTTTCGTTCCACCACCCAGCTCCCCCACTCCCATGCCTATGGAGTTAGGGGGAGCCGTGCCGAGGGGTACCGGAGGAGGAGGCTCCCCCTGCACCAGCTGTGGTCGGAGAGGATACACGGCCGATCGGTGCTGGGTGGGCCCGTCTGGTAGTCGAGAGGGCAGGTGGAACGCTTCTCGGTCACCCCAGGTGAGTCAGCACTAAACTCACCCAGAACCCCCTGTTGGTCACATGTTTGTCTTGATTTTGTTTCTTGATTTTTCCCCTCTTCCCAGCATAAGGCGCTAGTCGATACAGGTGCAGCTGGGAACTTTATGGATCGTGGACTCGCCATCAAACTGGGTGTTCCGCTCGTGCCGATAGATTCTCCCTTCCCCGTGCACTCCCTACATAGCCGGTGGACATGGTGACGCATGGGAATCATAGGGATTGGATTAGTCTCTTCATTATCGATTCGCCTGCATTTCTAGTGGTGCTGGGGATTCCTGGCTGGCTAGTCACAATCCTAAGATTTCGTGGAGATAGGGGGTTCTCCAGGGGTGGTCAGAGGAGTGTTCTGGAAGGTGTCTGGGAGTTTCCATCGGTGCCACGTTGGTGGAGAGTCCAGACCAGGGTTCCACGGTGCGCATCCCCCTGAATATGCCGATTTGGCAATCGCTTTCAGTAAGAAGAGAGCGACTAAATTACCACCTCATCGACAGGGGGATTGTGCGATACATCTCCAGGTGAACGCTGTGCTTCCCAAGACTCACGTGTACCCATTGTCCCAGGAGGAGACGTTGGCTATGGAGACATATGTCACGGAATCTCTGGGGCAGAGGTACATTTGGCCCTCCATCTCACCCGTCTCCTCGAGTTTCTTTTTTGTGAAGAAAAAAAAGGGGGGAGGTCTGCGCCCTTGTATTGATTATAGAGGTCTAAATGCCATCACAGTGGGGTTTAGTTACCTACTAACTCTCATCGCTACGGCGGTGGAATCATTTCATGGTGCACAGTTTTTCACAAAACTGGACCTCAGGAGCGCGTAGTCTGGTGCGTATTCGGGATGGAGACAAGTGGAAAAACGAGTTTAGTACCACATCGGGCCACTATGAGTACCTCGTCATGCTGTATGGGTTAAAGAATGATCCTGCCGTCTTTCAATCCTTTGTAGACGAGATTCTCAGGGTCCCGCACGGACAGGGCATGGTTGTCTATATCGATGATATTCTGATCTATTCTGCCACCCGCGCCACGCATGTGTCTCTGGTACGCAAGGTGGTTGGTAGACTGCTGGAGCATGACCTATACATCAAGACTGAGAAGTGTGTGTGCTCCAAACGAGCCGTATCCTTCCTGGGTTATCGCATTTCCACCTCGGGGGTCGTGATGGAGTGTGACCGCATTAAGGCTGTTCGTAATTGGCCAACTCCTACCACAGTGAAGGAGGTGCAGAGGTTTTTGGCGTTTGCCAATTACTACCGGAGGTTTATCCGGGGTTTTGGCCAGGTAGCGGCCCCCATTACCTCGCTGCTGAAGGGGCGGCCAGTGCGTTTGTGGTGGTCGGCAGAGGCGGACATAGCCTTCAATAGGTTGAAGGCGCTGTTCACGGATCCACCCGTGTTGGCGCACACGGACCCCTCTCTAGCATTCATAGTGGATGTTGACGCATCCGAGGCTGGGGTGTGTGCCGTGCTATAACAGCGCTCGGGTACGCCACCAAAACTCCACACCTGCGCTTTGTTTTCGAGGAAGCTCAGTCCAGCGGAGCGTAACTATGATGTGGGGGACTGGGAGTTGTTAGCGGTGGTCAAGGCCCTGAGGGTGTGGAGACACTGGCTTGAGGGGGCTAAGCACCCTTTTCTCATCTGGACCGACCACCAGAATCAGGAGTATATTCGGGCAGCTAGGAGACTGAATCCGCGTCAGGCAAGGTGGGCCATGTTCTTCACCCGATTCAGATTCACTCTGTCTTATAGCCCATGCTCCCTGAACATAAAGGCCGACACGCTGTCCCGTCTCTATGACACGGAGGATCAGTCCACGGAGCCTACTCCCATCCTTCCAGCCTAGAGGCTGGTGGCACCAGTGGTATGGGAGGTGGACTCGGACATCGAGCGGGCATTACGGGCGAAGCCTGCGCCTCCTCAGTGTCTGGCTGGGCGTAAGTACGTGCCGCTTGGTGTTCGGGACCAACTGATTCGGTGGGCTCACACCCTACCCTCCTCGGGTCATCCTGGGGTGGCGAGGACAGTGCGGGGCCTCCGGCGGAAGTATTGGTGGCCCACCTTGGCTAGGGACGTTAGGGTTTATGTCTCTTCCTGTCCTGTGTGCGCCCAGAGTAAGGCTCCTAGGCACCTTCCTAGAGGGAAGTTACAACCACTCCCCATTCCACAACGGCCATGGTCTCACTTATCAGTGGATTTCCTGACCAATCTTCCCCCGGGCTACCAGCCGGTCCTGGCACCTTGGCACCCGAGTCAGACCGAGGCTTCTGCGGTGGAGGAGTGGGTGCAGCGCTCCAAGGAGACCTGGAGGGCCGTCCAGAAATCCCTCAAACAAGCCAGTGGACGGCAGAAGAGGAGTGCTGACCGCCACCGCAGTGAGGCCCCCGTGTTTGTACCGGGGGACAGGGTCTGGCTCTCGACCCGAAACCTACCCCTCCGCTTGCCCTGCCAGAAGCTGAGGCCGCAGTGTGTGGGGCCCTTCAAAGTCCTGAGGAGGATAATCGAGGTGTGTTATAGATTACAACTCCCTTCCTATTATCGCATTAACCCCTCATTTCATGTGTACTGTCAGGACTCCTACCGAAGGTGGCTCCCCTTCCTGTTCGGGTGGCGCTCAGCGGTCGTCGTCACCGGCCTACTAGCTGCCACTGATCACTTTTCCCCCTTTTCTGTTCATTAGTTGCACATGTGTTTAGTTTAGGCTAATTGGTTGGGCTTTATTTACCAGCCTGCTGGTTGTGCGGGATTATTTCAGTGTACGTGTGTACACGGCTGTAGGTCACGGTTGTCCGTGTGTTTGTATTTTGCTGGACTGTTTAAGTTCCCCGTGTTTGGGGCATTTGTTTGGGTTGGCATCGTTTCACCGTTGTGGTGCATAAAAAGTAGCAGCTACCCTGAACTCTCTGCTTCCTGCGCCTGACTTCTTCCTCCACTACACCCCGGGCGTTACGCCCGCTCCTTGAAAGCTATATAAAAAGCATCATCCACAGTTTTTGGTTTGGGTAGGTCTTAATAATCACAGTGGGAGCAACATCCCCTATACACTTCCTGATGAACTCAGTCGCGGTGTCAGTGTATTCTTCAATGTTATTCTCAGAGGCATCCCAGAACATATCCCAGTCCGCATGATCTGTATTACCTACTGTATTGAACTACCTGCAAAGCAAAAACCACTTAACAGATTTTAGCAGTGATATTTTAACCACCACAACTCAAAAGATTCATGTGGCAGTGGCTTTGAACGTGGATGCCAATGCCACCGTGCACAAAGTGAGGTCCATACAGAAATGGTTTGTCGAGATCAGCGTGGAAGAACTTGGTGTTGCATAACATTTAGAGCAATGGTACAGAGAACCCATAGAACCATAACCAATTTCCCTCTGTGACACAATGACATAACACAGGATGTAATAGCCTCCCTTAAGATTTTCCAGTGTTATGTAAAACTATGTCATGGGTGTTATCCATCTCTTTCTCTCTAATTGTTTTGTGGGTACTGGTATGTCTCACACCCAGAGAGGTGGGCGGTAGTGTCACTATTGTCTTAGAGCTATCAGAAGTTAAGTAAAGGTGTCTCTGTGGACAAGTGGTACTGTCTCTAACATTACTGGCTGTTCTTTTTGCAGACTTATCAGCAGCAGAGGATCATCTCATGAGGATCATCATTGTTCACTGTGCTGGTCTCCTGTCGATAAATAATAGCATATAGGAGACGTTTTGTACCATGTACAGTACAAGACCATGAAGCTGTAGATAGTGTATACACTATGTGAAAAAGCAGTCTGATTTATATTGGACTCTCTCCTCAGTATTAAAAAAAGTACATGTTTTTTCTTCATTGAAATAGTCATGGCATAGGTAGATAGAATAGTCTTTATCACCACAGTTACAAACGTTTACAAACGTTCACCACAGTAACCACAGTTACAGACGTTTAGTTGGAGACCAGTGTGAGCTCTCTTTGGATAACATACTTTTCTGTACAGTAGGTTTCTCTTATCCCTGTGTAGTAATGCTGTAATGACTTTAGTAACAGCATTGTATAATGTAGTATGGCAATTTTGTTGAAATGTATAGTAATTTAGTTGAGCAGGGTTTCTTACTGTTCAATTCTGTAGGGACTGTTCCTTATTGTGTAGGGATTGTCTACATTGATTTTGGCAATCATGTCACATAACCTGGATTTTTACCTTTATTTTAAGCTTTTTTAACAAACTCTCCCTTCCTCAGACAATTGGTTTCCTTTTTGGTGTAATTCTAATTTCTGGAACAGAAATTGCTGTTAAAATCTAGGTCATGTGACATGATAGCCCAAAACACAGGGCCCTAGTCATAATGTCTCTAGAGCAATATGATATAAAGAGATCAGTTCTCTAGGGATTGCCCCCTATTTCCGATGGGTCATAATGTAAAATGTTACCACACTTGGTGTGAGTCACCTTGATGAAGCAGATAAGACAGTGAGATTCAATACTACGATACATCTTTATTAACCCATCCATTATACAGAGACAGACATCGGACGTTGTTCTTTCTGAAGGTTCAGATGAGGCTAGCTACAGTAACACTGTTTTAGCTTTTTGCTTTCAAGTTGACACAAGTTCGACAAGAACTTGTGTCAAAATGTCAAATGTTAGATGAATAGATAACACTGTAGGATTCTGGTCATTCAATCCCATAGATTGCAATTGAAATGAGGCTAAGTTAATACCTTCTTAATCATTAGTGACCATCTCAGCCATCATTGTTGTGGGACTCCTGCACCAGCGCCAGCCGGGAATCTGAGAGATACCTCCATGAATGGCGTTCACCGTCTGGCGACATGCGAACCCTGAGACACATGCTGGGCTGTCACAGCTAGTAGTTTGAAGAGAGGGAAAGAGGGATGAGGGAGATAGCGATGAATTGTCTTTGCAACAGTCATTCTTACTGCTGGCTGCTGCCGAGGTGCGATTCTATATCTAACAAGGACACTAACTGGGTTAACAATGTCTTTGAATGTAATGCAATAAGGCTTAAAAGCACACCAGACACAATAGGCCTGAGAGGGGAATATTTCAGATAAGAAAATGGGTGTTGACTTCAGCTAAAACATATTTTAGAGAGAGAAAACTATGTTTATTTATTTCATTTTTTATTTCATTTCACCTTTATTTAACCAGGTGGGCTAGTTGAGAACAAGTTCTCATTTACAACTGTGACCTGGCATAGATAGAGCAAAGCACTGCGACACAAACAACACAGAGTTACACATGGGATAAACAAACATACAGTCAATAACACAATAGAAAAGTCTATATACAGTGTGTGCAAATGTAGTAAGATTAGGGAGGTATAAGGCAATAAATAGGCCATAGTGGCGAAATAATTACAATTTAGCAATTAAACACTGGAGCGATAGATGTTCAGATGATGAATGTGCAAGTAGAGATACTGGGGTGCAAAGGATCAACAACAACAAATAGATATAAAGTAAGCAACCTTTTGATCAGACACAATAGGACTGAGATGGGCCAAGTTTGGGCATCTGTAGGTGTTGGCATGCATAAGATACAGCAGTTGCGTAAGGATTAGAACAATTGAAATATAATAACGGGTTTTGATTGCAGTCAAATTCCATACAATTTACTTTTTTCAAATAACACACTATTTCTTCCAGAAAACTGTTGAAATGTAAAAATATTTTGGTATCCACATATGTATGTATGTCTTTGGTTTGCAGTTGAACAAAACCCAACAAATCTGAATCATTTATTAAATCTTAGCTTATTCCACAAAGAAATCCTAAAATGGCCAGTATTATCCTACAAAGGACAATATTATTGGCACCTTTTAGAAGTATTAAAAATAATTAGATCTCAAGCCGATGCTTCTCCTTTACTTTGGAATTGAACTCACCTGTGGTGAGTTGCAGGTTCCTGCAATATAGAAATCACTCATTCAACCAGTTTGAATAGAGAAAAGGACTCATTCTCCTGTTTTGTGTCGCTGTGTATACTGCAAAGATCATAGAGAAAATAAAGAAAACCAGAGAATTATCCAAGGAGGTCAGACACAAGATTGTAGCCAAGCATGGACAATCTCAAGGCTACAAGTCCATCTCCATAGTCCTTGATGTTCCTGTTTCCACCGTACGTAATGTTATCAGGAAGTTTAAGGCTCAAGTCACTGTAGCCAACCGCCCTGGACGTGGCTGCAAGAGAAAACCTGATGGAAGATTGCAGCGAAGGATTTTTTTCAAATGGTGGAAAAATCAAGTGCCACACAGATTCAAGCTGACCTTCAGTCATAAGGTACGACAATTTCAACTCGCACCATCAGTCGCCAACTCAATGTAAGGAAGTTATATGGTAGGAGACCCAGGAGGACCCCACTGCTGAGAGAGACACATAAGAAAGCCCGATTGCAATTTGCCAAAACACACCTGAGCAAAATCCTTCTGGAAGAATGTCCTGTGGACAGATGAGACCAAATGATAACTTTTTGGTAAAGCACACCATCACCATCATTTACAGAAAACAAAATGACGCCTTCAAAGAAAAGAACACCTTCCCTACAGTCAAACGTGGAGGATGTTCAGTGGTGTTTTGGGGTTGCTTTCCTGCCTCTGGCACTGGGTGCCTTTAACGTGTGTATGGCATCATGAAATCAGGAGAATACCAAGGCATTTTGGAGCACAATATCAGATCAAGTGTCAGAAAGCTGGATCTCCATCGAAAGGTAATTGATCTTCCAGCAGGGTAATGACTCCAAACACACTTCAAAAAGCACCCAGATCTAAATCCAATTAAAAACTTATGGAGAGATCTAAAAACAGCAGTTGGGAGAAGGCACCCTTAAAATCTGGGAGAACTGGAGCAATTTGCATAAGAGGAGTGGGCCAAACTGCCAGTACAGAGGTGCAGGAAGCTCATCGATGGCTATAGGAAGTGCTTGATTGCAGTTATTTTGACCATAGGCTGTAGGCTGTTAGGCTGTTACCAAATATTAAGTCTAGGGTGTCAATAATGTTGTCGATGCCATTTCTTGTTTATTTTCTGATTTAAATTGATATATTAAGTTCTGAATCAAAAACAAAGCTTTAACTTTAACAGTGAAATAAAGAATTGTGGAGAACAAATACTTTGGTAAATTTCAACTTATTTTTCGTTACTAAAAAGTGCAAAGGTGCCAATATTTTTGGCCACGACTGTAAATACATCTTTTGATGAAACACAAAAGGCTTGAAATGGGGTAAGGTACAATAATATTCAAGATCAGGCTTTCCAGATTTTGTCCTGTGGCAGTATGACTAGTGAATGGGGAACAGTGCTAGTTTGATTGGAGATTATTTCCCCCACAACTGATATATATTTTTTCCATTAGTTGAATGTTGAGTGGTTCTCTTTAATTAAACTGTATATTTTCCTAATCAGACAATCACAGGCTTTCTCACTGTGTGTGCCTTCCTATTCTGGACGTTGTATCATCTTGCACATTTCTGCGGCGGCACACAATCAAGAGCGTTTCTGATTCGTTGTGGCTTTTGTTTGTTCTATCTTTTTTCCTCTCATTTTTTACATAACCTTCCTGGCAGGCAGTCCTGAGCTGTTGAGAGAGAGCAAGAGCGAGAGAGAGAGAGAGGACCTGGCCACTTGGGCTGTGTTCTTACATTATGTTGTCAACACTACAGAATGCCCTTGCACTACTTACTACAGGGGAATTTGGGGTAAGCTAGTGACATCCCTGTGTTTTTCGTGTTTTTTACATTAGATAAAAGTAGAGGCTCAAAGCTAGAAATTGGTATATTATATACTACAGTTAAGGAACAATGGGAAAGAAATTCTGCTTTGAAAATTGATAAACTTGTAACCTCACTTTTGAATGGCCTGAATGTTTTGGTACACCTACTGGAGAGCTCTTCTTTGTCTACACCCATTCAGCATCGTTCACACCCTCTTAAGCTTTAGCTCCACCCATCTCTTTAAGGATTCGCATGTGAGGCCGAGGAATTGGGTTGATCCGAGCGTTCTGTCCTAACGACAGCAGTCAAGCACCCAAGCTAACTGGCTAACGTTGGCTAGCTTGCCAGCTACTTCCAGACACAAATGAGAGAACAGCTCACTCTAACCATTTCACTCGCCCTAGCAGAGCTGGCTAGGCTGTTTTTATATTATCCAGAGTGACTGCAACTGTGCTGATGGAAACAATTTGATTGCGCTTTTTTGCCAACGTTTACTGACACCGGCCATATTCAACAGGTGTTGAACATTTGTACATTTGTCAGTTATTCTGTGCTCTGTCACACTCAGATGAGAGTGCTCTGAAATCGGAGCAGATAGCCCTAGCATGTTTACCAGCTACGTCTATCAACAGTTGTCACAGTGAAATCATGCACATTCTATTGAAATTGTTACTTGCATAGTGGAATCTCTTGTTAAGACATCTAGTTTAGCTAGCTAGCTAAACAATGAACCATAATCCCAATTTATGACTTTATACTTCCCTGCATGAATCTGTAGGTAGCTAACCAACCAGGTTCAATGTTAGCTAGCTAACATTAGGCTATAACTAGCAAAGCAAATGGCTCTGAGATACAAATAATATTACTACACAGATCCTACACGTAATGTACACTTAAACTTGAAATGAAAATGACTTTCTGACAAAAATAGAAACGTGTAATATCTGAAAATGCAGCTACCTAGACTATCTTACGCGTATACATGGATGGATGCTTCTCCTGCTCTGTCATGGATCCCATGGTTGCCCTTACTTTGAAGATGTAATCCGGAGACAGGTGTTTTCTCCATCCCCTTAGCTATCATACTCTAATTCCACTAATTTCAACACTCTGTCCTCCAGAAAGTGGAGAGCAACACTTTTGCAGTTCAACTACATGATATCTTTAAAAAAAAGATGTGTTAGAAAGGATTATCTACACATACTGAACTGCTCAAATAGACAAAAGCGTGCTACATGGCAGACCAATCCAAACCCATCTCTCGGCATGTCCAGCCCATTCATTATTTCAGTCAATCACAGCTAGCTGGAATGTTGCTGTCTTTTTCTGTGGCTAAACCAACTTGGCTCGTAATTTAACAATTTTATTGATATTTACAGATGGCATACAAGTTTGTTATTAATGCACATGAAACTTCACATGTTCCAGAAGGCATTTCTGCCACAAAAATGCATTTAGATTTTTTTAAAATGTATGTTCAAATGGCTCTCCTTTGAAGTAGTGAGGCACAACATACGCCTAGTTTCCTGAAATGAGTCACGTAAATAGTTTTCCTTCCAAGCAATGGTAATTAAGTATGTTAAAAAGCATATTTTCTATGTTGGAATGGTGTGGGTGTACTCCAACAACAGAATGGTGTGGACATATACTGTACCAGTCATAAAAAAATATTTAGCTTATTAACCAGCTCATCCTCCTCTAGACCACACTGATTGGCCAGCTCATCCTCCTCTAGACCACACTGATTGGCCAGCTCATCCTCCTCTAGATCACACTGATTGGCCAGCTCATCCTCCTCTAGACCACACTGATTGGCCAGCTGATCCTCCTCAGGGAGATGACATCATGTTCTTTGAGTAAATAGCAAGCATAAAATGGTCTGTTTGAGATACTAGTGAAGTTGAGGTGAAGTTTTTGAAGTGTTTTTTCCTCCAATTTTGCTTTGCCCACAAATCGATCAAATGGAATCAAATAAAATTTTATTTGTGTGTTGGGGTGTCAGTTTAAGTATGTGTGAGTGAGTGGGAAGAGTCCAATGTGCCAGAGAGTTAGGGTCAATGCAGGTAGTCCATGTAGCCATTGGATTAGCTGTTCAGGGTCCTGTTGTTTGCAGACTTGGTGCGCTGGTACCGCTTGCCGTGCAGTAGCAGAAAGAACACTCTAGGGCTTGGGTAGCTGGAGTCTTTCACAATTTATGGTATAGAGGTCCTGGATGGCAGAGTATACACGTATAGGATGAGACAACAACTTATTTGGGAATGAGTTAACAGAATATGAACTTTTAAAAGTTAGATTATCACTGGGCAGTTACTTTCAGGAACTGTATTGTGGCCTTCCATGGCTTCCTGTCTCACTGAGGTTTAAAAATGAGGTAACACACATGTAAAAACCATTTGTCATCCATCACCATGGGAAAGGCAAAGAACTTTAAAACTAAAAGAGACGAATGGTTGTTGACCTTCATGAATCCAACAATGGGTAAAAAAAAGAGCAACAAATAAATATACCACTTACCTCCATTAGGGCAATAATTAAGACGTTTAAAACAACTGGAACAGGATGCCTGTGTATCTTGTCCTGACGCACAGTGAGCAGGATGGTTCAGGAGGCAAGGGCCACAGTTGGAGAATTACAGAATTTGTTTGCATCTTAGGGTCACAATGTCTCCAAATCTACAATTAGATACCACCTCCATGCCAATAGGCTCTTTGGAAGGGTTGCCAGAAAAAAAAGGCTTTATTGAGACCAATCAACAAGTGTAAACTCCTGGAGTTAAACAGCATTGGCACTTAGTTTTGAACTGGGTGCTGTTTACCAGATGAGTCAAAAATAGAGGCCTTTGGCCATGCAAACCAGTGGAGGGTTCGTGTCGAAAGAAGGATGCATATGCAGAAAATGACCTCAGACCTACTGCAAAATATGGTGGTGTATCTGTGATGTTATGGGGCTATTTTGCTTCCACTGATCCTGGGGCCCTTGTTAAGGTCAACAGCTTCATCAACTCTACCAAGTACCAGGACATTTGAGACCCAAACCTGGTTGCCTCTGCCAGGAGGCTGAAACTTAGCTGCGAGTGGATCTTCCAGAAAGACAATGACCCTAAGCACACATCAGAATCCACAAAGAAATAGTTATTTGACCACAAAATAAACATTTTACAATGGCAGTCTCAGTCTCCGGACTGACCACAAATCAGTGGTTTGAATTGAAGAACGCAGTCCGTAAGCGCAGACCAAAAGATATCAATGATCTGAAAAGATTATGCATGGAAGAATGGTCTAAGATCCCTTCCAATAGGTTCTCCGATCTCAAAAACATTATATATATAGAAAAAAACTTGGTGCCTTTTCTGAGCAACTGTGTTAGTATAAAACAGTTTTTTGAGCATACAATATAGCTCAGTAATTGTATAATTTATTTTTTACAGTCTTTTATGCTCATCTTTATCAAGGGCTCCAATAATGGGGTGAATGTATGTTATATGAATAGATTATCAGTAGTAGTTGTCGTATGTAGCAGTTGTCGTATGTAGCAGTTGTCGTATGTAGCAGTTGTCGTATGTAGCATTTGTTTATATTGCAGTCAGTGGTGGCATAAAGTCTACTCGATACTGCTCTATTTTCCCTGCATGTTGTTATTCTATACAAACATGTAAGGTATATTTCTGTGAGGGCTGGAAGTATCGTGTGACCAAAGACACATCATGGAAATCCAACAAATGGACTTACAATGAAAAAGGACTCATTCGAGGAAGGAGGCATCACTCACCTGTACTCATCCTGAACAATGGATAAAATTCATCTCTGACTTTTGCCGTTTTTATTCAGTGCTCCAACTCCTTTCCGCCTCGAATTAGACCTTTTGCAAGTTTTTTATGGTAAGCCCTTTTGTTGGATTTTGTCATTGTTGTCGAGCTTCTTACTTTCCTTGGTTTGCTGTTGCGTGGAGGCGTACCTGAACTCACAACTCATGGAAACGTTATCATGTCATGCTTGTGCTCTTATACAAAAACATATACCTCTCTCAGTGTCCTGTAGATGTGTCTCATGTTCGAATGCTGTTCCAATCACATTTGAGTCCATTTTTGTTTCTTTGTTTTCACATAAAAAAACACTAAAGGTGCAATTCTATTTCAAATCTCTGAACCTGAAACATTGAATCAGTTTCACACTGTGTTACTTTACTATTGTGACTGTGGGTGGGAGACACACGCACGCGCACACACACACATGCACACGCACACGCACACGGCCACAGCCACTGCCCTCTCCTCCATATTCTCCCCTTGTGACTGTACAGTCCCTTAGATGAGGAAGACCGCACCTTGAATGAGCGCTAGCTGAAACTGGAGATGTACATGTGAAGGGTTGGCTTTCAACATTTCCTTTTTTTCTCTTCTGCTTCTTCTAACCATAGGCAGTCACGGGGCATTGGGATATTAACATACAATGCTGTTGTCTTTATTGTTTTAAGTAAAACTTGTCACTGAAGCCAGGTACTTATAATCATGGAAAGGTGAAGGAGATGAAAGACAGCTTGGTACATGTAGAGCCGGACGACTGTTTTTTTCTCCCTCTATTTCCACACAAAGTTCCTATGTTTTTCTGCTGCGAGAGTTGGGGAACTGTTCTGTGAGCTACCTGCCATCACAAAATCGAAGGACAATTTGTTTGTAGATATTTTTGGAAATTTATTTTATTTGATTTATCCTGTGGGAAAAGAGAGCAACTTTTATTCCAGGTATCTTTGAAAATTCTTATAATTTCTTTATGTTTGGTACAGTTTTCAAATTGCACATTATCCTAACTCTTAGTTTAAATATATATTATATTTCAAGCCAGTGATTGGAAAGTAGCGTGAAATGTGCCTTTTGAATGTCTCACCACAGTGATTTTGTATAACTATATTCAATCTGTAGTTAATCAAATAATATTTCAGTGGATGAAACAAGAATATAAATAATTGAGGGATTTCTAAAGTGGCATTGTAATTGGAAAATGACAAAATAATATCACAATTATAGCCAATTATAACTCTACAACCCTATGTTAGCATGAAAATGATGTTCTTTTTGTCAATAACTGATTCAAGATATGACTCTTCTGTCTTATTTGCTGCGTCTTAATGGGCAAAGAACAAGAAATATGCAATGCGGGGATGATGTTACCCATGGAAATGGACAAGGGGCAGATAGACCTGTCGACCGATGCAAAGAATCTGAATTTAAAGGGTTCAAAATTCCTCCTTTTTAGTGTGAGTGACCGTGAGAGAGAGTCAGAGTGTTATATTCCTGGTTATCTCGGACGTTCAGGGGTATTTTCATGGGGCAGAGGATCTTTCAGCTATTTCTCAGGGGCGCAGGGCAAAGAGGAGGGAGGGGAAGCACAGCCGACACAAAAGGCAACATTATTCCCCGGCGGATCTGCGCTACATCCCGTTATGAATGGAGTATTGAAAAATACAACATTGGGGACTAGATTATTTTTCATCCCTCATAACTGAACCATTTGTCCCAGGGTTTCGAGCGGTTTGTTAGCACGCTGTGCCCAATGGAACAGCCATGGTGCTGGGCTGCTCCGCATTCCTAATTGGACAGCACAATGACCTCTGGTTGCCTCTGCTCTCCACAACCTCCTCCCTCCTGCCTTTCATCTTTCAACTTAATGTCATGGCCTTTCATACATGCAATATGGCCGTCAATACAATTAAATAACACAGGGTAGAGGCTCCAAATGCATTGGCCAGGTTTAGTGTAGTTGAACAAGGTCAAGGTTAGCGGGTTTGTTAATCTGTTGATTGGTGCTGAAGGGTGTTAGAGGAGGATACTTGGCCTCGCTGACCTGTCAGTGTATTTACAGTGCATTACAGTATCTGCTATGGTAATATACAGTGTAGCTACACTATACTACAACATATGGGCATAATCCAACTGAACTGGACACATATCTACAGGAAGGTGAGCAGGTGAATTTGGTCTTGCCACCCTCCCCTTCTAGCTGCTGCTTACCCCCCTCTCCTCCTATTCTCCCAGGAGCCGAGAGGCGCCCCTGTGGTGTCATCGGCTGCCTAAGCGTTTCGGAGAGTTCCAGTGACAGATTGCAGGAAGCAGCGTTTAGGCCTGACGATCGGGACCACAGACAGCAGAAATGTCTTTTTGTTGGCCCCTGGGCTCGGAATGTCCACTATCTCCAGGGGCCAATATCATATTCTCCTTCTCCCCTCATCATCCGTCCCCAGTCCCCAAACTAACTAGTACACATTCCTCTGTAAGGTCAAAGAGGCTTTTGGTCCAATACAAAGACAAACAACCAACCCAAAAGTCTGATCAGACATAGGCAAAAGAAGCATTTTCCTCAAAAAAAGACGTTTGAAAATATTTCACATTTAGATTGCTTACCGCTTTATCAAACAATTATACAAACCAAACTTTTCTTCAGAATTCAGTGGATAAATATGAGCATGAGGATGTGATTTCAGGACAATAGTTGTATGCAATGAAAGAGTTTATTACTGGAGTCAGACCTATTTTGAAAAACAAACATCCCTCCAGGCAAGAGCTGTTTGTTGGCAAAATCAAGAGAAATCAAGCAGCAGCAGCAGTTTGCAATGTTTCTTGCTGCTCCCTATGAAACCAGATTCTTTGGTCACGTTTCTTTGTGCTTCCTAGTGTAGCAGGTGGTTCAGGGCAGGGTACCGGAGAAAGAAGCTGTTTATCAGTCTCTCAGTCCCAGCTTTGATGCACCCATACTGTCTACGCCTTCTAGACATACTGTATAACTACTGGCATCCCTTACTTACTGCCCTCTGTAGTACAGAATAGACTAATTTGAAAAGAAAATATAATGTTTGCCACTCTGTTGGTGTAGCGGTGGCACATGTCCACTCACTGCTACCTGGGTGATGCATGGCACTGGTATCCATTTTGTACCAGCATGCTCACCACAGGTCACAACAGTTTCTCTGTGCCCAGTGTTTTAGCAGCCAGCCAGTGTCCAGTGGGGTGGGGTGGGGTGGCAGTGTAGTAGGCAGCTAGGCAGCCATTTTGGCCTGGGGAAATGGGCCAGTCGGCTTCATGCTCCAGCAGGTCCTGGGGCACACTGGGAGTTGTTTTAGTGCCAATCAATCTGGAGTGGACACAGAGACACAGCATGGCGTGCCCACTCACACCTCTCCTCTCCATCACTGGAACACACACACACACACACACACACACACACACACACACACACACACACACACACACACACACACACACACACACACGGTTTCAGTTCAGTGCATGGTTTTTGGAAACTATTTATGTTCCAACTTCCAACCAATAAGCTTCACTTGCCTGATCCTATCATCGATACTAACTCCCCAATACTGTATAGTCATTTGTCTGCAGGGGGTTGCACTAGAAACAGCTATCCAACACTACGTTGGGAATACAATGATTATTGATTATGAGTAGTAGCAGTAGACTAGTGGTGGGCAGTGAGTACCAGTATTAGGGGTCCAGGACTGTTTCAGCAGTGAAGAGAAACAGAAAAAGGCAGGAAGGTAGGTAATGTGTGTGTGAGAGCAACAGAGAGACAGAGACAGAGACGGAGATAGAGAGTCCAGTGCACTGATTGGTTGTGTGTGTAAGTGTGTGTTCCACCAGGCACCCAGACTGATTGGAGCGTCAGTCAGACAGCGAGCCATGCGAGGGCAGCGCGTAGCAGATTGTGTGCGTAGACCATGTGGAGGCTGGACAGTGGTTGTCTGGCTGCTGTTGTCCCTGCTAGGTTCCCTACTACTGGTGGGCATCAGTGGGATTCTGCAGATCGGTGAGTGTACGTGTGCGTGCTATTTCACCACTGCTCATTTTGAATTGGGAGACTATCGTTTTTAAACCCCATAGTTGTCTGGGCTGTGTGTGTGGAGGGGGTTGGGGGGTGAGGGTGGAAAGGGGGGAGGGCTTTGGGGGGGGGTGAATTAACCAACATTACACCAGCTCAAGGAATGCTCCCTCCTTGCAGATAAATTGGTGGGTGAAATTAGTTTTGATATGTACTGCAAAGAGACAGATCTGTCATGATTTTCCTAGTCATGAGCTGAATAAGTCAGAACATTTACATGTGTATGTAACCTTTACAGAGCTAGAAAACCTGGTGTACCTGGGTGTACTTGGGACAGAGGAACAAGTCCCTGTAGGACTGCCTGCCTCTAGTAGCTGTTACCCAGTTAGGCTTTGAAGTACAAACATTCTGCTAGTTGTTCGGAACAGGGATACGGTCGGGGAGTGACTGAGTAGTTATTGATTATACTACTTTGGACTTTATGGATCGAACGGACCCCTTGCTAAAAATAGAACATGTTTACAAACTTCAAATATGCATTGGATTGCTGTGGTATCTAAGACATCTCTTTGTGCCCTGACATACTGCTCTTTATTTTCTGATTTCAAAAGATATGACCAATATCAGCAGACGAGCCATATCCAGTGAGTATATTTCCAAGTCAATCTCTTCTCGTTTTACTGACCCATCTTTTCTGAAATGCACGTAACGTTACTGTTTCCACCCCAGATTTCAGTCTTACGTCACTTATGAATACATATGACAAAAACAAAGAAACACCATATTCTAATACCAGGACGCTTTCAATAACTAACCCACATAGCGAACATAACATAACTGTTAACGTGTTTAGGGCCTTTAGTTTCAATGAGCCAGGTAGTCTTCAATGGGTGAATTTACCTATTTTTGGCATAATGTTTAGAAAGGTTCCTGTATTCTCTTTGTGAGGCAGGTAACCAGAAACCACAGTTTCAGTGGCTTTATACTTCCCCTATAAGACACAGTTGATGTCCTCAAACTTTATGGTCCCAAACATACAGACCAACAATTCCCAGTAAAGGAACCGGAGGAATAACACAGAGTATTTCCAGATTTCTCACAGTCATACCAATATAGCCAAGAGAATGAGGCTTAGATGTTTGTCAACACAGTACTACCCTATCAAATCTGTGTGGTTGCTAAATGATGGGAGAAGAGGTGTTCAATCATTATATCTGTATTGACTTTTATCAGATGTTTGGTTAATGCGTAGTCAAAGACATATAGTGCATTTAGAAAGTATTTAGAGCCCTTGACTTTTTCCAGTTTTTGTTACATTACAGCCTTATTCTATAATGGATTAAAAATGTATGTTTTTCCTCATCTATCAACACACAATAACCCATATTGACAAAGCGAGAAGAAAAAAAGGTTTATAGAGATTTTAGTAAATGTATAAAAAATAAAACACAGAAATACCTTATTTAAATAAGTATTCGGAACCTTTGCTATGAGGCTCGAAGTGGAGCTCAGGTGCATCCTGTTCCCATTGATCATCCTTGAGATGTTTCTACAACTTGATTGGAGTCCACCTGTGATAAATTCAACTGATTGAACAGGATTTGGAAAGGCACACATATATAAGGTCCCACAGTTGACAGTGCATGTCAGAGAAAAAAACCAAGACATGAGGTCGAAGGAATAGTCCGTAGAGCTCAGAGACAGGATTGTGCTGAGGGACAGATCTGGGGGAAGGGTACCAAATAATTTGGTAGCATTGAAGGTCATCAAGAACACAGTGGCCTCCATCATTCTTAAATTAAAGAAGTTGAGCAATCGGGGGAGAAGGGCCTTGGTCAGGGTGGTGACCAAGAACCCGATCGTCACTCTGACAGAGCTCTAGAGTTCCTCTGTGGAGATGGGAGAACCTTCCAGAAGGACAACCATATCTGCAGCACTCCACCAATCAGGCCTTTATGGTAGAGTGGCCAGAAGGAAGCCACTCCCCTGTAAAAGGCACATGACACCCGCTTGGAGTTTGACAAAAGACACCTAAAGGAATATGACCATGAGAAACATGATTCTCTGGTCTGATGAAACCAATATTTAACTATTTGGCCTGAATGTCAAGCATCACATCTGGAGGAAACATCCCAACCCCACCATGGTGACACATGATGGTGGCAGCCTCATGCTGTGGAGATGTTTTTCAGTGGCAGGGAATGGGAGACTAGTCAGGATCGAAGGAAAGATGAACAGAGGAAAGTACAGAGAGATCCTCAATGAAAACTTGCTCAAGAGCACTCAGGACCTCAGACTGGGGCGAAGGTTAACCTTCCAAAAGGACAACGACCCTAAGCACACAGCCAAGATAGGAGTGGTTTCGGGACAAGTTTTGAATGTCCCTGAGTGTCACAGCCAGAGTCCAGACCTGAACCCGATCGAACATTTCTGGAGAGACATGAAAATAGCTGTGCAGGGATGCTCCCCATCCAACCTGACAGAGCTTGAGAGGATCTGCAGAGAAGAATGAGAGAAACTCCCCAAATACAGGTGTGCCAAGCTTCTAGCGTCAAACCCAAGAAGACTTGAGGCTGACTGGAGTGCCCAGTTCCACATCCAACTCTACAGTGATTGTAACAAAATAAAACATTATTAAAAATAAAAGAGACAGTGGGTATTATTTTGGTAACTTTTATGTTTCCATTCTCAAAACGAAACCCCCCAAAGTTCACAAACTGGAACGTGTCAACCTTCAATACATATTTCTATGTTAGACTTCTTAGCTGGTTTAGCTACATGGTTTAAATAGGCTTCCTGCTGCGTTTTCAAGCTGCATCTCGAATTACAGGAAAATAGATATAGTAGATACAGAATACAGTAACTATGAAGGGCCAAGAACCTCCTTTCAACAAATCATTTGACCAAAGTCTCTCCCTCTTTCTCTCTCTCCTTCCTCCCTCTTTTCCAGCCAATAGCACGACGACGATGACTGCCATGAAGACAACGCATTCTCAAGGTTGGCAATGCGCTGCTGGGCTCCCGCCAACTCTCACCACATCCACCACACCTTCTGTCTGTCTGAAGTACCCATGTTCAACAAATACATGTCCACATCCAACTCATGAATAAAAGACTATCAAACGTAACTTGGGAAGGAGGGAGGGAAAATTAAGGAAAAGGAGAGAGCGAGAGATAGATCAGTGCCCCAGGGACACTACAACAAGGTCACTTCCCTTTGCTCTCAATTTACCTAATCCCCCGGAATGACTTATTCTGCTACAGTGTGTGCTTCATCTCCCCTCTCTCTCTCTCTCTCTCTCTCTGTCTCTGTCTCTTTCTGTCTCTCTCTCCCTCTCTCTCTCACTCTCTCTCCCTCTCTCTCTAACTCTCTCTCCCTCTCCCTCTCCCTCTCTCTCTCTCTCTCTCTCTCTCTCTCTCTCTCTCTCTCTCTCTCTCTGTCTCTGTCTCTTTCTGTCTCTCTCTCCCTCTCCCTCTCTCTCTCTCTCTCTCTCTCTCTCTCTCTCTCTCTCTCTCTCTCTCTCTCTCTCTCTCTGTCTCTGTCTCTTTCTGTCTCTCTCTCCCTCTCTCTCTCTCTCTCTCTCTCTCTCTGTCTCTGTCTCTTTCTGTCTCTCTCTCTCCCTCTCCCTCTCCCTCTCTCTCTCTCTCTCTCTCTCTGTCTCTGTCTCTTTCTGTCTCTCTCTCTCTCCCTCTCCCCCTCTCTCTCTCTCTCTCTGTCTCTTTCTGTCTCTCTCTCCCTCTCCCTCTCCTCTCTCTCTCTCTCTCTCTCTCTGTCTCTTTCTGTCTCTCTCTCCCTCTCCCTCTCACTCTCTCTCTGTCTCTGTCTCTGTCTCTTTCTGTCTCTCTCTCCCTCTCTCTCTCACTCTCTCTCCCTCTCTCTCTCTCTCTCTCTCTCTCTCTCTCTCTCTCTCTCTCTCTCTCTCTCTCTCTCTCTCTCCTCTCTCTCTCTCACTCTCCTTCTCTCTCTCTCTCTCTCTCTCTCTCTCTCTCTCTCTCTCTCTCTCTCTCTCTCTCCCTCTCTCCCTCTCTCACTCTCTCTCTGTCTCTGTCTCTGTCTCTTTCTGTCTCTCTCTCCCTCTCTCTCTCACTCTCTCTCCCTCTCCCTCTCTCTCTCTCTCTCTCTCTCTCTCTCTCTCTCTCTCTCTCTCCTCTCTCCTCCCTCTCTCTCCCTCTCTCTCTCACTCTCCTTCTCTCTCTCTCTCTCTCTCTCTCTATCTCTCTCTCTCCATCTCTCCCTCTCTCTCTCGTGGCTTGTTTAGTCTTATTTTGTTCCTTAAATTGGAAGGTGGAAGGGATTACACAAGCTATTCTAAACGGATTCTTGTCACTATTAACTATCATTATATGATAGTGATATTTCCAGACAATAACACACAGTATACTGTCCCACAGACAGTAGGCTTTTTATGTGCTTGCACAGACTTTTGTTCTATGTTGTGTGGCACATGTAGAATACAAAAAGAGTGGCTAGCGTGTAGTCAAAGTGAGTAAAAGGACAAGGTTTGAATGAACTTAAATGAGATCTAGAAACCAGCCTCCTGACAGGATAATATGACAACATCACACACTTACAGTAACATTCATGACATCAGCATCGGAGTGGGAGAGAGCAGGGAGGTCAGCTGTCCTGATTGCTGATTCCTCAGTGAATCCTCTGACCATGTTGTATTTTGCTCTCCCCCTCTTCAGTGCGTCTGGTAATATTATTTTGTATCTCGCTGCCTGTGTATCTTTGGATCTCTCTTCCATCTCCTCTCCAGTGCGTCTGGTGAACGGGCGTAACAGGTGTGAGGGGCGTGTGGAGGTTTGGCACAACGGGACATGGGGTACAGTGTGTGATGACGACTGGGACATGGTAGATGCCAACGTGGTGTGTCGGCAGTTGGACTGTGGTCTGGCCATGGCGGTGGGCAGCATCTCAGAGTATGGCCAGGGCTCAGGGCCCGTCCTGCTGGACAATGTAGACTGCAAAGGAGGGGAGACAGACCTGGGACAGTGTGGAAGTCTGGGCTGGGGCATCCACAACTGTTACCACTATGAGGACGTGTCTGTCACATGCAAAGGTAGGGCCCATAGAGAGATATATAAAAATCTAGTCTATAACTGTTCTAATTCCTTTTCTATAGGTAGGGTCTTTACAATTTATAAGGATCTCTAAGATCTCTAAGAGGGACATATCTCTGGTGACTGATACAATAACCTATTTTCACTAATAAAAACATAATTTTTCACTCCTTTTTTCCCCTCGTCTCTCCTCAGATACATCAGTGCTGGAGTCACGGGGCATGGGCGAGCCCACCACTCCCTCTAGGAGAAACTCAGGGTTAAGTAAGTGACCATTTCATTTATTTCTCTCTAATTTCAGTCAAACACACACACAAAATAAGTAAACAAAATTGATTCAAGAAGGGTTTATTTTATTCAGTTAATAGGTTTAATAAAGGGCCAATCTGCAGTTGCTACATCCATTTTTATTCTTGAAGAATATTACTTCAAAATGGAAACAAACACCGTATAGCCTCAAAACATGTTCAAAGGTCCAATGCAGCTGTTTTTATCTCAATATCAAATCATTTCTGGGTCACATTTAAGTACCTTACTCTTAATGTTTTCAATGAAAATGGTAAAAAATATATATTTTTTAAAATTAGCTTCTTAGCAAAGAGCAATTTCTCAATCAAGAATTTAGCTAGGACTGTCTGAGAGTCGTCTGAGCGGGGAGGGTAAAACTGAAAACTAGCTGTTATTGGCACAGAGGTTTGAAACTATTTGTCTTTCTCGTTGGTCTATTAACTAATTTACCGCCTGGTGATGTTACCAGTCAGGCCAAAACTCCATCGCAGCAAAACAGGCGTGAAATTTCAGGCAGTCTTTTCAAACAGCGCTTGCGTATGAAGGGCATTATCATCATTTTCACAATTTCTGTGTTATTCCAACCTCGTAGTGTTTAAATATATAAAACATAGGAACATCCTGTTTTTGCCCGCACAGGGCCTTAAAACTATAATTTTGCTATCTATGGATTTGAGAGTGGTTATACTTCTCCAGCCCTATCCCTTAGCCTTTTACCAAAACAGTGGCAGGGAGGACACTTTGGTATTGTTTCAACTTTTCAATTTTCGTGATGTTGTCAGCCAACCCGTCTACAAACACTGTCACAGAGGGACAGAAAATGAACTGAAGAAGAATGAACACATGCTCAACAGAGAGTGCTTATTCAATGTGTTGTATAAAGACAACATCTGCACACAAGATCTCAATAAATCTAGCCAGGAATCCAAGCTAAATAGTGAAACAGAGAGATATTCAGTTTGAAGGATCTTATGCCATTGTGTACTGTATGTCAGAATGAAGCCAGGCTTAGACTGAGAAGATGTATGGAATGGTGATGAATCCCTCCCCTCCACTATATTTTAGGAGATGGTACAATCCGGTTAGTTGGTGGTGTGGACTACTGCCAGGGACGGGTGGAGGTCTACTACCGTGGCAGCTGGGGGACGGTGTGTGATGACGACTGGGGTATGAGAGACGCAGGGGTGGTGTGCCAGCAGATATACTGTGGCCATGCCGTTTCCTCCACCACCAACGCCTATTTTGGCTACGGGACAGGCCTGATTCTACTGGACAACGTCAACTGTAATGGCTACGAGAACCAGCTGAGTAAGTGCTACAGCCTGGGCTGGGGGATACACAACTGTGGACATCATGAGGACGCTGGGGTTATCTGTTCAGGTGAGAAGCTTTTTCTTATTCTCTCTGTCTCTTTTTCTCTCTCTCTCTCACTGTCACTCTCGCTCTCTCTTTCTTAAATTCATGTTGCTAATTGCTTTTACACTATTTTTAATATCTGCTATTCATGTCTGTTTTATCTGTGCAGGCTCAGGATCCACTACCGTTCCTCCTATGAACACTGAAACCATGGGCATGGGAAGGGGATTCTTTCAGACTGCCAGCACTGCAGGTAATTGTTGAAGTCATTTCCGATTTCATGTACTGCAGTACTACAATAGCAATAACAGCTGCAGTGTAGGCCCTCATCAGACCCATATCATCAGGCCACACTGTTGCACCTCTATCCTATGAGCAACAGACGGTGCTGTTTCCCCTGTAGGTTTCTCTGTCTAAAATCTGTGACTCAGCAGCGCCACTCAATCAATGGTGGTAGTGGAGCAAGTAAATCATGTCACCCCACCCACTCTCCTCCCAGTCTCTCCTCCCAGTCTCTCCTCCCAGTCTCTCCTCCCAGTCTCTCCTCCCAGTCTCTCCTCCCAGTCTCTCCTCCCAGTCTCTCCTCCCAGTCTCTCATCTCAGTCGATGGAAAACCCTCTGCTGTGTACTGTAGGCATCAGCTTGCATATGTGTAAACTGACTCATCATTCTGATTCTAATGCATTTCTCCTATTATTCTAGTAACCGACCAAACAGAATTAGTCACCGAAGCAACTACGGCTGTGACAACGGTTGCTATGACAACAAGAGGTAATGATGTTGCACCCCCATGTGATAATTGTAAACTCCCACTAATGCACTCTGAACTCATATTTCAGTTATTGTAATATTGGCTGATTATTCACAAATATTAAATTGTGCAACAGGGGGGCACAGTGCCACCATTTTCGATGAACCTCTCCATGAAGAATGTTCTCCTCATCTCCTCATACCCCTCTGTCTCTCCTTCTCCTCCTCCAGAGCGGCCCACCATCCGCGTGGTGAATGGTAACAGCAGCTGCCAGGGCCGTGTGGAGGTGTTCCACAACAACCAGTGGGGCACGGTGTGTGACGATGACTGGGATCTGCCCAATGCCCAAGTGGTGTGTAGGCATCTGGGCTGTGGCCCTGCCATCTCTGCCAAGGCCCTGGCCTACTTCGGCTACGGCTCGGGCCCCATCTTGCTGGACAATGTGGACTGTAGGGGCAGTGAAGGGGAGCTGTCAGATTGTTTCCACCTGGGCTGGGGACAGCACAACTGTGGACATCATGAAGACGCTGGAGTCATCTGTACACGTAAGACCGACTGGAACTGTGGCAATATAACGGTTGCCCGATGCGAATCAGAAATGTATATGTTGATCTGCTGCAGGCAGTACTGCTGCAGTGGTGGCTTGTTAAGACTGAGACAGCTAGGCACATAGTCATGTAAATACACACTCACACACACGCACTCAAATGAACACACACAAAACTCCTCTGTCGCTTTCGCTCACAGTTACTCACACAGTCACCCCATAGTCACCATCCCCACAGTCATCCATCTCTCCTCTTCCCTGCTGAGCTGGTGCATTTAACTGTGTGAGTGTTGGTCTCTGAGGAGCAAGCGCCCGCCCAGATGGTCCAAAGGGCATCAAATCAAATCAAATGTATTGATCACACACATATTTAGCAGATGTTAGCAGATGTTATGAGGCGAAATGCTCGCGTTCCTAGCTCCCACAGTGCAGTAGTATCTAACAATTCACAACAATACACACATCTAAAAGTAAAAGAATGGAATTAAGAAATATATAAATATTAGGACGAGCAACGTCGGAGTGGCATTGGCTAAATACAGTAAAATAAAAAACAGTATATACATATGAGATGAGTAAAGCAGTATGTAAACATAATTAAAGTGACTAGTGTTCCATTATTAAAGTGGCCAGTGATTGCATGTCTATGTATACTGTATAGGGCAGCAGCCTCTAACGTGCAGGGTTGAATAGCTGGGTGGCATGAAATATAGAGTGGAGAAGTCAGGAGTCATTAGCTTCACTGGCAGCCTGCAGGCTAAACCTCCATTCTTTAAGGACAAATAAGACAAACAGTAGAGAAAGAAAGAATGAAAGAGACAAAGACTTCATTCCTGTTACTCAGGTCTACATCAAATCATGGTTAGTAGAGCAGACTAGGTGAACAAGTGAACCTTTGAATTCTGAGTGAGATGATAAGGGAATCACTAAGTTCACGTCTGGAGCAGTATTCTTCTGATATATCTGATTAACTGATCACATGATTAACTCAGTACAATGTTTTGAGTGCTCCAGCCTGTTCTGATAGGACTGTATCAACAGTTGTTCTCAAGTAGATGACCACTCCCTTGGGAAACATACACAGCAGATTAAAGTCTCATACTGTCTTCCCCTCCTTCTTCTTCTCCAGCCTTTCAGCTTGTGGGACCTGGAAATGAC
The DNA here is from genome assembly GCF_023373465.1 of Oncorhynchus keta. Classification (NCBI taxonomy): domain Eukaryota; kingdom Metazoa; phylum Chordata; class Actinopteri; order Salmoniformes; family Salmonidae; genus Oncorhynchus; species Oncorhynchus keta. Next base: position 12,565,326 of record NC_068432.1, read on the forward strand.
TTCGGGATGACAGAGAGAACGCCCACCACTAGACCACCAAGTGAAGGTGAGTCTTGTACCTGTTGAGGTTTAGCTACATGTTCTGGGTTTCACGGTATCCAAAGGTCAACACACCTTCCCAGTATCACTTGTCAGAGGCAGTCTTATGTAATGCATCATACTTCAATCATGTCTTAGGATCAGGTATGTGATATGTGTCTCTAGTGTTTAATGTTTATTTGCTCCAGTATATGTGACTGTTTCTACCCTGTCTCTCCCTCTAGGCTTGGCGAGGTTGGTGGGCGGGCAGCACCGCTGCGAGGGCCGGGTGGAGATGTTCTCAGGGGCGGAATGGGGTACGGTGTGCGACGATGCCTGGGACATGCCTGATGCCCAGGTGGTGTGTCGCCAGCTGGGCTGTGGGGAGGCTGCTACGGCCCGTGTGGAGGCCTTCTTTGGGCCCGGCAGCGGCACCATCCTCCTGGACAATCTGAAGTGCAGCGGCTCTGAGGCCTCGCTCCAGCAGTGCTCCCACATATCCTGGGAAGTGCACAACTGTGACCACTCTGAAGACGCCGGCGTCACCTGCTCACTGTCGTGATTCCAGCAGTGATTCGCCGCCATGGAGCCGCCAAACTCCTCCCAACTCCACTGCCAACTAATAGGACGGGCGCCATGGGTAGCACAACCCGGGACTTGTAAACATTATGTAAATAACAGCTCATCCCAATGCCAAACATAAGGAAGACTACAACAACAACAAACAAACAAGCAAAGAAACTAACATATGATGATATATGATTAAATATTATAATAATCTATTCCTATTAAGCACTTTATAAATATATATAAATATATATGATATAAAATAACGCTGTACACATTTTTTTTATATTTGATAAACAGTGGAAACCAACGTTTTAAACCGACTCTCTGTCTCTCTGGCTCTTTTTTTGTTGTCAAGATACTAAAATAGAGGTCCTCTCACGAACCCTCTTCTCACTAGCCGCACACACAGCCATAGTGTACTGTACCAGGGCATGGTGCTCAACAACAACAACAACAACAACAGCAGCAATCCAGGCCCACAATACCAAAGCCAAACTAATAGAAATAGACTCTATAGAGACTATAGACTATCTATAGAAAAGACTATGTATTTCTATGGCCAAATCTATTTGTTTGAACATAGGCAGAAAGATGGACAGTACATGTACATGACACTGTAGTGCTCTTAGCACATGCTTCCGAATCTGATACGCTTTTTAATGTATTATTCCTGAGCAGAGGTGGATGTATATCTGAAATCTTCCAAAGCCCCAGTATTTTGGTTATTTTTCTGAAATATCTGTTATATTTGACACCTTTATTGTGTAAATAATCACCCTAGCTAGCTTGTGTTCTATTTTTTCCTCTCTTATGAAACTCTCTTATGACCCATTATTTTCTGTCTGACTTGTGTATTTTGATGTCTGGTTTTGGAAAAGGCTAGCTTGTCTTCACTGTCACTCACTCTCTCTCTCTCTCTCTCTCTCTCTCTCTCTCTCTCTCTCTCTCTCTCTCTCTCTCTCTCTCTCTCTCTGTCTCTGTCTCTGTCTCTGTCTCTGTCTCTGTCTCTGTCTCTGTCTCTGTCTCTGTCTCTCTCTCTCTCTCTCTCTCTCTCTCTCTCTCTCTCTCTCTGTCTCTCTCTCCGTCTCTCTCTCCGTCTCTCTCTCTCTCTCTCTCTCTCTGTCTCTCTCTCTGTCTCTCTCTCTCTCTCTCTCTCTCTCTCTCTCTCTCTCTCTCTCTCTCTCTCTCTCTCTCTCTCTCTCTCTCTCTCTGTCAGACAGTGCTATTTCAGGTGGAGTATGGCATATGATCTAAGCCTTTGCTACATCCTTAATTATCTGCTCGTGCCTCTTCATTCGTATTTTGTATCAGACATTTCGCACTACAAGGTGTACATTTCATTTCAGTATGTAAGGATGTGCATCTGTGTCTGTGAGTTAATATTTGTGTGTCTGGCAGGTGAGTCAGATCTACTGTACTGTTTGTGAATGTGTGCGTACAGTATATACAGTCAGTGACATGTACACTGATTGTGGAATTATTACAATATGGCAGTAGTCAGATTGCTCAAATCTGTCACTGCAATGATTAAATCTGAATCTGAAAAAGTCAAAATGGGGAATGAATGATTGGGAAATGTTACTTTAATAACACCATAAATGGGGTTGAGTGGGAGGGCACAAGAATAGGTTAGCCTTCATCAGAAACGATAGTTAGCTTCTTGCCATGAGTGGCTCAACGATTCTCAGGTTTAACGAAATGCCTCAACTATATGGGGTCAGGAAATTAATCTGAATGAATTGAGGTGTTAGGCTCACCAAGCTATTCCAGAGTCTGTATGGCATGGTGCGAAATTGGTGCCAAATGTTATGTACAGTCGCTAGTGAAAGTCTACATACCCCTTGTACAGTCTTCCCATTTGCTGCCTTAAAGTTTCATCTCAAAGGGGAATTCATTGGATTTTTTCCTAGACAACCTACTCCACATTTTCAAAGTTAAAGAAAAAATACAGAACATTTTCAAAATGAGTTTTTTAAGGATTAAACGAGGTTGTCTTGATTACATACAGTATGTATACACACCCCAGAGTTAACACTTGGTGGAACCACCTTTAGCAGCCATTAAAGCTGTGAACAATTTTGGATAAGATTCTACCAACTTTGCAAAACTCTTAGGGCAACATTAACCCATTGAAAAAATCAAAATTGCTCAAGCTCAGTACATTTGCTTTGGAGTCGTTGATGGACAGCTACAGTAATAGTCAAACCTTGTCTCTGAATTTAAAGCACATTTAAGTCAGGACTGAGGCTGGACCACTCGGGAACACTCAACACCTGTTAGAAAGCCATTCTGGTTTGCCTTTGACTTTAAACATTCCAGGGTTAGGAATTCAGAAGACTGAGACAGGTTTTCCTCCAACTTTTTACCTGGTCTTTGCTCCTTTCAGATTTCAGATTTTGTTTGATCCTAACCAACTCCTCAGTTCCTGCCAGTGACTAGCATATCCACAACATGATGCTGTCACCACATTACTTGAAAATACAGAGGGGTTCATTCTGTGTTGTGTTATATTGGATTTGACCCAAGCATGTCGTTTTTATTTACTGGTAGGCAAAAAAGTTAATTTCTTTACCATGTTGAGTGTTCCTGAATGGTCCAGTGTCAGTACTGCTTGAAAATTAGAGACAAGGTTAGAATATTGCTGTCCATCAATGACTCAAGACCAAATTTACTGAGCTTGAACGATTTTGACAAAAAACAATGGATATTGTCAGACCCCTTGACCTTTTCCACATTTTGTTACGTTACAGCCTTATTCTAAAATGGATTTCAAAAATATATAATCCTCAGCAATCTACACACCCCATAAGCGAAAACAGTTTTTTGAAATCTTAGCAAATGTATTAAATAACTAAGACAGAAATACCTTATTTACGTAAGTATATAGACCCTTTGCTATGAGACTCTATAGACAGGCACAGATCTGTATATATCTCACAGTTGACAGTGCATGTCAGAGAAAAAACCAAGACATGAGGTTGAAGGAATAGTCCGTAGAGCTCCGAGACAGGATTGTGTTGAGGGACAGATCTGGGGGAAGGGTACCAAAACATTTCTGCAGCGTTGAATGTCCCCAAAGAACACAGTGGCCTCCATCATTCTTAAATGTAAGAAGTTTGGAACCACCAAGACTCTTCCTAGAGCTGGCCAACCGGCCAAACTGAGCAATCGGGGGACAAGGGCCTTGGTCAGGGAGGTATCCAAGAACATGATGGTCACTCTGACAGGGCTCTAGAGTTCCTCTGTGGAGATGGGAGAAACTTCCAGAAGGACAACCATCTCTGCAGCACTCCACCAAACAGGCCTTTATGGTCAATTGGCAACTCCTCAGAAAAAGGCACATGACAGCCCACTTGGAGTTTGCCAAAAGACACCTTAAAACTCCCAGACCATGAAAAACATGATGAAAAACCAAGATCGAACTGTTTGGTCTGAATGCCAAGCGTCACATCTGGATGAATGGGGTAAAGTACAGAGAGATCCTTGATGAAAACTTTCTCCAGAGTATTCAGGACCTCAGACTGGGGCGAAAGTTCACTTTCCAACAGGATAATGACCATAAACACACAGACAAAACAACGTAGGAGTGGCTTCGGGAAAAGTCTCTGAATATCCTTGAGTGACCCAGCAAGAGCCCGGACTTGAACCTGATCAAACTTCTCTGGAGAGACCTGAAAATTGCTGTGCAGCAACACTCCCCATCCAACCTGACAGAGAGGACCTGCAGAGAAGAATGGGAGAAACTCCCCAAATACGGGTGTGCCAAGAAGATTTGATGCTGTAATCGCTGCCGAAGCTGCTCCAACAAAGTACTGAATGAAGGGTCTGCAAACGTTATTGATGTTTTTCATATGTAATAAATTTGCAAAAAATTCTAAAAACGTGTTTTTTCTTCGTCATTATGGGGTATTGTGTTTAGATTCATGAGAAAAAAAACAAGACATTTAGTCAATTTTAGAATAAGGCTATAATTTAACAAAATGTGGAAGAAGTCAAGGGGTCGGAACACTTTCCGAAGGCACTGTATGTTGCCGAAGAGTTGAAGACATACGCATATTTTTTTTGTATTTTTATTTTTATACAGATTTTTTTTAAACAGTTTAATTCATTTAGGAAACGTGGAGTTGGTTGTGTACATAGGTAGAAAAAAAATCTAATTTAATACATTTTTTTATTCAATTTTAAGACGGAAAATTGTGAAGACTGTGCAAGGGGTGTCTAGACTTTCATTAAAACAGTTTAAAAAAAGATCAGTAAAGATAAGAGGATCCTGTAGATCTTCCTCCCCCCCTCATTTGTGAACCTGTGAGCAGAATAGTGGTGTTTATACAGCTAAACCACTGACTGCTATGTTAAAGTGAAGAGATGTTACTGTGAGGTGGTCTTTATGATATATTTAACTGAGAATAAAGCATGCTATGTGTCACTCTGATGCTACTTCAGCAATGTCAGTGCGCAAAAATGTGTACAAATAAAATGTTATAATAATCATCCTCATTATAACGACATTTTGCCATGTCTCCTAAAATGGCGCCGAACTGTATGCCTGCTGTCTTGCGAGTGCGACCCAACTTTGCTATTTTGTGATTCTTTTGACGTTTTTTGTTGTTTCGCAAAATGTGTTCGCTATCACTCTATCAGATTGGCAGTTACCTCAATTCTGGCTTCAACTTCGAATTTGAATCATCTGCCCTGGCCTCTTTGTGTAATTCTGAAGCAATGTTTGGGCTATCCAAGAGGAAACACCAGCGAAAAAGAGGCAGGAGAGGGGAGCCCTGGCGATATTAAGGCAAAAGGAAGAACGGCCACCTTTTCCCTCCATTCTATTGGCTAATGTACTGTCTCTTGATAATAATAAGAATGACCTCCGATCGTGGATTTGCGATCAACAGGACACTCTTAACTGCAGTATTCTCAGCTTTTCTGAAACATGACTTTTGGGCAACTCGATGGATTCTTCATTCACCGAGTAGACAGGACATTGGATTTATGGGAAATAGAGAGGGGGAAGGGTTTGCCTTTTCATCAACAGAAAATTGTATGCTGACTCAAGCGCAGTGGAAGTCTCGACCCATTGTTCACCCATGTTGGAGTACCTGAGGGTCAAATGTCGACCCTTCTATCTCCCAAGATAGTTTTCAGCTGTTATCTTGATTGCTGCATATTTTCCACCTATTTTTCAGAAAAATAATAAGCTGGCACTTAACGAACAGTTTGAGGCTATAAACAAGAAGGAAGACATGCACCAAGAGGCAGGTTTCCTTGTTGCCGGTGAGTTTAATTTTGTGTCATTTAGACATGTAATGCCCAACTTCTATCAACACGTCTCCTCCGTCACTAGGGCCGATAAAGTCCTGCTACTCTACCCACAAGCAAGCATACAAGGATGCATTAAAATTTGTACAAATAAAATGTTCTGATTTGCAGAAGGTTGAGGATGTGGGAGGGGCATCCTCAACCTTCTGCAAATCAGAACATTTTATTTGTACAAATTTTAATGCACTGACAATGCTGAAGCAGCTTCAGAGTGACACATAGTGTTCTTTATTCCCACACTGCCCTTACCCACCTAGATAAGAGGAATACCTATGTGAGAATGCTGTTAATTGACTACAGCTCAGCGTTCAACACCATTGTCCCCTCTAAACTTGTCACCAAGCTTGGGACCCTGGAACTGAATACCTCCCTCTGCAACTGGATTCTGGACTTCCTGACGGGTCAACCCCAGGTGGTGAGGGTAGGCAACATCACCTCTGCCATGCTGACCCATAACAACGGGGCCCCACAGAACTGTGTGCTTAGTCCCCTCCTGTACTCCCTGTTCACCCACCACTGCGTGGCCACATACAACTCCAACACCATCATCAAGTTTCCGGACGACATGACGGCAGTCTACAGGTAGGAGGACAGTGTTGTGGCAGTGTGGTGGCAGGACAATAATCTCTCCCTCAACGTCAGTAAGACCAAAGATCTGATCATGAATTCCACATCGAAAGTGGGGCTGCAGTGAAGCAGCTCGCAAACTTCATGTTCCTCTGTGTCAAAATCACTAAGGACTTAAAATGGTCCTCACAAATGCAAACAGTCGTGAAGGAGGTGTGATAGCGACTCTTTACCCTCAGGATGTTGAAAAGATTTGGCATGGGCTCTCAAATCCTCAAAAGTTATACATCTGCACCATTGACAGCATCTTGACTGGCTGGATCATTGCTTGGCATGGCAACTGCACCGCCCTCGATTGTATGGCGCTACAGAGGGTGATGCGGACAGCCCAGTACATCACTAGGGCCAAGTGCTCCCTGCTATCCAGAACCTCTATATCTGGAGGTGTGAAAGTAAGGCCTGGAAATTGTTAAAGACTCCAGTCATCTGTGTCCACACGGCAAGCAGTACCAGAGCAAGTCTGACACCAACAGGCTCCTTAACAGCTTCTATCCCAAAGCCAAAATATTGGCTACATGGATTGTCTTCATTGACCCTTCTATTTTATAAAAATATGCACACACACACTCACTCTATGCACACTCTACACACATACACACACACAGTTAATTTGCTCACACACACATAACATGCACACACATTCATACTGACTCTACACAAATGCACATACACTCACATACAATCATCATATACGCTGCTGCTACTCTGTTTATCGTATATCAACTTACGCCTATACAGTACCTACAGTATCTAATCCTACCACTCCAGTCGAATCCCTGCACATTGTTAATATGGTATTGGCATTGACCCTGCAACTGACCCTCTATATAGCTGACTTACTTTCTCATGTTCTTATTTCTATTTCTCCATTTTGTTCTACATACGTTTTTTATTTGTTTTGTATAGTACTACTGATATTGATTACTGCATTGCTGGGAAAGAGCAAGCAACAAAGGCATTTCACTGTACTTGTGTACGTGACAATACAAACTTGAATTGACACAGAGTCCTAGCTATAGTGTTGAGGTTCAAGCTTTTAGGCAATAGGTGCCGAGGCAAGGGTCTGTCTGTATGTAGGACCGGACTCACTCTTTGCCACCACTCACCAGTCACTCTCTGAGATCTAAGCTGCTATAGGGAGGAACAGGCGTTGTTTGGATTACCAGGCGACCCACCCAGCAGCCATTTGGTGCTATTACCAGAGCCAAGAGCATCACTCATCCAAACAGCTGCTCACTGTGGCCAGGCTATGGCCAGGCTGGTTGACTGACATGGTCAAGCTGCATGGGCAGCTCTCTGAACACAGGCGGATGTGTTCAGTAGCCTACAGGCCTGCACTCTGCTGCTTAACATAGAGGCTAATAAATGACTGCAATATTCTATTCTATTTGATAGCATTTACTTTGCAAAGTGACTCAAATAGGGAAGGTAGCCTAGGCTCTACATGTTCCACCATAAATGCCCTATTGGAGGCTATACTAGACCTTCTGTGGTAGAATTTGTATAAGAATAACCCTCTCTCTTTACAGACAGAAACACATTCATTGATTATATGCATACCATTGTTCAATTATAGTGTGTTTGGTGGTTTAAAATGAAAGATGCCAGCCTAAACCACTACATTTCCCACAGCACCCTGCGCAGAGTAAATAGCGTCTGATTTTAACGGTAAAATCCTATTTGCTACCGGTATCAGGCACGGACTGTTCTCCCAATAAGGATTGTTACATCACTTCGCATAGACACGCCTTTTCAGGTGGTGACGCAATCCAGGGAAAGTGGTAAGGAGGGGGAGGGGGTGTCCCGTCTGCACGCGCAGACAGCAGACGGCAGCTGCAGCAAGAGGACCTCTGGTAACGTTCACTGCATTGCTGAGAGTGACATATTACCATTTAAACTTTACCAATTCTAGAATAACATTGTATTAACGACAGCTAAAATGGTTGATCGCGAGCAACTGGTGCAGAAAGCCAGGCTGGCCGAACAGGCTGAAAGATATGATGATATGGCAGCAGCCATGAAATCGGTAAGTTCTGCTTTGAAATCATATTTCTGAGTATCTATAAGGAATCATAAATAATCTCCAATTTCTAATACTTACACTTTCATTTTTTTTCTGTTTTGTTTGATGTAGCTAGGCTTACATAAAGAATAACTGTGGTGTATCCTATGGCAATGATCGTTCCCTGATTATTGTATTGTTCCGTATTTGGTGTATTAAACATGCCATGAAAGATCATTATTATGTCAAAACCTTCAACTGGAATAAGACGGGGGAAAGCCAATATATCATGCCAGTGACATTTGCTGGAACTTTACTGGCAAGGCCCATGTAGGCTTTCACCATACCTTTCGAGATCTGTTTTATTTTTAAATCCAGCGATTATTTGCTCACCGTTCATTATCTATATGAAAGGTCATGTTTATTGAAACATTGAGCTATGTATGGTCAGTTATTATTACCTCATAGCCGAAATGGGTTGTCAATGTGGAATACCGCTGTCAGATGATGAAAACAGCGAACGAATGCGGACTGTGTGATCTTAGGGCGGTGCCTTTTGCTAGGTTGCTTTATAATCAGCTAGACAGCATGGCAGTAATGATAGGAGGCAATAACCGACAAAAGCACCTTGCTCTGTAGATGAAATCTGTTTGTTTAATTGTTGATCTAACTGAATTAAATTGAAAGGACAGATACAATTGGCATGGAGGGGCAGTGGAATCTTCGCATAAAATGATGAACATTTGGCTAGACACCAGAGGGAAAGCAATTTACTGGTAGCCGACTCTAGGTTTACTGTAGGCTACTGCAATGAGAGTGACAGCAGGGTTGGAGATAGGCATGTCCCATTCCCTGATTGTGATGATGTTCCCTAAACATGACAATCTCCCGCGAAGATGCATTATTAGTCACATCTATCATTGTGAGGAAATCAATTTACGCACACACACAATGTCATAAAATCTACCCACCTGTGTAGAATAGGCCTAACGCAAACGTTAGTGTCGTAGCCGATATCGATTTGGGCAATAAACACAATATCCCCATAAAATATGATCCTGGGAACCTGAAACGTGGGTGGCAGCAGAAATCCTTCCAGAACGTTCTGTGGTTGTCATATTGCAGTGGATTCAATGTGCAGACTAGAACGTGTTAGAATGGTCAGGGTTCTGAATTCAATCTCAAAGACACATTATAGTATCCACTGCTTTATACTTGCGTCCTCCTCGAGCCCCTTGAAAGGAAGGCATAGCAGTTTCTTGCACTAGGCGTGTCGCAGTGTGCCAAGGTGCAGTACCCATATTGCACCATTTTAGAATCAGACTCAGCCCATTTATCTATAGCCCACAATTCAGAAATGCAGGAATTCTGTAATTGATGATATCACCTACTCACTGTATATACAATAGCTGAGGAAGTATATGATATGGAGGCTTAATCCAATTATATGATCTGGCCAGGCCAGTATGGTGTTCCTGGGATCTATCCACTGAGGTTGTCTGTCTAGCCTATCTCTCATCCTCATTCTGACCCCAAAAAACACCAATGCCAATTATTGTAGCCTACCATCTACCCAATAGCATATTCAGTCTCTACAAACTCAGAATAGGCATCAGGGAAAACTGTATTACATCAATAGAATAGAAGAAGAGAGTATAGTAGGCGATCCACGTTAAGTAGAAAATCCTAAATAAACTGTCTATATCCACCTCTGAGATAATGCTCTGTCACAGACTACTTACTAGTCCATATAGAAGGCATGGTATAATTAATTACCTTGAACAGTGCACTATAATGTTGAGGGGTTACTTTAGTACACTGTAATAACACAGACACAGATTTAATTACAGAAGCTGGCAGTAGTATTAGTCATGAATTATACTCTTCAGGAAAGCAGGCTGCTTCAGGGCCAGGTGGTGATAATGTCAGAGAGGAGAAGGGCTTTGGCTCCTCCCTCTAAAAGATGCTGAGTCAGAGATGGAGGAAGTCCACCCCCATCCTTATCCCCGGTCCCATCCCCAGCCCGGCCTGACTCCCCTGCAGATGCAGCCCCATCCCTAGCTCCAGCCCCATGCAGCCCGACCCAGCCCCCAACACCAGCTCCAGTCCTGGCTGTGCTGCAGCAGTGGGTATCAGGGTGTGTCTGACTGATTTTTGATTTAGCTGCCACTCCACTGGGCATCAGCGGCAAGGGATTCCCCGGCCATCAGTTACATTTTCTGGGGAAATGACGAGTGGTTGTCAGTAGTGGTATGCTGGCATTCTACTTCGTTGTCACTACCCACATGCAGAGGATCCCTCCTCTAAAGTCAGTCAGTTAGTCGGCCGTTAACGTGTCAAAAGAGCATGTGATGCATGTATACTTGGACGGCATTCAATAATGACATTTTCCTTCACCATGGTGACATTTCTACAATACTGGTATTGATATTTTAGAGCAATTATTCTGGTTGTGGTACTAGAGCGAGGACCCCAGGAAGAGTAGCAAATGGGGATCCTAATAAACTAGACTAGAGCAGTAGATATGTAGATATGTCCTGCGTGAATTTTCCAAATTCAAGCACTGAGTGTTGTTATATGCAACGTTATAAAAAGGATTTTTAACAGCTACTCAATTCAAAGCAGCAAAGCATATGTGGTTGGGCAGATGATGTAACATGTTTTTCATTCATCAGTCGGGTGAATGAACCCTCTCACTATAACTCAGAATCTGAGTCAGAAATGGTTCACATGCTGGGCTTCTATCTGAGGTGAAGCAGTTCATTCATCCTTTAGGGGAGAGAGAATGGGGAGAAGTGCGGGAAGGAGGGTTGCATCCAGTGTCACCCTGTGATGTCATGTTTCCTTTAGCGCCTGTCTGTCACGATCGTCGTTGTAAGCATACTCGGACCAAGGCGCAGCGTGATATGGGTCCCACATCTTTTCATTCGTGAAACGCACAAAAAAACAATAAAGAGCAAATGACACGTGAAGCTATGGAGTGCTCACAGGTAACTATCAACAAGATCCCACAAAACACAGTGGGGAAATGGCTGCCTAAATATGATCCCCAATCAGAGACAACGATAAACAGCTGCCTCTGATTGGGAACCATATACCAGGCCAACATAGAAATACGCACACTAGATTGCCCACCCTAGTCACACACCGACCTAACCAAAATAAAGAATAAAAAACTCTCTCAGGTTAGGGCGTGACACTGTCCTACTTTACCGTCTTAGAAAATAAAGACCATCATGCTGCTGAATAGGCAGCTTTTATTTTTTTATTTTTTTATTTAACATTTACTTAACTAGGCAATTCAGTTAAGAACAAATTCTTATTTACAATGATGGCCTACCCCGAGCAAACCTATCACACTGGTATAAATGATTCGGGAGACAGGTGCAGGAATGCATAACAAGGTTTTTTATTTTATCCAAATTACGGCGTGCCGTGTGTAGAGCCACGGGGACGAAGACCAAACCAACACGTAACAAAAACAGGGTTGAAACCCAAACAAAATAGCGAGGAGTACCTAGAATAAATAACACTAGCGCGCGATGGTTATCACACGGGACGAGACCCGTAATGATCTGCGCAATCCACAAGGGCACGAAAGCCCAAAACACAGAGCACAGGTTCTCACACGCACCAACGGACTTGGGAACAATATTCGACAACACCATGGTGAACAAAGTGATACAGCCCGGAATCAAACCAGGGTCTGTACTGACGCCTCTAGCACTGAGATGCAGTGTCTTAGACCACTGGGCCACTCGGGAGCTACCTGATCCCCCAATCCCCTTCCTGTCCCCTGAACCTTTGTCAGAGCTTTTGTGATCATCTCATTTCACTGGCACCTTGTGTATTATTTCATACCGCTTGATCTAAAATGAGAGGTAACATTCTCCAGATTATAAATGACAGTAGGCTATTACTCAAATGTGTCGAATCGTAAATCCCGCCTTGATGCTGTATATCTTGAATGCTGTACCCTCCTCACTCTCTGTATTGTAGCAGGGCAGGTTATCACCCTCACTACCAACATGGACCTGGCTTTAAAAACATACTAACTTACTCATGTTTTTTCCTTGCCTTTTACGCATTGTATTTTCATAAGCCTGCCGCAGCAGCAATGACAGAGACAGAGAAAAACTTCTATGAAAAACTGCAGTCATGTATGGTTATATAACAACAAAGAGCTACTTGAAGCAACCCCCTTCCCTGAAACACCCCTCCCCCTCCCCCTCCACACACACACACACACACACACACACACACACACACACACACACACACACACACACACACACACACACACACACACACACACACACACACACACACACACACACACACACACACACACACACACACACACTCCCTCACATCCCCCTTCGCCAGCAGCACACCCTCTCTTTTCCACTCTTCCTCTCCCTTTCTCTCTCCCTCTCTCTGCCTTAACCAGCCATCCACGCTCGCACCACTCTCACAGCTAGTGACGTCAGGTAGCGCTAGCACACGTCGTCTCTGTGCTCTGCAGCCTGATAGAGGGAGAGGGTAGGCAGGAGAGATGTCACTTTAAGTTAGAGAGAGAGGGAAAGCAAGGGAGGAAGTGCAAGGGAATGAGGAGAAAGTGATGACAGGAAGGATGAATGAGAGATGGTGAGAGAAACAGAGGTGGGGGGTGTAAGCGATGAAGAGATCTGGAGCTAGGGACATGTAGACTGAGCCCACTCTTGTGTTAGTTGGGTCATTCCTACAATCTGGTGCCTTTTCTGTCCCCAGGAAATATCACCTCGTATCACCTTCTATTTTGTGTCAAAGGGCTTTAAAGATAAAGTTATGTGTCCTTTACCATAAAAACACAAAGATATGGATCTCAAAAGGAATTTCATGCACTTTGTTGTTAGTGGATGTAGGCATTTTCGCATTGTCCCCGGGTGCTATTAACCAACTTCTATGGGACATTATTTTATAATCCTACTTAAAATGTTCATGATTATTGTATTTGTTATTATTGTATTTAAGGTCCCTGATTTCCCTTTCCACCCTGTTAGTATGTTGTAATTCCCCTTTAAGAAAACAGCCCATTCCCACAATGACATAACGTTCAGGAAGTGTCATAATTCTTTGAGTGTGAAATCGGGGCAAAGCTAAATAAATATACACACTCTGTTTTATATATTTTTCCATATTTCATGAGTTATTTTGTTTGTGTCACTCATAAATGTCCACCCTGTTGGGCTAAATTAATATTAATAAAATATATACACTACCGTTCAAAAGTTTGGGGTCACTTGTAAATTTCCTTGTTTTTGAAAGAAAAGCACATTTTTTTGTCCATTAAACTAACATCAAATTGATCAGAAATACAGTGTAGACATTGTTAATGTTCTAAATGATTAATGTAACTGGAAACAGCATATTTTTTATGGAATATCTACATAAGTGTACAGAGGCCCATTATCAGAAAACATCACTCCTGTGTTCCAATGGCACATTGTGTTAGCTAATCCAAGTTTAGTATTTTAAAAGGCTGATTGATCATTAGAAAACCCTTTAGCACTTATGTTAGTACAGCTGAAAACTGTTGTCCTCATTAAAGAAGCAATAAAACTGTCCATCTTTAGACTAGTTGAGTATCTGGAGCATAAGAATTTGTGGGTTCGATTACGCCTATGTAGATATTACATAAAAAATCTGCCATTTCCAGCTACAATAGTAATTTACAACATTAACAATGTCTACACTGTATTTCTGTTTTAATGGACAAAAAATTTGCTTTTCTTTCAAAAACAAGGACATTTCTAAGTGACCGCAAACTTTTGAATGGAAGTGTATATTTTTTTACAAATATGTTTGATAGAGAACTCAATCTCAATCACCCACAGAGCCATGGACAATTTAGGCTATGGACAATTATTAGGATTCCACCTAACAGGGTGGAAATGTTGTTAGAAAATATATTAAATAAATGACTAATATATTTATATTTTATGTGTATATACAGTTGAAATCGGAGGTTTACATACACTTAGGTTGGAGTCATTAAAACTCGTTTTTCAACCACTCCACAAATTTATTGTTAACAAACTATAGTTTTGGCAAGTCGGTTAGGACATCTACTTTGTGCATGTCATAAGTAGTTTTTCCACCAATTGTTTAAAGACAGATTATTGCACTTATAATTCACTGTATCACACCTCCAGTGGGTCAGAAGTTTATATACACTAAGTTGACTGTGCCTTTAAACAGCTCGGAAAATTCCAGAAAATGATGTCATGGCTTTAGAAGCTTCTGATAAGCTATTTGACATCATTTGAGTCAATTGGAGGTGTACCTCTGGGTGTATTTCAAGGCCTACCTTCAAACTCAGTGCTTCTTTGCATGACATCATGGGAAAATCAAAAGAAATCAGCCAAGACCTCAGAAAAAAATTGTAGACCTCCAAACAATTTGGTTCATCCTTGGGAGCAATTTCCAAATGCCTGAAGGTACCACGTTTATCTGTACAAACAATAGTATGCAAGTATAAACACCATGGGACCACGCAGGAAGGAGACGCGTTCTGTCTCCTAGAAATGAACGTACTTTGGTGCGAAAAGTGCAAATCAATCCCAGAACAACAGCAAAGGACCTTGTGAAGATGCTGGAGGAAACCGGTACAAATGTATCTATATCCACAGTAGAACGAGTCCTATATCGACATAACCTGAAAGGCCACTCAGCAAGGAAGAAGCAACTGCTCCAAAACCGCCATTAAAAAGCCTAAAGCATAATGACCATTGGAGGAAAAAGGGGGAGGCTTGCAAGCCGAAGAACACCATTCCAACCGTGAAGCACGGGGGTGGCAGCAACATGTTGTGGGGGTGCCTTGCTGCAGGAGAGACTGGTGCACTTCACAAAATAGATGGCATCATGAGGAAAGAAAAGTATGTGGATATATTGAAGCAACATATCAAGACATCAGTCAGGAAGTTAAAGTTTTGTCGCAAATGGGTCTTCCAACTGGACAATGACCCCAAGCACATTCCAAATTTGTGGCAAAATGCCTTAAGGACAACAAAGTCAAGGTATTGGAGTGATCATTACAAAACCCTGACCTCAACCCTATAGAACATTTGTTGGCATAATTGAAGAAGCTTGTGCGAGCAAGGAGGCCTACAAACCTGACTCAGTTACACCAGCTCTGTCAGGAGGAATGGGCCAAAATTCATCCAACTTATTGTGGGAAGCTTGTGGAAGGCTACCCGAAACGTTAAACCCAAGTTAAACAATTTAAAGGCAATGCTACCAAATACTAATTGAGTGTATGCAAACTTCTGACCCCCTGGGAATGTGATGAATGTGATGACATTTCACATTCTTAAAATAAAGTGGTGATCCTAACTGACCTAAGACAGGGAATTTTTAAATGTCAGTAATTGTGAAAAACTGAGTTTAAATGTATTCGTCTAAGGTGTATGTAAACTTCCGACTTCAACTGTAGATACGAATTTGTTGTATGTCCCTAACAGGGTGGAAATATATCATTGTGTAAACAATCCACCTATAATTTTTAGGATTTAAGTGTCTGAGTTTGACAAATATGTTTTTTTGAAAGTCAAACATATTGGTCCAAAAGGCACCAGATTTGAGGAATGACCCAGCTCTGCATCCATGTGTGGCCTTCAAGTAGGTAGGATGGGTTGCAGAGGTGGAACAAAATGAGTGTGGTGGCACTCCGCACCCTTTCCAACTTTAACCAACCTCACTTCCTCCGCTACATGCCTTCCCTTCTATAGACATTAGACATTAGTGGGCCTGAGCCATGATTCACAGTAGACAGCCATCAGAGAGAAATAATTGATCTTTTGGTTTCCTGTTGCTTTTGTTATCGTTTAACACACACAGATGTTTGGGAGTTGACAGCAGCCAGTGTGGGGATGAGTCACGAGCGAGCCAGGGCGATTGATGAGCTTTGCTGGCAGACAGAGGGCTCTATTGTGATCCCTGCACCACAGCTTCCGTCAGTCCTTTCTGTTTCACCCCCAGGCTGCTGAAATAAAGGCAGCCATGTTTTTACAAAGCCCATGGCCTGTTTATGGTGTGTGTGTGTGTGTGTGTGTGTGTGTGTGTGTGTGTGTGTGTGTGTGTGTGTGTGTGTGTGTGTGTGTGTGTGTGTGTGTGTGTGTGTGTGTGTGTGTGTGTGTGTGTGTGTGTGTGTGTGTGTGTGTGTGTGTGTGTGTGTGTGTGTGTGTGCGTGCGTGCGTGCGTGCGTGCGGGTGTGTGTGTGTTTGAAAAGTAGTGTCAAGTGCTTGTTCTGTTGGTCATGCGCATTTCTCTGTTTCCCCACCTTTTCAGTAATAGCACGACAACACCAGTCCAGAGGTCATCTATATAGCCATTGTTCAATTTATGATGCTTTATGATGCAACACGTTGCATTATATGAAGGTAACTCAAGGTCAGTAGTATAATGTGTCCATTATTGTCTTGGAAGCATTGAAATTGTAGCGTGTGTCAGCGAGATGCTAGCTGTTCTACTGTTATATCAATTGAAATAACATTTTAAGAAGAAGATCTGTTGTTTTAGCAGTGGATACAGATAGGGCGAAAAGGTCATTCCTTGTGAGATACTATGAATTAGCCCATAGAGGGGATTGTCTTTGACATAGCTATTTGTGGACTGTGTGTGTGTGTATTAGCAGATCCTTCCCCTGACCCACTACCACACTATACCCCAATCCACTACCTCCACTGGCCATTCTCCTTATCCTGTCCTTGGGCTGTAGAGATAGAACATCTGGTTGTCCCAAACAAAGCAGATTTCTCAGTCAGTTCCCATGGAAACTGAAGATAGCATGATAGATAGATATTTTTTGCCTTTCAGAGTTCGGCCCCTCCCTGTTACAGTAGGTAGACACTAGACAGTCATCTGGCCAGAGCAGAAGGCTGGGATTGGCTGGTTGTAACTAGCCACTTACCCTAGCCCTAACCATAACCTTAATAATCAGAGCAGCTTACCGATCATTGCACCTGTACACATCCCATCTGTAAATAGCCCATCCAACTACCTCATCCCCATATTGTTATTTACTTTTGCTCTTTTGCACCCCAGAATCTCTACTTGCACATCATCATCTGCACATTTATCACTTCAGTGTCAATGCTAAATTGTAATTATTTTGCAACTATGGCCTATTTGTTGCCTTTACCTCCCTAATCTTATTACATTCGCACATATTGTATATATATTTTTTTCTATTGTGTTATTGACTGTACGTTTGTTTATTCCATGTGTAACTCTGTGTTGTTTTTGTCGCACTGCTTTGCTTTATCTTGGCCAGGTCGCAGTTGTAAATGAGAACTTGTTCTCAACTGGCCTCCCTGGTTAAATAAAGGTGGAAAAAAGAAAATAAAAAAAAATAAAAAATTGTGTGTTGTTTTGACTTTGAAGAATCACTGAAGGAAGTTGATCTATGAAGGATTGTAGTGTTATGGAAGAGTTAGGGGTGAAATCAGTGTTCTCCTATATGATAACATTTCTGTGTGTTGGAGGATACACCTGTGCGTGTGAGCGGTATCAGCAGTTGAACTTGGTGTTTTATATATTACATTTTTGCAGGAATAAAAAGTTCCTTGTATAGCCAGTCCAAGGCTCCAAGCATGTGGCAACGAAAATAACAACTCCCACTTGGACAATTTAGTAAGCTTTATGTGTGGCAGAAGAAAACACCGACAGCAAAGTAATCTCTTTTTTTCTTCAATTCGAGGGCTGTAATCATCATAAGCGGCTTGGAATATTAGATTGAGCCATGACTCATAGATTACTTGCTCTGATTCTGGACGTGTACTGTAAGCTGTAATGTACAGAATTTGTCAGAGGAGAGAGTGGAACCCCTCTTGATTGGTTAGGGGAGGCAGAAAAAGGGACTGGGAAAGGGATATGTTCCAGACTATAGATAGATAAATAGATGAGGAGAGAGAGTGAGAGAACTGAGAAAGATTGGAGAATAAATTATAGTGAACAATCTCCTACTCAATCAAATGACAGCTGACATGGAAAGATGAAAGGAGTGATTTCGGCCTAGACGTCACTGGAAAGGCAGGGCCGGGAGTGTAGTTACTATCTGCCCCTTGGATGTGCTATGCTGGAGAAAGACTTAGAGAACCTCCAGGCTAACAAAAGTTTCAAAAAGTACCCTGTTCTCGTTATACTTTTGAGGATTCTGATTAGAAATATAGTAGAGCAAAGTGTCACACTTTATTCGAATTGTCCGGATTATCCATCTGTAGATGCTCTACATATGGTCATACTATTAACAAACTATCTGTTGATAAGCAGCTGATGGTTAAGGTTTAGGGTTAAGTTTAACCGTTTTTCTAACAGCACTGGAAAATGACAATATATACCTTCAAAGCAATGCTTTTAGCTTTGGCAGTAAACTATCATTGAGCTCCCAAGCTGACATCATCAAACAGCTAGCTGTAGATCGTTTTTCTGGACCCCTCGGCCAACGGGCCAAGAGAGCAAAGCGGCTTAAAGCAAGCAAGCAATCAAGTGGGTTTAGCTCTGTGCTTTTCTGATTTTTGTGTATTTAAATATCACCAAAATCTCTCTAGTTCGGGAGGTTAAGAATAGAAAGATTATTTTTCCATAGACAACACATTCAGTAGGGCTATCATCAGACAAAGGGGGCTTGCTGCGAACTATACTGCCACAGCCACAGCCAGGGCCCCATGCTCTGCTTTGAATGGGATTGGAGGGGAATTTAGGCCCTAAAACAGAGGCTACGTCCATATGCACTACTTTTGACCAGAGCCCTTTGGGCCCTGGTGAAAAGTAGTGCACTATAAAATGGAATAGGGTGCCATTTGGGACCTGCAACCAGAGAGTAGCTGGCTTTATATTCAGAGCAGAGGGTTAGGTATGTAAAGATGGCTGTGATGTGTGCGGCACCGCATGGTCTCCTCTCGTGGGGGTATAAAGGATTAAATCCTCTAGCCAGACAGACACAGGCCTGTGGAAACAAAACAAAACAAGCTTTCAGAGCAGGAGAAAGCCAATGAGAAGCCAGGGACAGGGGGATGATGTCAGCCTGCTACAGGCAGGCGTGGTCCAACCCCAGCCTGCAGCCTCTGGATGCCTTGATCACTGGTGTAGAAGATCATGGGAGTTAGCCCATCTCTGACCTCGATCGTTGTGAATCAGGAATGACGATATGTGAATAGCTATTTAGGTTATATCAATATAATAGGATATTTCAGCTAGCAAGTGAACACATGGCATGGCATTACTGTATCCTTTCCTATCCATAACGTTGGCAGAAGTCAGAGAACATGGCATCAATGAATGATTGCATGTTGGCCTAACGAAAAAAAACATTTTCAAATCTGACAATAAAAGTAATTAACAAGATTAAAATGCTGTTTTAAGGTAAACTGCAACTCTGAAACATTGCTGTCCCTCTTTCTCCCTCCTTGTCTCATAGGTGACAGAGTTGAATGAGGCCTTGTCCAATGAGGAGAGGAACCTGCTCTCTGTGGCCTATAAGAATGTCGTAGGGGCGCGGCGCTCGTCCTGGCGCGTCATCTCCAGCATCGAGCAGAAGACCTCGGCGGACGGCAACGAGAAGAAGATGGAGATGGTGCGCGCGTACCGCGAGAAGATCGAGAAGGAGCTGGAGACCGTGTGTCGGGACGTGCTCAACCTCCTGGACAACTTCCTGATCAAGAACTGCAACGAGACGCAGCACGAGAGCAAGGTGTTTTACCTGAAGATGAAGGGCGACTACTACCGCTACCTGGCCGAGGTGGCCACGGGCGAGAAGAGGGTCGGCGTGGTGGAGTCCTCTGAGAAGTCCTACAGCGAGGCCCATGAGATCAGCAAGGAGCACATGCAGCCCACCCACCCTATCCGCCTGGGTCTGGCCCTCAACTACTCCGTGTTCTACTACGAGATCCAAAATGCACCTGAGCAGGCCTGCCACTTGGCCAAGACCGCCTTCGATGACGCCATCGCTGAGCTGGACACCCTGAACGAAGACTCCTACAAAGACTCTACCCTCATCATGCAGCTGCTACGAGACAACTTGACACTCTGGACCAGCGACCAGCAGGATGACGAGGGTGGTGAGACCAACAACTAGAGAGTCCCTAAAGAGACTCCCGTGTCCTGTTTCAGCCAATACACATAACACCCCGCTCCCTCACAAATCACAACAAAATATGAAACCAGTTCTTAGAAATAAATGATTTGGCTGGTGGAACTTTGGCAGCCACTTTTGCCGTTGATGATACTACCGCAGCTGCAGTTCTTCATTTGTACACAAATTTAAAAAGTTAAGAAAAAAATGAAAGAGGAGTAGGAAGGGAGATGATTTTAGTTTTTAGTATCGTTAAAAAATAAATAGTTGAACCCCTTCCTTCTTGATTACCTCTGCGACATTTGCCAAACCACTTAAGAGGAAGAAGTTCTGTATCTCAAACATTCAGTCAGGAAGTAGAGTCTGGCTATTTGGTTAGAAATGACACCCTCATACTGGCATAAAGACTGTTCTTAAGGCACTAAATGAAATGGAGCTTCTTATTTAACTGATGTGGTGAGGGAGGAGGAGCATTCAAAATCGTAAGGGGAGATAGAAGCTTGTGCAAAAAAAAAAAACTTGAATGTCATCGCCTCGCAAAAAGAAAGAGTTGCAAATAGGTTCCAGAGAGGGAGAAATAGGTATCGTACCTCTAGCTAACCACTTCAGACTTACCAACATGGAATGTAAAAGGTGTGCATCACCCTGTAATGGTAATCGTTGTGTGAAAGCAGGTCTCCTCTGTGATTATTGAACATACATAACCAATGTTTTGTTCCCATGATGTCAGGAATGTGTTTGTACTCAGTCACAGACTATATTACTGTAACTAAAGTAGTAAATACACAGTCAGTGCAGCCCTCTATTGCGCTGATATGCTATACATACATAAACATTTTCAAGCACCTGGTTATTATGATGATTATTATTACTCTCCCCTTACCTAGGTTGTCAGGGGTATTAATAGAATATGAAACTACTATACACAGAAAATCACTCAAACAACAACAACAAAACATTTGTGCAGAGGAGATCATTTGATGTTGTAAGACAACAGAATATTTTGTCCTAAATTACGGTTTATTCATGTTTACAACAATCTTGGATCCATGACACTGAGTTGACTGGAACCACATACTCAGTGGACAAAATACACATTACCTGGGCTATATGGACACGCCTGGTGCCCAAAACTGATGACTGTATATCACACAGCTGTGAGTGGAGACGAATGGATTCGGTGCTGACAGTCAGTCAGCCGTCCTGATGAGCCCTTCCCGGCTAGCTAGTTTATGCTGGCTAGCTGGCAACAACAGCAGCATGGCACTAGTTATAGTTAAAAGAAAGTGTTTTTTATTTCCACGGACGAAATAACTTGTAGATTGGTCACCATCCGGATGTCACCGTGACATGCCAATTAGCTAACGTAACGACAAGCCGGTGTGAATGACCAGTGCAACAGTGTTGTATGGAGGCACTTCCCAGTTCCCACTGTTACTTCCCACTGGGCAGCAGTTGCTTCACCAGGCAGCTGTAACATATTTTCGCTGGCGGCAGCTATTTGTTTCATCACACTTCATTATATTTAGAGTAGGATAGCAGCCTACACGAGAAATAACTTGTAATATTGGTAGTATAGTAACCATCTGGATGTCACCGTGATACAGTCTACTGCTCAATGGGGCACAGTGTGTCCTTCACCCCACTTGCTGACCACTGCTATCCTGCTGTAAGGAGAGGAAAGTAGCTAGATAGTTTAGCCAATATCAGGCCGGGTGACAACTAAAGCACAGTTATTGTAATGATTTTAACCGAAACAAATATTTCCGTTAAAAACAGAATGATTCTGAACACTCCCAAGTCCCAGCTTTGGCAGACAAGTTAAAAGATTCTGTCTGAAGTTTGTAGCCACAAGCATAAAGTAGCTAGCTGGGAAAAGCTCGTTAAGATGCCTGACTGAAATGACTGGACCAAATCCGTTTGTTCCCACTCAACTCTCGCTGCGTGACAGTTTTGGGCACAAGGAATGTGCATATAGTCTCTCCCAATCTAAAAGCATATTTGAGGTTTGTGGATTTTCTTTTTGTGTTAATTAACTTTTTTAATTGTCAAGAAATGCACTTGCCTATTAAACTGTTTCTTCAGTGTAAGACGATAACTGCTCCAATATTCTCGATAATATAATATTGTGCATGCTGGTGATGTATTTATATACAGTAGCTTGACTTTATTATTATTAACCTATACTGTGGATGTTACGTATTCATATGAACATGAAATGACTAGACTTCAGTCTGATTTATTTTCTATTTATACTTTATATTGGATTGTTGACATTTTATTTGACTCTGTGTTTCCTTTACTCCATTTGCTGAAAGTACGCTATGCCAAAACAATGATTGTTAACAATAAATTGATCTGTAATGGACATTGCTATAGTGACATGCAATTCTTGTATTTGTGCTTTTGCATAACAAAAGGTGGAGGATCCCAAATAATTATAATAAACACAGAGGGAAAAAAACACCAGTGTTAAGCTCAACCTTTGACCTTACCGTCTGGAGGTTTTGTCATAGTGACATATAGTGTAGATGTAGAATGATCACACTGTAAAATAGTTCATTTATTTGAGTCACCTTTCTGTGCTTTTAATGTCACATGATGCTGTGAGATAGTCAAGATTGAACCATGTTTGATTTTATACGTAGGAATACTCATGAAAAATTATTGTAGGTTTTTTTTTATACCATTTTTACTTTCATCTGTCTTCTGCTATCTTAAATGTGAATAATGTAGCGGTTGCACAAGAGAAAATAATAACAACAATAATAACAATGATAATAACAACTTCATTCAAATATTACAAAGCTCTTCTATCCACATTTCAGTGCTGCTGTTGTTGAATTCCTATCGTCATATACAGCAGTAGCTTTTCAGATGACTTTCTGATGCTGTTTTGCTTTGTGTTCTTAATATTGTTAATTCTTCTTGATGAATCCAACGGGGCTCCTTAGATTCCCATTTTTGTCATGGCAATATAACGGATACTGTTTTAGTACAACGAGGCAGATGTAGTACTGTTATAGCTGTTGTTCACTACAGGTAGGTAGGAAGGAAGGAAGATATACAGATGGATAGATATAGTTATACATTGATTGTACACTAAATATAGTTACATGTGCATTTTATATAGTATATAATGAGATATTTATCATATATTGTCAACACCTCTGTTGCATCTGTTGTCAATGCAGTTGTACAGTTGTTCATGGATAGCTAGATACTGTAGGTAGGTAGGTAGGTAGGTAGGTAGGTAGGTAGGTAGGTAGGTAGGTACACGAAGGGTTCTTTGGCTGTCCCCATAGGATAAACCTTTTTGATTCCCGGTAGAACCCCTTTGGGTTCCATGTAGAACCCTCTGTGGAAAGGGTTGAACATATAACGTGGAACGTAAAGGGTTCTTCAAAGAGTTCCCCTATGGGGACAGCCAAATAACCCTTTTAGGTTCTAGATAGCACCTTTTTCTAAGTGTAGGTAGGTAGGTAGGTTTTAGATAGATAGATAGATAGATAGATAGATAGATAGATAGATAGATAGATAGATAGATAGATAGATAGATAGATAGATAGATAGATAGATAGATAGATAGATAGATAGATAGATAGATAGATAGATAGATAGATAGATAGATAGATAGATAGATAGATATTGTAATTAGGTACAGAGCTAGGTCGCTAGATATATATTTTTATAGTTTGGTGTTAACAAATTATAACATATACTTTTTGGATAAGAAACAGCAAGCCACTGAGTTGCTCTACTGGAGAAAATCTGCAGTAACTTAACTAAGATTGTGTTGTAGTGTACTGTCATGTTGAAAAGCAGCATTTGGTCCAGGCTTCCTCCAGTGCCACCCAATGCTATATCGCAGATTGTTCAGGGCCTCTTAACTAAATGCTGCATCTAATCTAGCATCTGGCACCAACAGTTCTCAACTGAAGTTTGAAAGCTGGTTACTCGCTTATCCAACCACACAATGCCGGTTTAATGTAACATCTGCCTATATCACATCCTGAAAGCCAAACAGCCGGTTGTCCTCAGTGTGACATCATCAAACTGTGACCTGTTCAGCTGACCTGGAAACACAGTGATGGTTATGGTTGTCTGCCCTGCTAAGACAGTGAAGTGTAAATGTATTTATTTGTTTGTTTGCCTAGTTCTATTTTTTTGCCTATTCTCCATATACACCTATTTTGTCACGGTGACATTACGGATGAACATAGATGAACAAATAAATCTTGATAGAAAGAACTATGACAGATGCTGCAGGTTTCCCATCACAACTGGTGAATACATTTATAATGCAATCAGCAAACAGTATTAGATGTGAATGTGACATGAATTTAAACATGAATTCACATTCATTTAGATATGAATGTGATTTTAAAATCTTATTCCAAAAGTATGACTCTTCTGTACCATAATATTATGATCGCCCCTGACCTGGCTGAAGGTTAAGATGCCCCATATGACTGAAACCCAATGTTTTCTCGTCCAACAAATGCAACACTGGTATGTATCAATAAAACTGTTGGTTCATAGAAAATACATCTGAATACAAATTCTTTCAATGCAAGGTTGATGGGCATATGGGCGCACGCACGCGCACACACACACACACACACACACACACACACACACACACACACACACACACACACACACACACACACACACACACACACACACACACACACACACACACACACACACACACACACACACACACACACACACACACACACACACACACACACACACACACACGACGAGCCAGGCTTCGCCTCAGTATAGGTATAGGCTATAGTATAGGCTGATGCTTGAGGTCTTACGTTAGCTCTGGATGACAGAAGGAGAAGAGCACCTCATGCTGAATCAGGGGAGAAATGTTACTGAACCAGGCCTAACCCCGATCCAACCCCACCCCTACCCCCTTTCCAAAGTCAAAAGCACAATCTATCTGGCTGAGTAAAATGGAGTCAATAGGCCATCTGTAAGCAGATTGTGTTCATTCCCCATAGTAGTTATTGATTTTGGTAACAGGCTCAGTTCCTCCACAGTCAATCGAAGACGGGGAAGGAGAAAAGCCCTTGATGAAACACTAGACGATTCTGGTAGAGCAGGGCTATTCCAGAACAGCTGATGGACAGAGAACAAGGGGCCCATCACATAGTCTACCAGTAAATTACAATGGCACCAAGCTTTCATATTTGCCAGATAAAACTTGTATCTATCAGTGCACATACCCAGTTGGTTTTGAAATTGCTTTACTTTACTGACTGAAAATGTATCAGATGCAAATGACTGTAAATATCCATCATATCTTCTCATATGATGACAATCAAATGCATTGCCTACCATTGGGGGAAGAAATACTACTGATGTGAGAAAGGGTGAAGCATGAAATGACACAAATGCATCCTCACTTGGCTCTGCACTGTACTAAGCCATGTCTTGTCAAAGAAGTTCTTTCAGAAGATGAATTATCATGCCCTGTTCTCCTGTAAAAGCGTTAGCCAATGGTAGCCGGGCTAGACCATCAGCACTCACCAATCCAGTTGCTGTTGCTAAGGCTAGAATACGCATCCCCCACTCTCAGCAGCAGTCCTCCTCATTATAGGGCTACTGTACCAGACACATACACTTCTCTCATCCCCATTTTGCTGGAGATAAAAGCTAGTTGTGTTGAAGCGCATTTGGAATTTGGGAGGAAGTGTGCTCTTTATGTCTAGTTGTTGCAGGAGCTGAAATGTTTTTCTGTTGAAACAGAAAGATACAGTTGAAACAATAATCTATCATTCTGTGCTTGGACATGCACAGAATTATATGTATTTTTTAAAAATATAATATTAAAAAAAATATTTTACAAATCTGAAAGTACAAAGTCTGCAGATGATAATTACATAACAAAAGGCTCATCCTCACATCCCTCCTCGACAGCCACTTTCTCAATAGGATTTGATGTTCATTCATGACATAGCTTCTGCTCGACACAAAGGCCTCCATCCATGTGCTACTCAGAGACATCGTAGCTGAGCTGGGATGTCTTTCAGTCTGTTAAAAGTCATATCCTACACACAACACATAGCGCATTTGTCTGATGGATTTACCGTTGATTTAAATGACAACCCTCCTATACACTAGAAGCCTGACTAAAGGGGTCTCTTAGACAAATTACATGATTGGTTGATGCCCACCACGAGCTGATGTGATGGGTTTATGCCCACAACCTGCTGAAGTGATTGGTTTGATGCCCAAAATAAACTGCAGGGATTGGTTGATGCAGCTGTCAATCAGTCTGAGTCAAGGCTGTTCCTTCCTTTGCTTCCATTCTCATTTGCTCCTTTTCTCATTATCCTACTCTTCACACTCTTCTGTGAAGAAGTGCCCTCATCACAGAGAGGAGGATTGCTTACTCATGTTTCTCTCCTCGCAGCGGATCAAACAGAGGAGGGGGCATAAACGTATATAGTAAGGGATGGAGTGAGTGGTAGAGATGAGGACACGCATGCTGGTATGCATTATATTATACACAGCAAGAGGGAGAATGACTAATACAGATACAGTAGTGCATATGTGCATATGTGTGTGTATGTGTGTGTGTGTGTGTGTGTGTATTTCTCTCTCTCTCTCTCTCTCTCTCACACACACACATGGCCTATATCTTACAAAGCCATCAGACCATACTTTTACACGCTCAAAACCTTTTAACAATGGGGCACATGGCACAATCAGTGTCATCGTGGGTTACCTTTGCCTGTTACTGTCTGAAACACAGGATTGATTGGATTGCATATCCAACAGTGATTCAGCCCTCCAAGCAGAAAAAGACCTCATACATCAGCACGTCACAAACTAATATGGTAAGAGGATTCTTGGTTTGTTCCCAGATAAGGAAGGTGTCTCCTGTCCTCATGTCTTGCAGGCTGCTGTGCGGCCTGACTGGCTTCTGTGACCCTGTGTTCTCAGACATCTCTGCTGGAGTGTATCCATCTGATCTTGGGAGTGAGTGTTCACTTTTGGTCACAGAGTACTGCTGATGGTGCAGTCTCTCACAAACATTCTGAAATCAATTTTTCTCAGGGTGATGAGGAACTTATTTGTTTATTGGGTGTGAAAGGGGCATCATCTGTGGACGCTGGTTGTCTTCACCTTTCCTCTACCTGATATGTTATATGTTACAGACAGTGAACAGTTATAGGGGATTGGTGGTGGTGCAGTGCAGTGCAGAAAGGCTCAATTGCCAAGAGTCCATCTTTAACTGGTACTTAGATACTGAAGTGATGCCTCTGAGAGTGGTGGGGAAAGCATCTGAACAAATTCCATTCTTTCCCACCTTGCATTTATAAACACTGTCTCCAGATCATGTTAAAGGGGCTGCTGCCTTTAGCGAGCTGGCCTACTTAGACCTGTCAGCCTGGGTGGAGAGGATAGAGGGAGGATGGAGGGAGGATGGGGGAGGTTGGGGGTGGATGGAGAGGCATCCAGGGGATGAAGCAGCCAATAAGAGGGCTGATTGGTAATAGCGCCCCCCCCACACACACAGGGCTGAGAGATGGAGATGGAGCCCCGGATATCTCTGGCTTAGGGTTGGCTGGGTGGCTGCAGCTGGATAGGATAGATGAGATAGAGATGACTAATTTAACAAGACATTAAAATGGAATGGGAATGGTAAGTCATATACGAGAAAAAAGCAGAAGACTGAAGTTCAGTGTTTTGCCCTATCAGTGACTTTGAAATAGAACTTCCACAAAGCTCCCTCTGCAGTAGATACTGTAATGAGTCGTTCAACCAATTCAGTGCCTTTTCAGAAAGGTCCCCAAAAAATGTTTGATTTCACCTAATTGTAACATGATCATAAAGAGCACATCTTCAACTTCCTAAAAAACACGTTTTCCCATCTCAAGAGGTTAAAATGACTATAAAATGACTATAGTAAGTGCCTATTAAGTGCCTAATAAATGAACATGGTTGACCATAACATGGTTGACCCTCACCTCGGGGCTGCGGTGTTGCATGCTACGCCACTATATTATAACCTCTAGCACAGCCAGTGTAGTCAGCTCAGTTATCTCCATTGAGACCGTGTCTGTGCCTCAATCTAGGTTGAGCAAACAAAACATGGCGGTGTTCGCTTTAGCAATCTCACTGGAATGAAGACCTCCTCCATTCCTGTCATTATTGAAAGAGATTGTGATATCTCACATCTCAAAATGGGGCTACTTAATGTTAGATCCCTCACTTCCAAGGCAGTCACATAGTCAATGAACTAATCACTGATCATAATCTTGATGTAATTGGCCTGACTGCATTTTCATCTTTTGAACTTCTAGTCATGAAATCTATGCAGCCTATTCAATCACTTTTTATTGCTACTGTTTACAGGCGTCCTGGGCCATGTACAGCGTTCCTCATTGAGTTCCCTGAATTCCTACCGGACCTTGTAGTCATGGCAGACAATATTCACATTTTTGGTGACTTTAATATTCACATGGAAAAGTCCATAGACCCACTCCAAAAGGCTTTCGGAGCCATTATCTGCTCAATGGGTTTTGTCCAACGTGTCTCCGGACCTACTCATTGCAAATTCCCTGATGTCTAAAATTGTTTAGTTTTTTCGAAATAGAGCCATTTGTGTGCACTTCCGTTAATACTGTATACTGGTATGGTACAGAAATGGTAGGATGGTATGAACATCTGGATACCGCCTAACCCTGGTGTGTGGTCAAGATGCCAAAGCCTGGCCAACAACAACTTTTCACTCGATAGGGAAAGAATAAAAATTCCTGGTGCTCATCAGATTTCTTCCTAGTGTGGTCAGAGAAGTTGCCGGAAGCCCAGAGAATAAAAAGCAGTCCTCTTCCTCTATAAATAGCAATCGAGGAGAGCTAGTGAGCGTGTGCATTAGTACACTGCCTGGGTTTCAACTGGAAGAGAATGAAAGTTGTAAATAAACAACAACTAGCCTCTTTGTACTACACCCCCAACTCAGACAGACCATTCCAACTGGAATGAAGGTTGGAGAAAACCAAACAACTGAAGTAGTAAGTTAATTCAGCCTCTTAGGGAAAATGTCAGAATGGCAAATCTACAGCATAGACTTACCTTTTGAGTTATAAATGTAGCCTGCTACCACAGGGACTTCAGTAGATGGCATTAAGTAATAGCATGCTGCTGGAGGGGACAGTGGCTGTGTGTGTGTGTGTGTGTGTGTGTGTGTGTGTGTGTGTGTGTGTGTGTGTGTGTGTGTGTGTGTGTGTGTGTGTGTGTGTGTGTGTGTGTGTGTGTGTGTGTGTGTGTGTGTGTGTGTGTGTGTGTGTGTGTGTGTGTGTGTGTGTGTGTGTGTGTGTGTGTGTGTGTGTGTGTACTAAGGCATGGTAGAACCATGTAGGAACAGTGACGGTAGGGATTTTAACACTTCCTCTCATAATTTCCGGTCCTGGGTTTCTCCACAGTGGTCTGATCAACACTTCGTGTGAGTCCTCTACCCTACCTGCAACCATGGAAACAGGTGTGTGACAAAGTGTGACACAGTGATCATCACACCCCATCAATGTGTATTGGGATGTGATTTACAGCAGTGTTGCTCAATCTCCGGTCTGGCCATCTATCTACCTGATATCTATCGCTCCTTTCTCCCGTTCTCTCTACTGTGTTTATCTTCAGACTTGCACATGGTAGATTGTCAGACGCTACTGATACCAACGCCACAACAAAGTATGACATAATTGATATCATATTATTCGAAACAACATGTTAATAATTGTGCTACATCACTCAGATCACATCGTACCTAAATAGAAGAGATAACAGGTAAAGGAGGCCCACGCTTTTAGGATTTGTCTTTATTCACCGTTATACGTGGGTACAGCTTTCCAAATGCAACTACAGTACAGACCAGTATTTCAGACCATATTTTAACAACAGTGAGTGGCCAGTAACAGTCAGAGGATGGTGAAATCATCAGAGGCCCATGTGCTGGCCCATTGGTTCTTTGGTGTTCTGTGTGTATCACTAGCCTGGTCCAGATCAGTTTGTGCAGTCTTTCCAACTCCTATGGTCATTGTCAACAAAATGATCTGGGACTAGGCTACAGTATCACTGGTATCCTGGCTCTTCTTGGCTGTGTTAACGTCTGTAAGCAGAGAGGGAGAGAGAGAGAGAGAGAGAGAGAGAGAGAGAGAGAGAGAGAGAGAGAGAGAGAGAGAGAGAGAGAGAGAGAGAGAGAGAGGCAGCAAGCACAGCATGATGATGCAACAGCAGGACTGCAGTCACTGTTTGCAGATCTAATCATTTTCAGTTCCTAGCAAGCGCATAGTAGGAATGAGGAGAGTGTGTGTATGTGTGTGTGTGTGTGTAACTGTTTTTTGTTGTGGCTTGACTCAAATGCATATAGTAATTACTGCAGTGTGGGATACAGCAGGCAAGTGGTGTTAGTGTGAGCACACGTGAAACGTATAACGTTATAGAAGCATTTCCAGAGCCTACTGTAACTATACAATAGGTGTGGAATTATCACAGTTTTGCCTACCTTCTCTCTTTCTGTCTAACCATTTCATCTGTGTCTACTAGGTGTGTGTGAGTGTGAGTGTGTGTTTATGTTTATGTTTGGAGTTTCACTCCTCTTCTTCCTCCTCTTCATTGCCACTTCCCTTCCTCGTTGTCATGTCGTAGGGCTTGGTCTTGCTGCTGCCCATGGCGACAGGGATGGAGATCTCTGCAGCCTTGATGGCCTGCCTGTTCAGAGGAGTCTCCACGGTCAGCACTCCCTCGGGAGATAAGGTGGACGTCACCTTCTCAGCATCAGCCATAGGGGGCAGTCTGGACCACGGAGGAAAGGAAACATCACAGTCAGGCTACTGTACAGTACAAAAATACTTTACTGAGGCAGACAGTGCTTTTATCTCGCAATATGCAGTATCTTTAATGTCATTTGATATCAACTTTATTCAGAATCACTGGTGTATGAGTTCAGCTTCAGCACTAGGGGGCAGTCTGGAGCAGGGAGGAGAGATAACAGCACAGTCAGGTTGATGTACAAGACCAGATACGCTGGAAAGCTGTTATCGGTGGCTTATGCTCCAGGGGGAGTATGAGCCTAAGCAAGTAAGGAAGGCTTCTATTTGGATGCTGCCTATAAAATACTTTACTGAGACATCTTAATTTTCTTGAAATGTAATTCGATAGAACCTTCATTTATTATAGGCTTTCCAGCCTGCCGGTGGGGCAATGTTGATTGTCAGAGTCATGGTATATGTAGTGGCCCGTGGATGGCGATACAGAGACCCATGGAGCTCAGCCCAGAGGGAGGACGGCTGGCTGTACTATACAAACACAGTCAGTCGCCGCCGGTGTTGCTTTGCTCAGCCTTCCGCTACACTCAACCCTCTGCAGGCTTGACCAATGAACCAAAAGAGGCTCACAGGACCACACCCATGATAACAGTATCACTAGACTTTTGTTGTTGATGTAATCAACATTGAAACAAATGGGAGAGACATTATTCTGGACAGTCACTGACAGAGACACTACACACATTATTTATGATGCCTTGTTCAGCGCGGTGACAAAATGGCTACGACGGGTTGCGCAACAATGGGCTATTCATCTGTTGCACAGTCTGCCAGGTTCGTTGATAGGAGTGTCACTGTGAGTTGTATCATCGTTATTAATATTGGCAATGACGTTGTGTTACTTACGTGTATTTCCTAGTGAAGCATCTGGACACAAATCCATGCTCGTCCTTCCTCTCCTCATGCTTGCCTGTGGACACAGAACACACACGGGTCAGTCTTAGCACACTGGAGACTGCAGTCACTTCATGTGCCATGACCACTGTGTATAAATGTTATTTTGTGCAAAAACACAAGCTTCCTTGAGCATTTTGTTTAGGAAAACCTTATTTTCTGTTGGACAAGGGGCTGAGAATAGATGTCATGTCCCTGTCCCCCTGCCTGGTGTCTGTACTGTACATGCATGTCCCCTTCGATACGTTCCCTAGCATGTTACCTGTGTGATGTACACTCAGTAGCCAATTTATTAGGTACACCATCTAGTACCAGGTCAGACACCCCTTGGCATCCAGAGCACCCTGAATTCTTCAAGGCGTGGATTCTACAAGAAGCATTCCTCGGGGATGTTGGTCCATGCTGACACGATGGAATCACGCAGTTGCTACAGATTGGACGGCGGTACATTCATGCTGCGAAATGCCCATTCCATCTCATCCCAAAGATGCTCTATTGGGTTTGGTCAGCAATAATGTTCAGATACGCTGTTTGGTATCAAGGGACGTATTGTGTGCCAGGAAAACATTACCCACACCAGTACACAACCACAACAAGCCTGTACCGTTAACACCAGGCAGGATGGGTCCATGGACTTATGCTGCTTAAGCCAAATCCTGACTCTGCCATCCTGACTCTGCATGACGCAACAGGAACCGGGATTCTTTGGACCAGGCAATGTTTTTCCACTCCTCAGTTGTCCAGTGTTGGTGATTGAGTGCCCACTGGAGCTGCTTCTTCTCGCTTTTAGCTGATAGGAGTGTAACCCGGTTTGGTCGTCTGCTGCAATAGCCCATTGAGTTGTGCATTCCTTGATACCATTCTGCATCCCACTGTTGTATTGAGCTTCTTAACTTGCACAATTCTTGCCATTCTCCTTTGAACTCTCTCATCAATGAGCTGTTTTTGCCCACAGGGCTGCCGCTGACATTATCTTTTTTTATTTTTATATACATATTTTATATACATTTATTTTATTTTTTTTCCATTCTCAGTAAACCCTAGACAGTGACGTACGTGAAAAGCCCAGGAGGGCAACCGTTTTCCAGCGTGCCTGGCACAGATGATCATACCAAATTGAAAGTCGCTTAGGTCACTCATTTTGCCCATTCTAACGTTCAGTGAACAGTAACTGAATGCCTCGATGCCTGTCTGCCTGCTTTATACAGCAAGCCACAGCCACGCGACTCATTGTCAGTAGGAGTGATCTAATTTCTTGAACGGGTGGTGTACCTAATAAACAGTCCACTGAGTCCGTGCGCCAACTGGTTTATATCTCTATGTCTCTCACCAGGCCCCTATAAATACACATGCCAGGCTTGAAATACTGACAGCATATCTTTTTGTTATGATTATGTTATGACAACAGCTGATCTGATAATAGGAGTTTGCCACAGGGACCAGTCCCCTTTCCTGCAGGACTACAACACTGTGAAAGGTCCTTTAACCAGGCATTTATCAAACACGGATAAACAGCCACACCTTATACAGCCACACCAGTTACTCAGCTTTGATAGGAACATGGGAAGCGTGCAAGTGTTATAAGCAACTATACAAGGATGCAGTGTTCATTCCCAGTGTCAGAGCTTTGTTGATCATAACTGTCTGCTGCTAGAGGAGGAGAGAACAAGAATACGCTCTGGAACTGGACCAGCAGCCCATTTAAAGTAGCAGATCAGAAACACAGCGAGAGTGAGTCATGGATAAATGTCCTCCTCTCTCTCTCTCTCTCTCTCTCTCTCTCTCTCTCTCTCTCTTTATTTTTCTCTCTCTCTTTCTCTCTCTCTCTCTCTCTCTCTCTCTCTATCGCTCTCTGTGAGTGGATATGGTACCAGAGAGGGTCTGGGTTCTCTCATGGATTTGATGATATCATTAACTATTCTCCTTAAAAATACTTTCTGTTCCAGACTAACCAACAAGTAACTAAGGGAAAATATTCAATGTCAAGATGAAAAAGTGTTATTTTAAGTCCAATCTACAGTTTGTACACCCTAACCCTAAGTATGTTATAATTCAACATAAAATACAGGGTCCTTATTACATTTTAGTCATTTAGCAGACACTCTTATCCAGAGCGACTTATGGGAGCAATTAGGGTTAAGTACCTTGCTCAAGGGCACAGATTTTTTACCTAGTCGGCTCAGAGATTCAAACCAGAAACCTTCCAATTACTGGCCCAATGCTCTTAACCACTAGGCAACTTATTGTAAGTCTAATTTACAATTTGGACATACTGCCCAAGTCCCCACTCTAAAACAATGTTATTGTTGTAATAGTCTTCTCAAAACTAGCATATGTAACGCAATAAAATGGGTGTGGACAGAACGTTAAACCCACTTGTTGTTGTAATGGTCTACTTCCACTAGTGTACAGTACAATACATATCTCTGTTGTTGTAATGTGAATAATGTCTCAGGAATCTATGGGCTCTGTTCCAGCAGCCTCCAACCCCTCTCTCCCTCTGTCCATCTCCCCCTCCTTCCTGTCCTCTGGTCTACAGAGACCACGGCTGTGTAATATATTGTGATGTTATGTGATGTGACTTTGGGCTAAGCCCTTCACATAAAACAATCAACACAGGTGACTACAACAAGTGTTACTCTCACTGTCCTCCATGTCACAGCAACAACTCCCTTACTATGACAAGTGAAACCCTGTAGTGTGCTCAGTAGTATTTAGTAAGTGAGACATCTCATGTGCCTCATTCATCGTTAAATGCATGTGTAACATATACCCACTAAAACTCATTAGGTCCAGGTCTCACTTGAAAAATAGATTTTTATCGAGACTAAACCTGGTTAAATAAAGGTTAAATAAAACATTATGATGCTAAAAGATGCAAAACAGAAACCAGCTCCGCTAGACAAAGATGCTGTATTCATTCTAATAAAACAACATGTTTTGATGCACATAAACTAATTCTGCATATTATGAAGTCAATTTAATGTACTGCGGTGGCTACAAAGTCATACTGATTTTGTCTACTGAGACAGACACATAGACACAGGGAGGAGAAAGAGACGGACACAGAGAAAGGGAGAGCCAGAGACACACACAGAAAGAAAGAGACAGACAGAGCCGGTGAGGCAGAAGCAGCCTAATTCTGTTCGTTTGACCAATCACATCAGATATTTTCTCATCAGTCCTTCTTCAGCGATGATCATATTGGTCAAACGACCAATTAGTGAGAAAGACGTGAATTGTGCTGCCTGTGTAAACACAGCTATAAGAGAGAGAAAGATACAGACAGAGACAGCGCCAGAGACAGAGCCAAAGCTCGATAGAGCTAGATAGAGATGAGTTTATTACCAGTGATCTCTACTACGCCATCCTTGGTCTTGACCACCAACTCTTCAGGGGAGAAGTGGTTGACGTCCAGAGTGACCTTCCAGGCCTCCTGGGTCTGCTTGATCTCAGACATGCCAGTGCTGAGCTGGCGGGAAAGGGCGCGGGAGAAGGATGCTGCCCCAGCCTGGGCCATCATAGGGGCCTGGACCATCATTGGGGCTTGGGGCATCATTGGGACTAAGGGCATCATTGCACTCTGCTGGTGGGGCATCATAGAGGGCATGAAGCCGGCAGATGACAGGTCGTGGCCGAGGGCGGGGCGCATGTATCCGGGCCAGTGGGTGCTGGAGAAGGAAGGTAACCCCTCTGCGTGGGCAGGCATACCGAAGGACTGGTCGAAGAGTCGGTTGCCCTGGTACCAGTCCCTGTAGGGGTCCCAGCTAGGGGTGCGGAGCAGGCTGAAGGGGATGCGTCTCTCTGTCATGTTTGCTGGAAGAAGAGGAGTAGTACTGTTGCAGTAGTAGAGCTGTGAAGCTGGCTGGCTGTAGATGCCGTTGGTGGGTGTCTCTCTCAAACTTCCACCGAAATTAACATCTGCTTCTCGGCAGAGGGCTTTTATACACACAGCCACCGCCCACTTCTAGTCAACACTGTCACTGACCCTCCCTTCTCACCCCATCTGCCTCCCCCTCCCCGGACAGATATTTATAGAATGAACTAGGTCTATTCGTGTCAGACATAGCACTAGAATGGAATCCAAGTCCAAGACAGTGACGTAGAGCAGTTTCGCTGGGATTTTACAGCTAATCTCATGCTATTTTACATACTCGCCATGAGGCTTAGAGAGAAAATGTTGCTGTTTTAGAGGTCCTTTCCTGCTATTCTACACATTTTTCCATGAGTCTGAGAGAATATTTAGCAGTATTAAAGCTAATTTCCTCTTATTCCCCCTAAAATTGTCATGGCATATGACGTGTTCATATGCTATCTGCAACTCCCAAAGCCTGGGGACAATGACGGGGTGTGCCATGCCAGTGCAAAGGCCCTCCCCTTTACCCCACTACCCCTCTAACAACTGCCAAGCACTCCGTTTCACCCTCTCCTCCGCCCTTCCTCCCAATTGTAATCCCACTCTGAGCCTATCCTAGCCATGACACAGGGCTAGAGGAATCTGAGAGTTTGTTGTAAAGCAGACAGCCCTGCTCAGCAGAACTAGAGCCCCCCTGCATGGAGGGGAGACATACGTATGCTGTTTCTAACACACAGGCTGGTGACAAGCCAACCAGCCACATACGTGATATTAGTATGAACACTATAATCCTAGGAGCTCAGACAAGCAAAACACAACACAGACACCACTGACAACACACACCCACACTCAAGCATGCTTGCATAAAGTAGACACCCACAAAAACACACAAAGAATGCACACACACATGGAGGTATTTGGTGTGATATGAGTTACTCCTGATATGCATGGAACCAGAGCTTAGTTAGACTGGGTTGATACTGATGTAGACAGTATATCTCCTTCCTATTTCTGATAGTAAAGTCACCAACTGATTGGCATCCCACTAATCTCATGGACACCCTGTTTCCTTTCAGATCTATTCCACTGCTGGCTCTATGCCCTGTGGTATTTTGGCTCCAATACATTTTTTTTTTACCAATCTTGAACAAGGACTTGGTTTTGGCATGCACCTTTCAGGGCTCAGCCTACATTATATTGATTTCAGAAAATGTGGATAAATGTTAGGACTAATGTCCATTTAGTCCATGGTATCAATACTGTTCCTGTACAGGTTACATTTCGTGTCCCGGTGTGTAATAGAGTTCACAGTAAAAATGACAGAGTAAATCTCAGTCTGACTGAGGAAAATAGAATTATGCCACAGATAACATTTTAGTCCCAGTCTAAAAAGAGTCAAATGTACTCTGGCAATGGAGTAATTTCTTTCTGAGTTGTATTCTCTCAATTTAGTCTTGATATTTAACTCTGCATCATTGCGTTTCACTCTGTACAGTATTAATTTAAAATAACTTTTTATTTTTAAACTCCCTGTAGTGTTGATCAGTGTTCTAGAGTTAGTTGTTTACTCTCACAGTAAAATCGCAAGAGCCAATTCAACTCCTATGGAGTCAAATGCAGTTAATATGGTCCCATTTGAGGTATAATGGTGATTACGTTTAATTTGCATATTTCTTAATGTGTCACATTATGGTGGCTTGCAATGTGACATCCAATGTCTATTGGAATCCAATTAGAGGAGGTTGTCCATTTTACATCAACCACAACTTACATTCAGACTGCATGTCAGAGCAGAGAGGACAATACTGTTGCTTGAGACTTCCTACACTCTGAAACAAAAGTGCTATCTAGACCCTAAAACGGTTCTTCGGTTGTCCCCATGGGAGAAACCTTTGAAGCGGTGGATCTTTAGACTCTTTTTGTTTCCAGGTAGAACCCTTTGGGGTTCCATGTAAAATCCTTTCCATAGAGGGTTCTACATGGAACCCAAAAGAGTCCTACCTGGAACGAAAAAGGTTCTACAGCTGAACAACCCTTTTGGAACCCTTTTTCTAAGAGTGTATGTCAATGTAAACTGGAACAACCATCACAGTAACTGTTGCAATAAATCCAACCACTTAAAGACTGGTTTAGTTTAGACACATTTGTTACAAACAATTCTAAAAATCAACCTCCGACAGAGCAATGATGGGAATTCTTTGACAATGAGGCCCGTCTCACATATGTGGATACGCCATAGATTTAACTCCCTGTCTCTGGCTACTCTTATTGGAATTAAAATGACTCAGTCCCAATCAAGTCCAGTTATCAACACTAACTCTGGGGAGCGTAATCACTCTGTTGAGTTAAAATAACTCCTGTATAGTCAATTTAAAGCTTCAATGTTGAACTCTTAAATGTCGCCTTGATTTACTGGTGTAAAGTTGGAGATGCTGCTTGGGTGGACCTCAGACTTGTGTGAGCCTGGCAGTCTTCACACCACTATGGGTCTACATATTACCGTACTATTTCCATGAACTCGTGAACCCCAGGGATGGGATGGGTCGTTGGCACACTGTACCGCACAGCCAGGTGTTCGTCTTGGCTGAATCAGCACTACCACTAACTTGACAGTTCACCCATCTTATTTGAGGGTTTTATTGGAGGGGTAATATTGCCTTGTGTCTCTTCCAAAGAGCAGCACTGGATGGGAGTCAATATTCCGTCACATTAACTCAGACTAGACTGAGTTGAATGCACAGTCCAAATATTTGAGATTCTCAATGTGTATTTGGTTTGGCACAATGAAACCAATGGAATAGTTCCAAAAGTACACACTTCATTTGCCAGGCAAGATAAATCAAGAGCACAGGTTTAACTCGGACAGTGCAGTGCATGGTTGAACATACATGAGCTGGATATTTTGTTGTTGTTGCCAACTCATGTCAAAGGATACCTGTTATTGTATAGATCAAAAGTACAGAGCCTAGGGTTAGGGTTCAGGTTCAGGTTAATGCATTTTCATTCATTCATTTATCAGACTGTGCCTCAGACTCAGACAGATACAACAATAATGTTGTAATTTCCCGGGAGCGATGCTGCCTGTATTCATCATATATTCACAGGTTACATGACAAAGGTTGAATTTATGGACTTGGGAG
Source organism: Oncorhynchus keta (assembly GCF_023373465.1). Lineage (NCBI taxonomy): Eukaryota > Metazoa > Chordata > Actinopteri > Salmoniformes > Salmonidae > Oncorhynchus > Oncorhynchus keta. The sequence goes on from NC_068432.1 coordinate 12,604,714, forward strand.
GAAAGATAAACAGGGAGTTGGAAAAGTACACCAGGTTACAGAATATTCCAGTCAGTTTCTCTCAGGCCAGTTTCCAGTATCACTATGAAATAAATTAAATGTTGGTGGTACCTACCAAGAGCACATGCACGTATTACAGTATGAACATCGTGTACACCTCAGTGACAACGTTTTTTTTCCCAGGTCAAAAAGAGTAACTTTTGAAAGACAACACAAGTAGCTCATTTTTCATTGGTTTATATTTATTGTCCTGTATAATAACTTTTACACTACAACTAAATGACTTGTATACAATCCAAAGGTTTAGTGCTGTACTCTTAATATCGGAACAGGTTTTGTTTAATATCATACTAGGTTACAGTAACTCTGGTTACATTTTTAATGTAACACTGCATGAGTGACAGGAGGCATGACGAATGGGAAGGAAGACTGAAGGGGTTCCCTGATTGCATCATCACAGAGTAATAAACTGAGGCAGGGAACATGATGGGCTTCTTGTGGGACTACCTGTGTCTGGGTTCAAGCGTTTTGAAAGCAGGGGCATTTGCTGTGTACGTAGTTTAGCTGACCACCGGCTTGCAAAATGAGTTGACCCTCTGTCTGAGACCTCATGCCAGGTCAGAGCCAGTTACTAGGACACCTCTGGTAGAAGCAGGGTGCAGGGGATAGGGCCAGCCTGTTACAGCAGGGGCAATGTGATTGTTTAGACCAACAACAAATTAGCGCAATCAACCCGTCTATGTCTGGAGAGAGATAATCCAGGCCTGATCAACGTTTTGGACAGAAGGAGTTGGTAGAAGTGGACCTTTGGAGCCCTGCAGAGTAACAGCCCCTCTACGTAACTTTAACTATGTATCCCCTGCACCAGGAAACAGACAGGCAGAAGAATAAAAGATTGCATCAACACAAACGTTTAATACATGGTCTCTGTGGACTGTTCCAGTACTGTAATGAACCCTGTGTAAGAGCATTATAAAATACATCAGGTAAGGGAACACCGCCATAGAAACAAGCTACCGCCAACTCAGCTCACTCCCCTATTCTTAAAGGAAGCAGAAGCTTTCATCACAAATAAAAAGGATTTAGGTTAATACATCAATGGACATACTGTATATTCAGAGATGAGAATACATACATTTGCAGCAATTCTCCCATGATATATTAGTATCTCAATGACACGATTCTTCAAATTGCTTTAAGAACATTTTATGAGACAAAACAAATAAATGATCAAATAAATAAACAATAAATAACTTAATAGATAATTGGAATAAATAATGTAATAAATAGCTGTGGATAAAATATAGAACCACAAGAATACATGGATGCTTTTGCAGAAGGTTTCTGAAGTATCTTAAGAAAGAGCATCTTTACAGAGCGACTTCACCTCATTGGTCATTGCAAAAGAGGTACAGTAGTATTTACATTAAAGGTGCAGTATGCAGAAATTCTAATAGTTTGCCTAATTTCAGTTTACGTGACAAAACACGCAATGCATAGTGTAGAGAATCATTGTACCAGCTAAACCGCTGTGAAATATATTGTCAATAACCCAAAACATTGTATTTTCAGCCGTTTGAAGCTGGTGTACAAAACTGAAAGTAAAAGATGCAAAAACGAAACCTAAGAACAAGAATAATAGAAATAGCACACATAGAACAGATCTACTGCTTCTTAGACAAGCTTTCAATGCGAATAACAGATCTATAACTCACATTTCTATGTGTATTTGGTCAGGCCACCCCAAAATGTACATATTGCAACTTTAATAGTTTGAACACAATAAATAGTGGAATAGGGAAAAGTACATAATAATACATTGGTTTTTATATCCCTTCTTGCCTCTGTGTGTAATTACAGGTCTGGTACGCCACGTACAATACAGATCAGAATGGGCGGAGTGAGGACAGATGCACCCTGGGAGTTGTAGTACTTTAGTGACATATGCACCCTGGGACCTGTAGTGCTGTAGTGTCCGTGACAGATGCACCCTGGGACCTATAGTGGCAGCCAGCAGGGATCTCTGGTACAAGCAGCAGTCTTCCTCCTTCCTGGTGCATCATCATACAAAGTCACCATCAAATAACAAGCCTCTTCAAAATCACATGGAATATACAGTGCATAGTTTACAAGCCAGAACTTACAGTTTAGAATCATTTATATATCCTGACATATATGCTACAACCTTTAAAGAAAAACATACACCAGTTCCCTTCTGTGTGCTAAATTGTCAGCCGACTTTTGTTTTGTTCTTTATCGCTTCTCTTGATCTCTCAAGTTCCTAAAATAGAGCATTAGTGTCTTTGGGGAAATGATGTAATGACATTGGAGAAAAAAATGTCCCAGTAGTGTTTGATTTCATTTGACTTATTTTCCATTTGTGACTCTTATTTTCCTCTTCTTCCACAAACTCATGAAGTGTCCCAATGTTAGAATATATCAAATCAAATAACAACTTATTTTCCTCTTCTTCCACAAACTCATGAAGTGTCCCAATGTTAGAATATATCAAATCAAATAACAACTTATTTTCCTCTTCTTCCACAAACTCATGAAGTGTCCCAATGTTAGAATATATCAAATAAAATAACAACTTATTTTCCTCTTCTTCCACAAACTCATGAAGTGTCCCAATGTTAGAATATATCAAATAAAATAACAACTTATTTTCCTCTTCTTCCACAAACTCATGAAGTGTCCCAATGTTAGAATATATCAAATCAAATAACAACTTATTTTCCTCTTCTTCCACAAACTCATGAAGTGTCCCAATGTTAGAATATATCAAATCAAATAACAACTTATTTTCCTCTTCTTCCACAAACTCATGAAGTGTCCCAATGTTAGAATATATCAAATAAAATAACAACTTATTTTCCTCTTCTTCCACAAACTCATGAAGTGTCCCAATGTTAGAATATATCAAATAAAATAACAACTTATTTTCCTCTTCTTCCACAAACTCATGAAGTGTCCCAATGTTAGAATATATCAAATAAAATAACAACTTATTTTCTGGTTACTTTTGCTCCGTGGAAGATTATGGAGAAAGTGCTTACAGACTTGTTCTTTAGGCTTTATCATGTATTTTCTAAAACCATGATCCGGGGAATGTTATTTGAAATAATTACCAGTGTGTTGCATCCATTTGAATATTATAGCACATTCATTTGATATATCGATTTTTTCCCTCCCACTTGTGGAAAAAAAATGGATATTTCAAATGAATGTGCTATAATATTAAAAACCTCCCTCTTCCTTCCATTGATCCAGGCTCAGGTTAAGAGAAAGGAGTAGCAATAAAGCGACCGGAGTATGGGCGAGTGGGTGTGTCGAAAGGAAAGTAGTGGGTGTGTCGAAAGGAAAGTAGTGGGTGTGTCGAAAGGAAAGTAGTGGGCGTGTGGAAAGGAAAGTAGTGGGCGTGTGGAAAGGAAAGTAGTGGGTGTGTCGAAAGGAAAGTAGTGGGTGTGTCGAAAGGAAAGTAGTGGGTGTGTCGAAAGGAAAGTAGTGGGCGTGTGGAAAGGAGAGAGTGTGTCGGAATCGCTCTGCTGTAGGTTAGAAGGTTTTGACTGAGCCGTTTTTGTTGTTGTTACCGTTTCTTACCACGCTACTGCCGTACACTGACCTACCATACCGCGAGAGTTTGGACTTCTGCTTGAGTCGGAGTTGTATTTCAGTGTTAGTTTTACACAAATAATTGTACACTTTCAGTTAGAAAACTGATGACTGTTTATTTTAGATTAAAGGTATTGATGATGGGTGTATTGTTGCTTCATGCGTTGTACACGTGTGCCTACTGTGACTGTCACTCTGATATTGCCTACTAGGTAGTGGTGTCGCGGTGTTCTTGACGTTCATGCCCTTCCCATTGAGTAGTAGACTGCATCAAGGTGATATCTAGATGGTTATCAGTATTAGCTATTTCTTGTCAAGGCTGCACCGGTGTGAAGAAAATGTCCACATAAGATTACCGTCAGCGACACGACCGTAATACCCAGTAGGAAGCACCTCAAGTCAGCAGGCATGTTGATACAACACAGATGCACTGGTTGACTCATCGTGCAGCCCAATCAGCAATGCAAAACGGTCTTGAGTGGCAACAAATCTGCCCGATTAGATTATTCGCTTTCTATACACCCAATGCCCATACTCCGGTCGCCATAATGGGCAGCAGCTACCCATACTTGCGGGTTAACGCGGGTTAACATGAAGTATACAGAGATGGAGACTGAGGGTAAAAATGGACCAGAGGTCTGGCCCTGTGTTTGAACCATTCAGGGACATACGAATACATTACATGATTTTTATTGTCTTTCTCTCTCTGTCTCTCTTTTTCCCTATCTACCCCCTCGCTCGCTCTCTTTCTCCCTCGCCCTTTCTCTCTGTCTCTGTCTCTCTTTTTCCCTCTCTATCTACCCCCTCGCTCGCTCTCTTTCTCCCTCGCCCTTTCTTTCTGTCTCTCTCTCCTCAGAAGCCGGGGCTCTCGTAACTGCTGCGACTGTAGTAGCTGTGGTTGCGGCTGCGGGAGCGGCTGTGGCTCCTGGTGCGGCTGTGACTGCGACTGCGGCTATAGCTGCTGTAGCTGTCATGGCTGCGACTCCTCTCCGAGTGGGAGGGGCTAGACATGGAGCTGGAGGAGGAGGGGCTTGGACGGTAGTACGGGATAGGCCGCTTCCGAGCGCTGAGGAGAGGAGACGATAGAAGGGATAGAAGGTTATACAGTGTATAAAAGGCTTGTGACCAGTTAGTGTGAGGAGGACCACCACTCTGACAGCTGATCTGAGAGCTGCTCTTTTGGCATGCCTCTGCATTGTACAGTACACTCCAATGGGAATACTGTAGGTTTGCAATATTATCATATGCTTTTCTGATTCCCAAAATATTTTGTACTTCAACTATACTTTGTCAAATGTTATAATCGCATAAAAAGATCATGAGAGGGTCATGTTTGGAACATAATAGAGGTCAACCAAAAGGGTCTGGGTCAGCTGTCTTCAAGGGGCAGGCCAGAAATGTGGCATAGTAGTTATTAGGTGCGGCAGTCAAATTGAGAAGTGCTGAAAGAGAGCGGCTCCATGTGTTAGTTAGTAGGAGTCCGCAAGCGCACACACACACACACACACACACACACACACACACACACACACACACACACACACACACACACACACACACACACACACACACACACACACACACACACACACACACACACACACACACACACACACACACACACACACACACACTTCAAAAGGGTTAAGAGCATTGAGATTGCCTTGTTAGTGAGCTACCTCAAGGTGCAACTTAAGTGCCGACAGAGGTAAATTGAGAGCTGTTAGCCGCAAAAAGACAGAAAATCATCTGAAGGTTAGCCATCACCCAGGAATCAGGAGAGTTAATCTAGAGGCAGGACGTCAGCGTTATCAAGGTGCTCACTACCTACAGGGATGTTTTGCAAAAAAAATGTGGTAGTTGTGGATCACAAATACAGAATCACAAAGAATTTATATAGAACCACAATTTCTGGTTTACAGACAGACATCGTTTGACGAACCTTGATAGTGCCTTTGTAAAAAACGTGTGTTACAGCATTATTGCACATCAGTGACTGTATGTCTAGTGCAGGTGAATGTGGATTAACAGAAAGAAAGATGGATAGAAAGAGGGAGATTGAGAGGAAAGGGGAGGGTGCAGTGTTACTCTAGGGAAGTCTGTTCGGTTGGTTAACTGCTTCACAAGGCTTCGGCAAGGAGGACTAGGGGAGTCCTGCTGCACGGCAACTGTTACCACGGTAACCTAGCCTGCAGCTCAGCAGTATTCCGTTGTCTTGGCTTCGAGGGGGGGGAGGAGAGAGATGGGGGAACCTTCCTTCGTACAGGAGGAGTGAGAGAGGAGTGTCACAGAACATTTCACCTGCATTTTATGGGAAACCACTACACACACATTCTGGGGAATACAATGGAATCATATTATTGCTACAGTGTGACATCACTCAGTGGTGGCAAATTCAATCGGTGACAAAGGTTGTACACTTCTGTGATATAAATACATTTCACCTGAAATAATATAACGTGTTCAGTTCCACTTGGATGGTACTATACAACAGACACTCACATTTACACATACACTAAATACTATGGCATGTCAGATTAGAGAACATATAAGCACCCCACATTTACAGTGATCATGCTGAGGATTCACAATAAAATTGTTGAGAAAGAAAACCCGAGAGGGAGAAACCTTGACAAACTCTCCCATAGATGTCAGTGTTACACTTGGATTCTGCTCTCACTGAGGGAGCATGGTTAGATAAAGTCTCTGTTACCTGGTGATCCTGCGAGCCTCCATGAAGCTGGGAGAGTCTCGTCGCCTCTTCCTGATGGGAGAATAGCTCCTGGAGCGACGACGAGCACGGTCAGCATCAGAGTGGTGAGGGCTGTCTCTCTCCCTAGTTGAGCAAGGAAAATAAACGCATCAAATTGTCATGTACTGGAAAGAAAAAATGAATATATGAGAAAAGTCATGTTTGTGTCGAAATAAATCACTGGATAGCAAGAACAGTTGCAAAAGTTTCTAGTTAATCCAAAACGAGTGTTATCTGGCCTTCCGGGTCAGGTAAGCAGGAAAGCCAGTAGCCCCTCTTGGTGGTAGGTTAACCATCATTCATAGACCAATAAGTAACCCTTCCGTAAGTGGTCACCTGGAGTTGTTCTGTCTGGCATGGGGGTGGGGGTGGGGGGACTTGGCCTTGCTGGGGCCTCTCTCTCTGGAGCCGGAGCGTGATGAAGAGCGTCCGGAGCTCCAGGAGCTGCTACGCTGTCGGACCCCCATGCCACCGCGCCCCCGAGACTCACTCTTCTTCCTGCCTGACCCAGATGTGTGGCGGTGCCGCCCCGGGGAGCCAGACTGGCTCTGGTGATGGGCCTGTCCCCGAACCCCATGGTGGTGCCGCTTGGACGAGTGGCCCCCTTTAGTCCTTGAGGTAGATGGATAAATGAGTATCAATTGATTATTGGGAACAGAGGAACGATAGGGGTCAGGATTGTTGGATACCTTTAGTAGATAATGTATGATGAAATGGGAGAGAGTGAGGCAAATAAATGCGTCACTCATTTTTTGTGACGTGCCACATCAGAAGATCACCAAACAGGTTGTTTAGTTCTCAATGCGATCAGCCTGTTTTCATTCTAATTAGCATATCTTAGGATAGCACAAGTCAGGAGAATGAGAGTAGAGAGGGAAGTGCATAGGACTGTGCCCTGGACAGCAGACCAAGCACCAAGCACAGTGCACATAAAAGAAGGGGCGAAGACCTTGTCCCGGAACTTGTCCCAGACCAATCTGGCCTTAATGTACTCTTATAATCTTCACCTGGATTAGAGGACTGGCCACCCCTCAGATTCTAGTTCCTCTCTAGGTTTCTTCATAGGTTTCTGCCTTTTTAGGGAGTTTTTCCTAGCCACCATGCTTCTACATATGCATTGCTTGCTTTCTGGGGGTTTTAGGCTGGGTTTCTGTAGAAGCACTGTGACAACTGCTGATGTAAAAAGGGCTTTATAAATATATTTGATTTAATTGATTGAAGGACAGAACAGGTAAAGGTTATGTCCGTATGGAAGGTCGAATCTCTCTGCTTACTTCTTCCGGTGAGAGCTTTTTCCTCTGTGAGGATGCAGGTTACGTTGAGAGTGTGCGGAGTCACTGCTGTGAGCTGGCGAATGGGAGCTCTTCCCATGAGCTCTGTGACCTCTGTGACCTCCGCGTCTGCCCGACGACCCTATCGACTGCCTTTCCTCTCCGTGTAGGGCCTCTCCAGCCTGGATTGCAGAACCTCCTCCTGGGGTCCTGTAAAGGGCATTGTGGGTCTTGTGCTCTCCTCCTCTCAGCTGAGGCAGCATCATGGTCGACTGGTCTCCCGGAGTAGCAGCAGTCAGCATTCTCAGCTTCTGTAGAGAAATGATAACCAACAAAAGAAAAAAGAAAAAAAAGGGGAAAAAAATAGAAAAAGGGCCTTAGAGTTTGTCACAGTGGAGTGTTTGAGCGCTACGGTGTACTTGGCAAAAGAGGGTCAACATCTAAAAGAAAAGATCTAGGTTTTTTCTCGATACGGCTTATAGACAGTCCTCTATGGTGCAGCGCATGCAATACTTGGCATGCAAAACCATAATGAGTCGAAGAAATCATAATCCCGAAAAGAAACGGAAAAAAACTAGAAGAGAAAGGGATTTTTTTTATTTGTATTATGACCCAAATTAAGTTAAAGAGCAGAGAGAAAAGAGAGTATAGAGCTACAGACTTTGTAGAGTAGAAAAGGAGGACTTCTTCAAGTTTTAGTAATGGTAAAAAACAAATATGAAAAAAAAGAGTAGACAACTTGACAGAACATCACAGAAATGGAAGGAACAAAATAAAATAGTCAAGGAACAATTATAGAGTCAAATCGAATCAGAAAAACGAATCGTCTGCTACTCAATAATTTTCTCTTTGTGGATTTTTTTTCCCTGTAGTAGACAATTGCTGAGATGTGAACAGCGACCCATTTTTTGTAATTTTTTTATCGTTACTCTTGTTTAACTCCCTTTTGGTTAACATCCACTTACCAATAAAGTGGCATTCCCTCCTTTAGTAGGTAAGGTATGAAGAAAAGGGAAAAGTGGGGCAACATAAGTGCATCATTAGATTTCACAAAATGCAAGAGAAAAAGACACAAAACCCTTCCCTGGCAGAGTGAGGCATCAGACAATGCATGGAAATCAACTGAAATGAAATCAAAAAGAAAAAGAGGAAGGAACACACCACAATGTTCAGGGAACCTCTCACACCGAGAGTAGCTACGCCTTCCAGATCATTCTCCTGCCCAGCCCACTCCACCAGAGGGCAGGGCAGACAGTCTGTGTGAATGACCATTGAGTTAAAAGTAGTCTCAGCGATATGACATAGATGCAGAAAGTAAACAGCATAGTGGACCAATTTCTGCAACAACTAAGAGCGTTGGAGCGAGAGGCTCAACTTCTGCGGTTTTGGTGCCCTGGCGACCACTCTGTAAACAGTGTGAAGCGAACCCGTGCCCATGCGCAGATACTGTGTGTGACTGTGTGAGAGCAAAGTCTTTCATCTCGCTCATCTCAATATCTGCGGTGGTGCTCGTGACAATGTCATCTTGCTGAGTCTACCTTTAAGTTTAGGGCTTTCAGAGAGTTACGTTTAGGAGTTCAACCCCCAGGTACTGTATTATAGGTTACAGTTTGTTCAAACCAAGGCATTTCTTGTCAGTGTTGGGTTGCGCTTCCCCTGTAAGCCTCAGGCATATGCCATTTTAATTGGCTCTGTTGAGATCTCTGTTTTCGTTCTCTGTTTTAATAATATCCATTTATATGAAAAATTCTGTACTATTGAATTTAGCTCTAGCAAAAGAAACAGTCCTCTGCGAGAACAGAACCTCTGCAAATATTGTGTACTTCTAGACATTTATTGATGGGATTCTTAAAACTACAGTTTCATTTTAAACACAAATGTGTGTGGTAGATCAACGTCAGTAGGAGGATTTTAAGCAAGTGGACGATGTTGAGAGATAAGGTATGCTGAGGACATTGAACTAGGACGCAGGCATATTCTGTAATAGCAGTGTACACAGGGCAAGGGGTTTCACAAAGTATTGTGAGTGCAGATGTTTGTGTGGAGCAATTGCATGGCTGTGTGTGTCTCCGGGATATAAAGGCAGATCAAATGTCAGAGCAGGTAAATATCAAAACACAGCGAGCTCTCCTGCATGCATTAACCTTCTCCCCTGTAAACGCTGACCACTGAACTATGACTAAAACAGGGACTCTTCATTAAAAACAACAAGGATATTAAAACCTTCTCCACAAAACAAACAAAAGACTGAGTTGTTGATATAAGAAAACACACAACCACTGACGCAGATGATGACAGTTGTTAGAAACAGCCACCGAGGAAATAAACATGATCAAATTATAAGACGAATGTAACTATTTCACCAAGTGAACAGAGAGATGCTGGACAAACAGGAATAAATGCATTCTACCAAAACAGAAAGAAGTACACAAAGAAATGGGCCTTCTTGATATATATGTATATCGGGTGGGACACTGGACTGAATTCAGTATGAACATTTAAGAAGGATAGAGAAAAAAGGATAAACTATAATCCAAATCTTTTAAAAGCAAAATATAACAGAAAAAAAGGAACGATAAAATAAACTTCCTAAAGCTAAAGTTCCCTGGTGGTTAAATCATAGAAAGAGAGACAAAGAAACATTGACATCAAGATAGAGGGTGCTTCTGACATTCTCATTTCTGCATAAAGAAAGACCACGTGCCAAGGCAGAGCGTTACCTACCTTCCATTTCAATCAGTGACACGTATGCAATATCAACCAAAAAAAGGAAAGGAAGAAAAAAGAAAACAAGGAGAAAGGAATGTTCTCCGCAGCGAAATGGGAAAAAGACAATGAACCTCTTTTAGTATCAACGCTACGAACTTCTTCCAGAGACTAAGGAGGAGAAGGTAAACAAACCAACAAACCGACAAAAAAGCTAAAGAAAATGGACAAACAAAACCAACACTTAAAATCAAAATCAAACTAAAGGTTAAAAAATGAATCTAAAAACTCAAATGATTTGCTGTCTTTTTCGCTTGTTCAAATGCAGCCATGGTTGCATCAAAAGGGAGAGGTGGGTAAAGGTTGGGTAAGTGAATAGAGTGATTCATGAAACTAAATGAAATCCATTGTTAAGAGAGAATTGCTAGAGGAAAGGAAGGAAGGAGGGATGGAGGGATGGGTGGAGAGAAGGAAGAGCAGGCAGAGCTGGCATATGACAGACGAGAAGAAGGGAGAAGAGCATGTCCGGACAGCGGAGGGCGAGAAAGATGTGTCTCACACACAACACGGATGGACAGAACACAGATGGACAGAACACGGATGGACACAGAGTGGATGAGTTTTGGAAGGAGGGAAGCTGAGGGCGGGGCAGTAACTGCTAGAATGGACAACTAGTAGAGTCAGCACATTTAAAAGGGACCCCAGTTACATTTTGGAAAATATATTATTCAACAAGAGAACAAAACCCATTGTGGTTTACGAAAGCTATCGAATCCGTCTCAGAAAGCACACTTCTTACATATTCCTTTTGGGCTCAGCAATGCACCAGGGTCATTACAGTGCCCCATGTTAGTACAAGGCGATTGTTATTAAGGCAGAATAAAAGGGTGATTCTTGGTCAATTTAAAGCCTTGTAAATCGAATAGTACAGTGAGCCTTGGGGAGGGTGGTACTGAACATATCAATATCTATACAAAGGGGAAATTAAATATGGCACTCGCATTCAAAAATGGCTTGGGTCCCTTTAAAATACCAATGTTACTAAATGTTGTGTGTGTGGTCCTATTTAGTTTCAACATTTGTATCACTGTTTCTTTGTGTGTTAGCAGATATACATTTACCCTGGACAAGAAAACTACAGACAGAATCAGAAGGACAAACCGAGATGTAAAAATAGAAGAGACAGACAAGACCCAAGTTGCTGCTGCACATGTGCTAACCATAGAGATACTACAGCATTATCTAGCTTTTGTTGGATCTATGATCTCCCAGAAAGGTTGGTATCCAAAATGAACAATATTGAGCGAGCAACCTCCCAAATACACAAGGTGTCTGAGCGCTGATGAATTGTCAGCAAGGGAGAGACACAATAATTCCCCTGTTTGTGGCGATTGACAGGAGAGGTCTCATGAACCAAAAACCTGTTTAAGGCTGATAGTATAGGATTAACTGTCAAAAGGTTGACAGATTTAAGCTTCAGTGATAAACACCTAGCAATTCTAGATTCACCTCAACACAACCGATTGGCTCAAATATTCAAACACTGAGCCTCATTATGCAACAATGGCACATGAGACTCCCCTTGCCAATCCCCATTGACTTGGAACACATAGAGATATAGAATATATTGCATATCAACATCAAGGAAAGTCTGACAGAAGTGATACTGTCACCTAGAGGCAACATGTAGGTCACATGATACAGTAAACAGGAAGTCAATAGAGAAAATAGAGAGACTAGAGCGAGAGAGAAAGGGTTGTTGTACACCTGATGTCTGGGAGCTCTCTCAGACTTCTGAAGGAAGGGGCTAACTATCACTGAGCAAAACATTGTGCTTAATAAAGACTGTATTGACAAGAAAAACTAGTAGTACACATACCCAGTTAACCTACTTGGTCCAGTTCCAAAGCATATGAGTGCTTTTTACATAAACGAGACAGAAAAGGAGCATTGGGCATTTATTTCATGGGGTAAATACTACTCAAATCGATAAAAAGCAGGTAATAAAACAGTCATAAATGAATACAAGCAGGAAGAGAGAGAGAGAGAGAGACAGACAGACAGACAGACAGACAGACAGACAGACAGACAGACAGACAGACAGACAGACAGACAGACAGACAGACAGACAGACAGACAGACAGACAGACAGACAGACAGACAGACAGACAAATAGAGCAGGTGAGACCTCTCATAAACACATGCAAGCTTCAGAAGGAAAGGAAATTGAAGGAGATAGCATCATCTGTCATTCATTATTCTAGACAGAATGTTTTCGGAGGCTGCTCTACACCCCATTTAGTTGCTTAGTCAGCAGTGAATGTGAAACAGTAATGGCTATTGCCTTTGGTCTAAATGATGTCTGTTGTTTTATTAGCAGAGCACACTGTTACAGTGGTTTGCGAAAGTATTCACCCCCTTGGCATTTTTCCTATTTTGTTGCCTTACAACCTGGAATTAAATAGATTTTTGGGTGGTTTGTATAATTTGATTTACACAACATCTCTACGACTTTGAAGATGCAAAATATTTTTTATGTGAAACATACAAGAAATAAGACAAAAAAACAGAAAACTTGAGCGTGCATAACTATTCACCCCCCCCCCCTAAGTCAATACTTTGAGGAGCCACCTTTTGCAGAAATTACAGCTGCAAGTCTCTTGGGGTTTGTCTCTATAAGCTTGGCACATCTTGCCACTCGGATGCTTGCCCATTCTTCAAGGCAAAACTGCTCCAGCTCCTTCAAGTTGGATGGGTTCTGCTGACAATATTTAAGTCATACCACCAATTCTCAATTGGATTAAGGTCTGGGCTTTGACTAGGCCATTCCAAGACATTTAAATGTTTCCCCTTAAACCACACGAGTGTTGCTTTAGCAGTATGCTTAGGGTCATTGTCCTGCAGGAATGTGAACCTACGTCCCAGTCTCAAATCTCTGGAAGACTGAAACAGGTTTCCCTCAAGAATGTCCCTGTCATCCATCATTCCTTCAATTCTGACCAGTTTCCCAGTCCCTGCCGATGAAAAACATTGTATGGTATTCTCGGGGTGATGAGAGGTGTTGGGTTTGCGCCAGACATAGTGTTTTCCTTGATGGCCAAAAATCTCAATTTTAGTCTCATCTGACCAGAGTACCTTCTTCCATAAGTGTGGGTTGTCTCCCACATGCCTTAAGCATGTTTGCTTAATTATTTTTTGCAACTCTTCCGTAAAGCCCAGCTCTGTGGAGTGTACACCTTAATGTGGTCCTATGGACAAATACTCCAATCTCCTCTGTGGAGCTTTGCAGCTCCTTCAAGGTTAACTTTGGTCTCTTTGTTGCCTCTCTGATGAATGCCCTCCTTGCCTGGTTCATGAGTTTTGATGGGTGTCCCTCTCTTGGCAGGTTTGTTGTGGTGACATATTCTTTCCATTTTTTAATAATGGATTTAATGGTGCTCCGTGGGATGTTCAAAGTTTCTGATATTTTTTATAACCCAGCCCTGATCTGTACTTCTCCACAACTTTGTCCCTGACCTGTTTGGAGAGCTCCTTGGTCTACATAGTGCTGCTTGCTTGGTGGTGTTGCAGACTTTGGGGCCTTTCAGAACAGGTATATATATATACTGAGATCATGTTACAGATCATGTGACACTTAAATAAAGTCCACCTGTATGCAATCCAACTTATTATGTGACTTCTGAAGGTAATTGGTTGCACCAGATCTTATTTAGGGGCTTCATAGCAAAGGGGGTGGATACACATGCACACACCACTTTTCCATTTTCAATTTGTATAATTTTTTAAAACAAATAATTTTTTCATTTCACTTCACCAATTTGGACTATTTTGTGTATGTCCATTACATGAAATCCAAATAAAAATCCATATAAATTACAGGTTGTAATGCAACAAAATAGAAAAAACACCAAGGGGGGGGTGAATACTTTTGCAAGGCGCTGTAGCTAGGTTCAGTTAGATTCAAACGCAAAATGCTACCTCAGTTCTAATGAGCCATCTATAGTAGGGAGATTATGGTGACGACTGAAAGATAGTGATTTAAAACACAACAGTCCAGTCAGTCTGTCGTTCTTTGTGGTTGTTTCACAGATAGATCAAAATAAAGCAGATTAGCAGGGGTTACCGTTTTCAAAGGAGCCAAAGCATGGAAACAGTTCCAAACGAGACAGTTAGGGAGGAATAAGAATGACAGAAGACAAAATCAATTCTGAGTAAACTAGACAAGATGTCTGGTTAGTTTCAGTGATAAATACCTAGCAATTATACATTCACTTTTTATACACCTATCATTCTTGCTACTGTACCAGTACAGCAATGACTTCTCTGTCGCTCATTCTGTTCTGAGCAATTGCATCCATGTTATAGCTTACTTTAGGCATTTGGTGGCACTAGAGCTGAACGCGTAACCAAACTGAAACCAATTACGTGTATAAACTAGAAGCATTGGACATTTCATAAATTAGGTTCAGTTCAAATCACTACATAATATCACAGGCCAAACCAGATAATATCATTCTCATGTGACAACATAAGATAGAACTGGTTGAGTTCAGATATAAAAATAGCATAGTTGAGACCTACATTTTTACATCCATCTTTGTTTGTTAGATCAGTCAGCTACAGATGGTTTCATTGACGGCTGTTATCAAGCATTACCATCAAGCATGATCAAATGACAACTTTTGACTAACATTTACAAAATGTCCTAAACTCTACAGCATATCAAAGAAATAAAACAGTGCCTTCATGAGAACTACCAATAAGTACTTTTTACATAAGCAACCTCCTGTTTCATATTTTATTACATTTGAGGGAGCTGTAGCAAAAGCAAACATTAAAAGTATTATTTGTTTCCTTTCCCTGGCTAAACTGATTCAGAAGTGAGCTCTCGTCACTGCAGGAGCTTGCTGCCTAACAAAAACCAAAGAGTTTCCTGCTCATTCGCAAACCCTGAGGCTCCGCCCCCAAATGGCACTCTATTCCCTATATATGGGCCCCGATCAAAAGTAGTGCACTATCCTGTATATAGGGTGCATTCAGGAAAATATTCAGAACCCTTGACATTTTCCACATTTTGTTACGTTACAGCCTTATTATAAAATGGATTAAATAATTTTTTCCCCTCATCAATTTACACACAATACCCCATAATGACAAAGCAAAAACAGGTTTTTAGACCGTTTTGCTCATTTATTTAAAAAAAAGAAAGAATAATATCACATTTACATAAGTATTCAGTATTCCTTTACTCAGTACTTTGTTTAAAACACCTTTGGCAGACATTACATCCTCGAGTCTTCTTGGATATGACACTACAAGCTTGGCGCACCAGTATTTGGGGAGTTTCTCCCATTCTTCTCTGCAGATCCTCTCAAGCTCTGTCAGGTTGGATGGGGAGCATAGCTGCACAGCTATTTTCAGGTCTCTCCAGAGATGTTCGATCGGGTTCAAGTCAGGCTGTGGCTGGGCCGAAGACAGTCCTGCGTTGTCTTGGCTGTGTACTTAGGGTCGTTGTCCTGTTGGAAGGTGAACCTTCACCCCTGTCTGAGGTCCTGAGCGCTCTGGAGCCGGTTTTCATCAAGGATCTCTGTACTTTGCTCCGTTCATCTTTCCCTCAATCCTGACTTGTCTCTCAGTCCCTGACACTGAAACAATCCCCACAGCATGAGGCTGCCACCACCATGCTTCACCGTAGGGATACTGCCAGGTTTCCTCCAGACGCTTGGCAATCAGGCCAAAGAGTTTGGTATTGGTTTCATTAGACCAGAGAATCTTGTTTCTCATGGTCTGAGAGTCTTTAGGTGCCTTTTGGCAAACTCCAAGCAGGCTGTCATGTGCCATTTACTGAGGAGTGGCTTCCGTCTGGCCACTCTACCATAAAGGTCTGATTGGTGGAGTGCTGCAGAGATGGTTGTCCTTTTGGAAGGTTCTCCCATTTCCACAGAAGAACTCTGGAGCTCTGTCAGAGTGACTATCTGGTTCTTGGTCACTTCCCTGACCAAGGCCCTTCTCCCCCGATTGCTCAGTTTGGCCGGGCGGCCAGCTCTAGGTGGTTTCAAGCTTCTTCCATTAAAGAATGATGGAGTCACTCTGTTCTTGGGGACCTTCAATGCTGCAGAAATGTTTTGGTACCCTTCCCCAGATCTGTGCCTCAACACAATCCTGTCTTGGAGCTCTACGGACAATTCCTTCGACCTCATGGTTTGATTTTTTGCTCTGACATGCACTGTCAACTGTAGGACCTTATATAGACAGGTGTGTGCCTTTCCAAATCATGTCCAATCAATTTAATTTACCAAGTGGACTCTGTTTTTTAAAGATATTTCTGTTTTTTTTAATTTTTAATACATTTTTAAACATTTCTAAAAACCTGTTTTCACTTTGTCATTATGGAGTATTGAGTGTAGATGGATGAGGAAAAATACATTTTAGAATCAGGCTGTAACGTAACAAAATGTGAAAAAAGTCAAGGGGTCTGAAAACTTTCCAAATGCACTGTATGGAATGTGGTGTCATTTAGGACACAGCCTAATACTAAACCTCCATATTACCGTTGTACGGTACATAACATGTGCCATGCAAACGCTCACTTGGGCCAGAGATGAATTGATCATAGTCAGTCTTCATTTTAAAAATCTTATCTCCAACAAACTTAGCCTGGTCCCAGATCTGTTTTTGCTGTCTTGGCGTGGACATGTTTGTCCTGTCTTGGCGTGGAAATTACCATAGGAGGCAAGGCAGCACAAACAGATCTGGGATGAGGCCACAGCAAACTCATTGTTACGTATGTATGACTCAAACATCCATTCCTCCCTCTAACCTGTTACGTCAAAGGGATGTTGAGATAGTATAAGTATCAAAGTGATGCCGGAAATAATTAGTAGCAGCAAGATTGCACAGGAGGACAAAAGTGGTTGGAAGATATATAGAGTAAAACTAGCCTGCAAAAACAAGAATAACTAAAAGAAGAGTCATTCTATAACAGTACCAAATAAAGAGAGAGGAGATAATGTCACAAACCGACACAAAGAAAATAAATCTTGTTCATAGGAGAGGGAGGTGTGGAGTTTACCATTTGAGTGTAGATTAGAATGTGTGTGTGTGTGTGTGTGGGGAGGGGGGTTAGGGAGGTGGCGGGGCGAGATAGAGGAGACTACATACATCTTGCCCTTTGTTGCCCTCGGCCACGTGGTTGTGGTTGAGTCTGCCGGCTTTGCCGTTGCGGGCATGGTCTTGGTGGTGGTGCCCGTTGTGCCACGCGACAGGACCGCCAGGACCGGGAGACGGGGACGGGCTCACACAGGCCTTGTGTCCGTCTGTCTTGTGCTTGGAGTTGGGCCTGGAGGGACAGACGGACAAACAGGAGTACTGAACCAAGCTGCTGACATGACACAGACTCAAGAGTATATTATACTATACCAGCTACGTATTGGCTGTTTGAGACTAAACAGTATAGTCTAGGCTATCATTACCTTTTCAACTACAGTCAACTACATTCTGATCAAATAATAATCATGAATCTCTAGCAAAGCTGTTGCAAACCTTAAGTCAGTGTTACATCAATAGACCAAGAAGAGTATGATTGTGTGAAACAGTGAAGGCATGCATCTAAGGGGAGGGGGGGAGGTAATGGGAGTCCTACCTGCTGGGGGACTTGGAGGGGCTGTGGCCTGTGGAGGAGTGTGATGCACTGCGGGAGCTACAGCAGCTGCCTCTACGTTGAGACCTCCTACTGGGGGACTCTACTGGGGACCTGTGGGACACACGTACATTCAGAGACACACACGCATACAGACGAGTACACGCCCGCAAGCACACAAACAAAAATATTCGGACAGACGCATGCATGCACACACGAGCACACACACGTGCACGTAAATTTACACATACACAACAGAGTTGCCAGCACACACACACACAATGACAGACACACAAACACATTCAGCAACTCAGTCATGAAATCTATTGAAGCGTTTTCAATGAAACAAGACTGACACCATTTCACATTCATGCTTGTGGCATGCATACATTTATATAGATACTATCTGTTTCTTTCAAATATTATACTTACAGTTGAAGTCGGAAGTTTACATACACCTTAGCCAAATACATTTAAACTACATTTTTCACAATTCCTGACATTTAATCCTAGTAACAATTCCATGCCTTAGGTTCGTTAGGATCACCACTTTATTTTAAGAATGTGCAATGTCAGAATAGTAGTAGAGAGAATGATTTATTTCAGCTTTTATTTCTTTCATCACATTCCCAGTGATCAGAAGTTTACATGCACTCAATTAGTATTTGGTCACATTGCCTTTAAATTGTTTAACTTGGGTCACACGTTTCGGGTAGCCTTCCACAACCTTCCCACAATAAGTTGGGTGCATTTTGGCCCATTCCTCCTGACAGAGCTGGTGTAACTGAGTCAGGTTTGTAGGCCTCCTTGCTCGCACACACTTTTTCAGTTCTGCCCACAAATCGTCTATAGGATTGAGGTCAAGGCTTTGTGATGGCCACTCTAATACCTTGACTTTGTTGTCCTTAAGCTATTTTGCCACAACTTTGGAAGTATGCTTGGGGTCAATGTCCATTTGGAAGACCCATTTGCAACCAAGCTTTAACTTCCTGACTTGTGTCTTGAGATGTAGCTTCAATATATCCACATATTTTATTTCCTCATGATGCCATCTATTTTTTGAAGTACACCAGTCCCTCCTGCAGCAAAGCACCCCCACAACATGATGCTGCCACCCCCATGCTTCACGGTTGGGATGGTGTTCTTCGGCTTGCAAGCCTCCCCCTCTTTCCTCCAAACATAACGATGGTCATTATGGCCAAACAGTTCTATTTTTGTAAAACCTCAGTGTGTGCAAACTTCCAACTTCAACTGTATACGCAACTAAAGTCTACGAAACATCTAACATCTTCTCAGTTCAGTCAGATCCTCTCAGTTCAGGGTCCATTATTGTTAGATTATGAAAAAGAGGGATCATTACCTCTTTCTGGTTTTGTTCTTGTCTTTCTGTTTGTTCTTTGGGCTACCGGATCTGAAAAGGGAAACGCGTTGATGAATCTTCTTTAAACAGGTAACAAGGTACGTGCCCTGTAACAATCAGTCATTGACATAGTGTCCCTGTCTGTAAAACCTATGTGATGTGGACTGTACAGTACACAGAGTACTTTATTGATCTGCATCCCCACCTGTATCTCCTCTTTCTCCTGGAACCAGATGTCGACCTACAGAGAAAGAGAAACCTGAGTCATCTGTAGCTCAGTTGGTAGTGCAATTTCCAGGACCACCCGCACATAAAATGCACGCACGCAAGTTGCTTTGGATAAAAGCGTCTGCTAAATGGCATGTGTTATTTTTATTCAAATGATTAAACCTCTGTTACACACACTGAACTCCAGTTAGCCTGACCATCTCTCTAGACCTTAATAAGGGGATATATAATGAGGGGATATATGCTTGACTGACTACATACAGTACTTCAAAGTCCTTAGTATGTTCACACTACTGTTGCCATGGTGATAAGTCAGACTGGACAACAAAAGCTCTTCTTTTCCCTCTTTTTACACAACACTGTATTCACCTTATGTGGACATAGACACATACACATAATACACCTGGCACATGTACCACAAGGAGAGAGGAACACAAAAACTATGTCAGGTCTGCGCTAGTGAAGAGAAAGAGACTAATAAAGCTGTCAGAGTAATATAGGGCCAGTGAAGAATTGTCGGGGCGTCTAGGCTATGAGACCATGTGGGTGTCCCAAAATGGCACCCTCTTCCCTATTGAAGTAGTGCACTAAATAGGGAATAGGGTGCCATTTGGGATGTAAACCATGTTGTTGTTCCACCAGAGAGAACAGACTGGGGGCTCTAAGGAGGCTTCGCCTTTAATTTATTTTACTCCCATCAATTGTCAAACATAATGTCCCCTAATAGTGCTCTTCTTATTATAGGGCTGTAACCAAATAGTAGCCTATGTTAACCATACAGTGTACCATATAGACTACAAGGGGCCTTTGGGAGTCTGTTAGCTTACCACCATTATGGCTTAAGTTATTTTATTGAAATGTTTTATTTATACTTATTTTTACCTTTATTTAACTGGGCAAGTCAAATTCTTATGTATAATGACGGCCTACCGGGGAACAGTGGGCTAACTGCCTTGTTCAGGGGCAGAACGACAGATTTTTACCATGTCAGCTCGGGGATTGGATCCCAGCAACCTTTCGGCTAACCACTAGACTATCTGCCGCCCCTGAACTGGAGAGGTTTAGCTGGGGTGACATCAGTGTTAGAAAGACCCACCACAAGGAATGTGGGTTTAATGTATACATTGGGTTGTCTATTGTAATTTATGCTTCTGTTTAGGCAGAGATCCCACAGGATGTAAGGAGGGAGAGCCTCCTCTATATAGTGTGTTCACAGACAAAAGCCTCTGCTTGTAATGCTCTTTTCCATGACCAGTCGTTATTAAATAACCTGAACTTGGTTTCTTGGTGTCTTTTTTGTCCTTGACTATCTCCATAGCATCAAGTCTTAGAACCCTACATTATTAACACCCTCCTCTATCGCTCTCCTCCCTCCTTTTCTCCTAATTGAAGGAATATACAGCGCTATGCTACACTTGAAATGGGAGCCCAAACTAAAGAAAACGTCATCTTCTGTTGTTAGAAAGTGACTTTTCTATGTTGGCGGTGTAATAAAGTGAGTATTGGTTGGTGGACGCCATAGCAGCTCATAGTTCAGATTGTTACAACTGCATCGGAAAAAGCTCCCCTCCCCCTCCACTGCCTTCGCCAATGCCCCAACAGACACACACAGTAGAGCATATCACAGGCTACCTAACTCGAGGGACGCACCTACCTCCTCCTTCTCCCCCTATCTAACCATTCATTATTCATGTGTAGACAATACCTGCAATGCAGTGGATGTTTGGAGAAATATGAGGAGGGGAGAGAGAGAGGCTAAAGGTGGGAGAGAGGGGGAGGAGGAGAGGTTTATAAGTGTGAGGAGGGTAGGGGTGTTGAGGGGTTAATTTGGGGGGGCAGCACAGCGATGCTCTGCAATTTGGTGAGAGGCTCATTTTTCTTCTTTTGCGGCTCTCATACAGGCTTGGTTATTAGGAGAATGAGTTTAGCCCCCACAAGAGAGAAAGAATTAAAGAGAGAGAGAGGTAGGTAGAGAGAAATAGAGAAGGAGAGAAAAAGAGCTAGACAAAAAAAGGAGGAGGAATGTGCTATTTAGAATTGCTTACTGTCCTTATGATATCCCTGGGCGAAGCAGTATTATTCTCTGCTGAGCTCTCTTTCTCATTTTCTCTCTCTCCATTCTCTTTTTCATTTTGTGCTGACACTATAATTATTGCTTTATGGACGGAGGAGGATTGCTTCGTAAGAAAAGTATAAGCAACATTTTTTCAAGGTTTTATTAAACATCATCAATAATGAATGAATGCGCTGGAAGAATATCCTCTCCAATATCCTACATCTCACTTTGAGTTTCAATATCCTTATCAATAATATGTGATCGTTTCAGGAAACATAGGCTTATGTCACGCTTCACTACATCACAGGAGAGGCATTTGAACATAAACTTTAAATAAAAAATAAAAAAACGTTTTTTGGAAGAAATGCCTTCTGGAACATGTGAAATTTCATGTGCCTTAAAAAACAAACTTGTACGCCATCTGTAAATACTAATACAATTTTTAAATTACGAGTTGGTTTAGCCATAGAAAAAGTCAGAAACCTTCCCGTTTGCCATGATTGACTGAGATAATGAATGGGCTGGACATGACGAGAGATAAGTTTGGATTGGTCTGCCATGTAGCACGTTTCTGTCTATAACATGAGCTGGTCAGTATGTGTAGGTAATCCTTTCGAACGCAGATTTTTTTAAAGATATCACATAGTAGAACTACAAAAGTGTTGCTCTCGACTTTCTGGAGGAATGAGTTTTGAAATCAGTGGAATGCCTGGTGGAATTAGATTATGATGGAGAAAATTATGGTGGTTGATTGCAAGTATGCAGAGGGAGTCAAAAAGAGAACACCCAGAAGGCTGTTGTATAAAACACCTGTCTCCGGATTAAATCTTCAAACTAAGTGACAGAGGGAGAAGCATCCATGACAGAGAGGGAGAATCATCCATGCATGTAAGACAGTCTAGCTAGCTACATTTTCAGATATTATACGTTTCTAATTTTGCCATTTTCAATTCAAGTTAAAGCGTACTGTTAGCTTGCTAGCTCGTTAGCTAACGTTACGTGTATGATCTGTGTAGTAATATTATTCCTATCTCAGAGCCATTTGCTTTGCTAGTTGTAGCCGGTTGTTAGCTAGCTAGCTAACATTGAACTTGGTTGGTTAGCGACCTGCAGATTCATGCAGGGTAGTAAAGTTATGAGTTGGAATTATGGTTAATTGTTTAGCTAGCTATATGTCTAAACAAAAGACCCCACTATACAAGTAACCATTTCACTACACCTTCTGTATCCTGTGAATGTGACAAATAAACGTTGATTTTAATTGATATAGTGTGTGTTTACCAGAGACGGTAATGTGAAGAACAACATGACCTGCACCAAAGTCAGATTAGGACATAACGTTAGGCCTACAAGACAGTGTCCAAGTTCAAAAATTCTCTAGTAGAATGACCTGGTTTCATTTCGTCACACTCACAACCGTAAGCTATTTTCTTCAATTGGCTTGCTATTAACTTGTAAATGATGATCTTGTTGTGAATTTATTTTCCTGTAATAATGAAGACAAATGAGCTAAAGTGAAGACGTTGTCAGCTATATGATATGGTCATTATTTGAAATGGATGGCCAGCTAACTTAACATTAGCTCGCTAGCTAGCTATCAAGCTAGAAACAAACCAACATTTTAGTTGCCTGGTTTGCTAGATTAATTTTTAAACGGGTGGGTTCATTGGTGTTAAAATATACTAGTGATGCTATTTTGGACCACCCGACTGATGTCATGCAGTCTGTAGTTTTCGTGTTTATACTTTTTCATAACGACAACGACAAGTTTGATGTTGGACGACAATATAATGTTCATGATATCACTGCAACAACTGTCGATGTATGTAGTATAAACCAGCTTTTAGTCTTAAAATCTTCGGTTGTTTAGTACATGGCCTTACATGTGAATCCATAGGCGGGTGGTGCTGAGGCTTATTAAGAGGGTGTGAACGATGCTGAATGGGTGTAGACAAAGAAGAGCTCTCCAGTAGGTACCAAAACATTCAAGGGCCATTTTCTCAAAAGTGAGGTTACAAGTTTATCAACTTTCAGAGCAGAATTACTTTCCCATTGTTCCTCAAATGCAGTGTATGATATACTATTTTGCAGCTCTGTCTCTGCTTTTATCCATTGTAATAAACACATTTTCAAATGTTGCTACATAAAGCCGAATCGAGCAGGTCGGTCATATATAGTCTGTTGTTTTCTAGAAAACATAGCTTATTTGTGGCTATACTATTTGGGCCTATAGGAAAGTGAGTAGTGAAAGTACAGTACTGAGTAATGGCAGAGCTCGAGTTTTTTATCCCTAAGTCCCTCAGCTGAGCACCTTTCCCCTGTTATGCTGAAAAGCATCAGGGTATGCTCACATTGGGGCGGCAGGGTAGCCTAGTGGTAAGAGCATTGGACTAGTAACCGAAAGGTTGCGAGTTCAAATCCCTGAGCTGACAAGGTACAAATATGTCGTTCTGCCCCTGAACAGGCAGTTAACCCACTGTTCCTAGGCCGTCATTGAAAATAAGAATTTGTTCTTAACTGACTTGCCTAGTAAAATAAAGGTAAAATTAAATGAAAAATTCTATGATTAACCTAGAGCACATATGTCAGAGTCAAGGCCCGCGGGCCACATCCGGCCCGCGAGAAGGTTTTTTACGGCCCCTGGGATGATCTTGATTTATTATTAGAACCGGCCCGCAGACCGCAGCAAGCCGGCAGCCCGCAGATCTTTTACACGCACCAATACTACATTTCCCACAATGCAACGGTGACGCACCGAGCAGTAGGCTGCTTCATTTCAATATTTATTGGCACAGCAGTTGTCAGCATCACAGTAAAATTAACTTTCAGATACCCATCAAAAATGGCAAAACGGAAGGTGGACACTGAGAACCGGGGTTTCAAACAAGGTGGGAGTCGGAGTATTTGTTCACGGAGGTAGCTGGAAAACCTGTGTGTCTTCTGTGTGGAGAAAGTGTGGCGGTACTGAAAGAGTATAATCTGAGACGACATTATGAAACGAAACACGCGGACAAAAACAAGAATATGGACATGGAACAAAGGCTACAAAAGGCAGAGGAATTAAAACGAGGCCTCAAATCTCGACAGGCTCTGTTCAAAAAGCCAAATCACAAGGCCAGGCTGCTGTCAAGGCCAGTTTTATTTTGGCAGAAGAGATCGCTAAATCAGCCCGGCCATTTACGGAGGGGGATTTCATCAAAAACTGCATGATTAAAGTTTGTGACGAAGTTTGCCCAGAAAAAAGGCAACTCTTTTTAAATGTGAGTCTGAGCAGAAACACCATTGCCGAGAGTAGACCAGTTGTCCATCAATCTAAAAGAGCAGCTTGTGAAAAAGGGAAAAGATTTCATTGCATATTCCTTGGCTGTGGATGAGAGCACCGACATTTCTGACATTGCCCAGTTGTCAATTTTCATCCGCGGAGTGGACTCCAGCCTAAGCGTGACAGAGGAGTTTTTGGCTTTACGTCCTATGCATGGCACAACTACGGGGCATGATTTGTATGAAGAGGTGTCAAGATGTGTAAATGAGATGGAGCTGCCTTGGGAAAAACTCGTGGGTTTGACAACCGACGGAGCACCTGCGATGTGTGGACACAGGAGCGGACTGGTGGCGAAGATACGGGAAAAGATGCAAGAGGAAAACGCGACAGGTGAGCTGACAGCTTATCATTGTATCATACACCAGGAAGCGTTGTGCGGTAAAGCCTTGAAAATGGAGCATGTAATGAGCATCATCACGCGCACAGTTAACTTTATCAGAGCCAAAGGTTTGAATCACCGCCAGTTCAAGGCATTTCTGACGGAGTTAGAAACGGAGCATGGTGATTTGCCTTATCACACAGAGGTGCGATGGCTAAGCCAGGGAAAGGTGCTTCAAAGATGTTTCGAGCTTCGTGAGGAGATTTGTCTGTTCTTGGACAGCAAAGGGAAAGACACAACACAACTCCGAGACGAAATGTTTCTGTGTGAAATGGCTTTTCTGTGTGACATTACGAGTCATCTGAATGCAATGAACTTGCAGCTGCAGGGTCGGGATCGTGTCATCTCTGATATGTACAGTACAGTGAAGGCATTTAAAACCAAACTGACTCTGTGGGAGACGCAGATGCGGAAAGAAAATTTGAGCCACTTTCCCAGCTGCCAGACCATGAAAGAGAAGCTCTCTACCAGTGCGTTCCCGAGCGCACAGTTGGCTGATAAAATAGGTATGCTTGCCGCTGACTTTCGACGCCGATTTGCTGACTTTGAAGCACAAAAAAGCAGGTTGGAACTGCTCGGTAACCCATTTGCTGTTGACGTGGAAAGCTCACCACCAAACCTCCAAATGGAGTTGATTGACCTCCAATGCAATGATGCACTGAGGGCAAAATATGCGGCAGTGGGTGCTGCGGAGTTCGCCCGTTTCCTCCCCGACACAATGCCCCAGCTGCGCATCCAGGCTGCTCAAACGTTGTCTATGTTTGGCAGCACATACCTGTGTGAACAACTGTTTTCTTTGATGAACTTGAACAAAACATCACACAGAAGTCGACTTACTGCTGAACACCTCCACTCAATTCTGAGGATTTCCTCAGCTCAGAGCCTTACCCCGAACATTGATGAACTTGTGGAAAAGATGGGACACCACCAAGTATCACCCTCAACCTCAAACAAGTGAACATTACTGTGCAATCACATATTTAGAGTTTTTACTCAGTTCAAGTTTAAAAGTTAAAGTTTAATATTTGTTTTCACTGCATGTTACTTCTCCTTAAACAAAGTGTTGTTTTTGATTAATAGATTTTTGCACTTTATTTTATTGTATTTCAATCCAATTATATTTTAAAAATATTTCAGTTGAGTGGATGATAGAAAATTGCTATTATTGTTTTTTTCTTTGAAGTAAATTTAGCCCACTTTTGCTAAAATAGAAAATATAGGCTACTGATGGTGCCTTGAATACCGGTTTCTTTCATTTAATGTTAATGTTATGGGGATTTTTATATAAAGGAAATTTGTCTTTTGTGTCTGTTGAAAATTAAAGATTACTGACAGAGCCATAAGAAAATATTGCTTTATTTATCTGATCATATTGGAATATATTTGTTAGGTTTTCAGTAGGTTCAATTAGGTTCACTAGACTATATGCGTCATTTAAAAAATTTTCAATGAACATTCGAACAGTCCGGCCCTCGGCTTGTAGCTAAATTTTTTATTTGGCCCTCCGTCCATTTGACTTTGACACCCCTGACCTAGAGGATGAATGTTCATGAAAAGTGCATGCACACACATACACACCTGTCTCGCTTGTGTTTCTTTCCACTTTTCTTCTTCTTCTCTCTGCGGGAGGGAGAGGAGCTGTCGAACCTGGAGGAGACATGGGGAGAGAGAGAGAGAGAGATGAAGAGAGCGAAAGAAGAGCAGTCCTACACAATAAAGCCTATCCAGAAGGAATTGAAAGATTGTTGAGAAAACGTAGCAAAGCACACCTCTAACCTTGCCACTATTAATGATATAGCAGGGCCACTCATACATTATTTCTTCAGAGAATGGTCTGTACTGTCAAAGTGAACAATGAACCCAGTCCTCCATTCTATTCCTTACATTTCATCGTTACATTTCCTCTAGTAGCTTTGCCAGTTCTCTTCACCAAGAGTCCTTGAGAGCGGCCAGAGATTTCTGTGTCATACATGTCTCTATTCACCTGTGCTCTTCTCTCCCTACAGTCGGTCTCTCAATTTCATCTGTAGCACTGCCTCTCTCTCTCTGTCTGTCATCCAGACCAATCTCTCTCACCCCCTTGACGACCTTGAGGAATAACAGGGAGCGTCTTACTCTTTTTCAATTCCAATCTGTATCTACCATCACGTCGGTGTCCATGGCCCTGCCCATCTTTGTGTTTAAAGGGAATACACACACAATACATATGCAATGATTCAAACGCAGTGTAACAACAGCATAATGCATATCTCATCACTGAGGAAGAATAGTTCTACATCTTGTGAGGCCACTGACCGACTCCTTCTGCGACCAGATTTCTTTTTCTTCCTCTTCTTTGGTCGAGGAGATGGAGAGCTGCTAGATTTCCTCTTCATTCTATGGTAGCCAGGCAGAGAGAGAGAGAGGGAGAGAGAAAGAGAGAGGGAGAAATAAAGAGAAAAAAAGAGAAATGAGAGAGTTGGAGGGGAGAGTATTCAGTGAGCGAAACATACAAGCGTTTGTCATTACAGTAATCTTCAGTCACAAATAAATTGATCAGCTACAGGCAAGATTTTCCCCAGGCGAGCAAGCTTAATGTCCTCTGAGTGATGCGACAATCCATACAGTGCATGCAAGTGCATGGGAGCGTACCACTTCATACTGCCTCTGGCAATCTGGCATACAATTATTAATTTCTGGGAAAATGTAATTCCGATAATACATTCTAATGAATCCATGGTGTATTGGCTATACTTCAAAAGACAAACAACAATGTAGTACACTACATTGTTGTTTGTCTTTTGAATGTGTATGTCAGAATTCCCTGTACGAAGTGTGTGTGTGTGTGTGTGTGTGTGTGTGTGTGTGTGTGTGTGTGTGTGTGTGTGTGTGTGTGTGTGTGTGTGTGTGTGTGTGTGTGTGTGTGTGTGTGTGTGTGTGTGTGTGTGTATTTGTGTGGGGGTGCATTCTGAAGGCTATGGCACTTGGTCTGAAGAGCCCTCTTCAACTGATATCTATCTAATCTGCATATACACTACATGACACTACAAAAGTATGTGGACACCTGATCATCAAACATCTCATTCCAAAATCATGGGCATTAATGTGGAGTTGGTCCCTTCTTTGCTGCTATAACAGCCTCCACTTCTGGGAAAGCTTTACACTAGATGTTGGAACATTGCAGGGACTAGCTTCCATTCAGCCACAAGAACATTAGTGAGGTTGGCCAATGTTGTTGGCCAATGTTTGTCTATGGAGATTGCATGGCTGTGTGCTCAATTTTATACAGCTATCAACAACGGGTGTAGCTGAAATAGTCACATCTACTAATTTGAAGGGCTGTCCACATACTTTTGTATATTTAAGTGTATATGAAACGGCAAAGGCCACATGGAGAGGATGAGGTAAAGGCTGATCGGATTTCCATCTCAAGAGGTGGGTAGTGTGTGTGCGTGCGTGCTTTGTCTGTACTTGTGTCTGTCTATGCGCATTCATGTGTGTGTGTGTGTGTGTGTGTGTCTGTGTACCGCAGACCTTAATCGCTGACAGCATGGACTACATCCTCTCCGGAGGGCTTGGAGGTAAGCTCCTGTACTGGCAGGCCTCTCACCTCCGCTCCCCTATCTGTGGCACACATGTGCTGTGTAGGAGTGGTGTATGGGGCAGGCTTCCTGACATTTCTTAAAAGTGACACAGTAAATAATATCATATGTATTATTGTAATCAGTAGACTTTAGGGAAAACGCATATAGCTTTTTTAGAGTGTAAAAGGAAACCTTGTATTTAATACAACCCTTTGAAAGTGAAAATATCAACATTTTACTGCAAATGTTGGCGTTTTCTCATAATTTTTGCAATCACTGTCACGAATCCCGTTTCCTGAGTCTGTTTTTTGCCTGTGTTCTGTCCTGGAGTGTTTTTTCCGGCGTCCTGGAACGCACCCTGTCTGGTTGCCGGGCAATGTCGCCAGTTGGGAGTTCTGATTACCCGCACCTGTATCCCATCAGCTATCTGCACACCTGGTCCTGATCATCATCTCTCCTCTTCATAAGCCCGGACCTGACATCCATTCCCTGCCGGATCGTTAGCCATGAACATTACTCACCGGGATCATTTACCCCATTCCCGTCTGGTCGTCGGAGAATTCCGCTACCCCATTGGATCCACCTATTTACTCCCATCAACTCACCACCGCTGCCCGCTACGCCACCTGGATATATCTACCCATTCACTTGTAAATAAATACTCACCTTCTTCGTACTCTCCTTGTCCTGGTCTGCTTCTGGGTTCGATTTTGAAAGAACGTGACAATCATAAACAAAAGGCCATATGGTTTTGGTAGTTGATTAAATGTGTTCCCAAAACAAATACAAACATTTTAAGCTGTTTTGGGGCCATGTTGACACAACATAGGGAAGCCATGACCCAAAACGTAAATGGAGGTATATTTCACCGGCCCGGCTAAAATGGTATCATATCAAATCAAACTTTATTTGTCACAAGCACCGAATACAATGCTTACTTACAAGCCCTTAACCAACAATGCAGTTGAAGAAAGTGTTAAGAAAATATTTACCAAATAAGCTAAAGTAAAACATAATAAAAAGTAACACAATAAAATAACAATAATGAGGCTATATACAGTGAGTACCGGTACTGAGTCAACGTATGGGGGTACCGGTTAGTCGAGGTAATTTGTACATGTAGGGGTAAAGTGACTATGCATAGATAATAAACAGCGAGTAGCAGCAGTGTAAAAACAAATGGGGGGGGGGGTCAATGTAAATATTCCGGGAGGGCATTTGATTAATTGTTCTGCAGTCGTATGGCTTGGGGGTAGAAGCTGTTGAGGAGCCTTTTGGTTCTAGACTTGGTGCTCCGGTAACGCTTGCCGTGCGGTAGCAGAGAGAACAGTCTATAACTTGGGTGACTGGAGTCTTTGACATTTTTTGGGGCTTTCCTCTGACACCGCCAAGTATATAGGTCCTGGATGGCAGGAAGCTTGGCCCCAGTGATGTACTGGGTCGTACGCACAACCCTCTGTAGTGCCTTACGGTCAGATGCCGAGCAGTTGCCATACCAGGCGGTGACGCAACTGGTCAGGATGCTCTCGATGGTGCAGCTGTAGAACCTTTTGAAGATCTGGGGACCTATGCCAAATCTTTTCAGTCTCCTGAAGGTGTTGTCGTGCCCTCTTCACGACTGACTTGATGTGTTTGGACCATGATAGTTTGATGGTTATATGGACACCAAGGAACTTGAAACTCTCGACCGGCTCCACTACAGCCCCGTCGATGTTAATGGGGGCCCGTTTGGCCCGCCTTTTCCTGTTGTCCACGTTCAGCTCCTTTGTCTTACTCACATTGAGTGAGAGGTTGTTTTCCTGGCAACACACTGCCAGGTCTCATCGTTGTTGCTAATCAGGCCTACCACTGTTGTGTCGTCAGCAAACTTAATGATGGTGTTGGAGTTGTGCTTGGCCACGGATTCGAGGGTGAACAGGGAGTACAAGAGGGGACTAAGCACACACCCCTGAGGGCCCCTGTGTTGTGGATCAGCATGGTAGATGTGTTGTTGCCTAACCTTACAACCTGGGGACAGCACGTCCGGAAGTCCAGGATCGAGTTACAGAGGGAGATGTTTAGTCCCAGGGTCCTTAGCGTAGTGATGAGCTTTGTGGGCACTATGGTGTTGAACGCTGAGCTGTAGTCAATGAACAGCATTCTCACATAGGTGTGGAGCGCGATTGAGATTGCGTCATCTGTGGATCTGTTGGTGCGGTATGCGAATTGGAGTGGGTCTAGAGTATGCGGGATGATGCTGTTGATGTGAGCCATGACCAGCCTTTCAAAGCACTTCATGGCTATCGACCTGAGCGCTACGGGGCAGTAATAATTTAGGCAGGTTACCTTTGCTTCCTTGGGTACAGGGACCATGCTGGTCTGCTTGAAACATGTAGGTATTATAAACTCTGTCAGGGAGAGGTTGAAAATGTCAGTGAAGACACTTGCCAGTTGGTCTGCGCATGCTTTGCGTACATGTCCTGGTAATCCATCTGGCCCCGTGGCTTTGTGAATGTTGACCTGTATAAAGGTCTTGCTCACATCGCCTACCGAGAATGTTATCACACAGTCATCCGGAACAGCTGGTGCTCTCATGCATGTGTCAGTGTTGCTTGCCTCGAAGCTTGCATAAAGGCATTTTGCACAACTGGTAGGCTCGCGTCACTGGGCAGCTCAAAGGGTTTCCCTTTGTAGTCCGTAATAGTTTTCAAGCCCTGCCACATCCGAAGATCGTCAGAGCTGGTGTAGTAGGATTCAATCTTAATCCTGTATTGATGCTTTGCCTGTTTGATGGTTTGTCTGAGGGTGGGATATGTACGTACGGCCACTGTGGGGACGATGTCATCAATGCACTTATTGATGAAGTCGATGAAGTGGTATACTTCTCAATGCCGTTGGAGGAATCACGGAACATATTCCAGTCTGTGCTAGCAATACAGTCCTGTAGCATAGCATCTGCATCATCTGACCACTTCCGTTTTGAGCGAGTCACTGGTACTTCCTGCTTGAGTTTTTGCTTGTAGGCAGGAATCAGGAGGATAGAATTATGGTCAGATTTGCCAAATGGAGGGCGGGGAGATCTTTGTATGCATCTCTATGTGTGGAGTAAAGGTGGTCTAGAGTTTTTTTCCCTCTGGTTGCACATATGACATGCTGGTAGAAATGAGGTCAAACGGATTTAAGTTTGCCTGCATTAAAATCCCCGGCCACTAGGAGCGCCACTTCTGGATGAGCATTTTCTTGCCACTCATCATCATCACTCATCTTTGTGCCAGCATTGGTTTGTGGTGGTAAATAGACAGCTACGAATAATATAGATGAGAACTCTCTTGGTAGATAGTGTGGTCTACAGCTTATCATAAGGTATCCTACCTCAGGCGAGCAATACCTTGAGACTTCTTTAATATTAGACATCACGCACCAGCTGTTACTGACAAATAGACACACACCCCTGTCCCTCATCTTACCAGAAGTAGCTTCTCTGTCCTGCCAATGCATGGAAAATCCCGCCAGTTCTATATTATCCGTGTTGTCGTTCAGCCACGACTCATGAAACATAAGATATTACAGCGGAAATGGAGGAAAACTCGCCTCCCTGCGGACCTGGCATCCTTTCACTCCCTCCTCTCTACATTTTCCTCCTCTGTCTCTGCTGCCAAAGCCACTTTCTACCACTCTAAATTCCAAGCATCTGCCTCTAACCCTAGGAAGCTCTTTGCCACCTTCTCCTCCCTCCTGAATCCTCCTCCCCCCCCTCCTCCCTCTCTGCAGATGACTTCGTCAACCATTTTGAAAAGAAGGTTGACGACATCCGATCCTCGTTTGCTAAGTCAAACGACACCGCTGGTTCTGCTCACACTGCCCTACCCTGTGCTCTGACCTCTTTCTCCCCTCTCTCTCCAGATGAAATCTTGCGTCTTGTGACGGCCGGCCGCCCAACAACCTGCCCGCTTGACCCTATCCCCTCCTCTGTTCTCCAGAACATTTCCGGAGACCTTCTCCCTTACCTCACCTCGCTCATCAACTCATCCCTGACCGCTGGCTACGTCCCTTCCGTCTTCAAGAGAGCGAGAGTTGCACCCCTTCTGAAAAAACCTACACTCGATCCCTCCGATGTCAACAACTACAGACCAGTATCCCTTCTTTCTTTTCTCTCCAAAACTCTTGAACGTGCCGTCCTTGGCCAGCTCTCCCGCTATCTCTCTCAGAATGACCTTCTTGATCCAAATCAGTCAGGTTTCAAGACTAGTCATTCAACTGAGACGGCTCTTCTCTGTATCACGGAGCGCTCCGCACTGCTAAAGCTAACTCTCTCTCCTCTGCTCTCATCCTTCTAGACCTATCGGCTGCCTTCGATACTGTGAACCATCAGATCCTCCTCTCCACCCTCTCCGAGTTGGGCATCTCCGGCGCGGCCCACGCTTGGATTGCGTCCTACCTGACAGGTCGCTCCTACCAGGTGGCGTGGCGAGAATCTGTCTCCTCACCACGCGCTCTCACCACTGGTGTCCCCCAGGGCTCTGTTCTAGGCCCTCTCCTATTCTCGCTATACACCAAGTCACTTGGCTCTGTCATAACCTCACATGGTCTCTCCTATCATTGCTATGCAGACGACACACAATTAATCTTCTCCTTTCCCCCTTCTGATGACCAGGTGGCGAATTGCATCTCTGCATGTCTGGCAGACATATCAGTATGGATGACGGATCACCACCTCACGCTGAACCTCGGCAAGACGGAGCTGCTCTTCCTCCCGGGGAAGGACTGCCCGTTCCATGATCTCGCCATCACGGTTGACAACTCCATTGTGTCCTCCTCCCAGAGCGCTAAGAACCTTGGCGTGATCCTGGACAACACCCTGTCGTTCTCAACTAACATCAAGGCGGTGGCCCGTTCCTGTAGGTTCATGCTCTACAACATCCGCAGAGTACGACCCTGCCTCACACAGGAAGCGGCGCAGGTCCTAATCCAGGCACTTGTCATCTCCCGTCTGGATTACTGCAACTGGGCTGTTGGCTGGGCTCCCTGCCTGTGCCATTAAACCCCTACAACTCATCCAGAACGCCGCAGCCCGTCTGGTGTTCAACCTTCCCAAGTTCTCTCACGTCACCCCGCTCCTCCGCTCTCTCCACTGGCTTCCAGTTGAAGCTCGCATCCGCTACAAGACCATGGTGCTTGCCTACGGAGCTGTGAGGGGAACGGCACCTCAGTACCTCCAGGCTCTGATCAGGCCCTACACCCAAACAAGGGCACTGCGTTCATCCACCTCTGGCCTGCTCGCCTCCCTACCACTGAGGAAGTACAGTTCCCGCTCAGCCCAGTCAAAACTGTTCGCTGCTCTGGCCCCCAATGGTGGAACAAACTCCCTCACGACGCCAGGACAGCGGAGTCAATCACCACCTTCCGGAGACACCTGAAACCCCACCTCTTTAAGGAATACCTAGGATAGGATAAAGTAATCCTTCTCACCCCCCCTTAAAAGATTTAGATGTACTATTGTAAAGTGGCTGTTCCACTGGATGTCATAAGGTGAATGCACCAATTTGTAAGTCGCTCTGGATAAGAGCGTCTGCTAAATGACTTAAATGTAAATGTAAGTTTAAAGGGACATTAAACCTAAACTATCTATTTTTTTCTCCAATGATTGCACGTTGGCCAATAGAACGGATGGTAGTGGAGGTTTAGTCACTCGCCTATGGAATTCTCAGAAGGCAGCCCGACCTCCGTCCCCTTTTTCTCCGTCTTTTCTTTACGCAAATGACAGGGATTTGGGCCAGTTCTCAAGAAAGCAGTATATCCTTTGCATCGGACTCGTT
The DNA here is from genome assembly GCF_023373465.1 of Oncorhynchus keta. Lineage (NCBI taxonomy): Eukaryota > Metazoa > Chordata > Actinopteri > Salmoniformes > Salmonidae > Oncorhynchus > Oncorhynchus keta. The sequence continues at coordinate 12,639,400 of NC_068432.1, forward strand.
AAAGAAAAATGATTTGTCCAGTTCGAGGTGTGTAATCGCTGTTCTGATGTCCAGAAGTTATTTTCGGTCATAAGAGACGGTAGCAGCAACATTATGTACAAAATAAGTTAAAAAAATAAGTTACAAACGTGAAAAAACTAATTAGATCGCACAGTTGTTAAGGAGCATGTAAAACGGCAGCCATCCCCTCCAAGACCATTCTCAGTTATTGGTCAGTGAGTGTGTGTGTGATTGTGTTTTTGTGTGTGTGCATGCGTGCGTACATGTAAATATAAATGTGTGTGTACTATACATGTGTGTGTATGAGTGAGAATACGTGTGGTTGTTCCATACCTATAACCGTCTTTATCGTAGTAGTCTCCATGCCAGTCTGTGTCCTCCTGGTAACCTTCAGCCAGGGTTGGGTCGGTCTGCTCCTCTCCATGCTCTCCATGGACCATATGTTTGACCCTACAGAGAAAACACAGGTCATAGGTCACTGGAAGCAGCCAATGGGAGACCAGAGACCAGGAATTGGGTGTATGTGTGGTAAAAATGACAAGAACTGAGGAACACAGCAGCTGCATGCGGCTCAGAACGACTCCGAAAATGAACCCTATTTTCTAAACATTCCGTGATACAAAATCCTTTGTTCTAACACAAATCTTTTCCTTATCCGAGTCCAAATGTTCTTGTCGGAGCACAAATAAAATAACTATAATCTGACCTTAAAATGTGACTGTTAACATCTCTCCATCCTAGTGTTAACATATCTCTCCATCTCATACCATCTCTCACGCATGCAGATGGCTGTGTTGCACTCCTACCCCCCCCCCTAATTCCCCCATCCCTTTCACTTCCTGGCCTGCACCATGTGCCCTCTGCTGATCCATCTCATCTGGCCATGAACAGTACACCCACACAGAGAGAGGAGGGCACATGGAACACGCACACATATGAGGGGGGATGAATGCCATAAATGAGCCATTGAACGTGTGAACATTTTAAAAGATTACCATTCAACCAAGTTTATTTATAACAACAATGTGTTAACGTCTGATTCATTCAATTCCAAACAGCTGCCTTAAGGGAATTAACTCCACAGTATAAAATCCACTTTCCTAACTGGACCCCTGCATTGTTTAACATCTGTCAAGGTGGGGGTTATAATGCCTGTATATAAACACAACACATTAACCACATTATAACATTGTTAAATGGGTCTACATTAATTAGGTACATGTAAAAAAAATCTTTGCCCTGTCAATTCTTTCATGTTAGGCTATTACATATATAAAGTGGGAACACATAGCAACATTCCATAACATTTAAGAGTTGAAACATGTTCGAATCTTTCTTATTAATAATCTTGCGTGACGGGTTGAGGCGGCAGGTAGCCTGGCGGTTAGAGCATTGGGACAGTAACTGAAAGGTTGCTGGTTTGAATACCTGAGCCGACAAGGTGAAAAATCTGTCAATGTGCCCTCGAGCAAGGCACTTAACCCTACTACTATGGCTGACCCTGTAAAACAACACTATTTCCTGCACCTATCGTGTGTATGTGACAATAAAACATGTATCATCTTTAGCAATGAAGGGGGGAGGAGGTCCCTTTTGTAGCTCTGTTCATTTGGGAGAGGAGGACACTAAACCTGTTAATTGTCTGAGCACCACTGATCACAATAGTGTAACGCATAACAGACAAATATTAAATAACCACATGCACACCTTAGAGATAGATGCATGCCCTGGTCTAATTTAGTTAGAGAGGTATGATCATTTTCAGTATGAAATCATCTGAAGAGATTTCAAATCAGTGAAAACAAGAACTCCCATGCAAGCTGAACGTGATGGAAATAGACAAGACAGCTAGCTGTAAGTAGTAAGTAGTGTTGGTGTGAGAGTGAGATCAACATCAGAGTTAAGAAGAATGGGGATGGATGCTCTCGGTTTTCAATGTACAATTCAAAATAAAGGTGCAGGTTGGAACCAAATAAGGCTCTTGAGAACGATGCCATAGGGCTGGTGTGTCAAATTCATTCCACAGAGGGCTGAGTGTCTGCGGGTTTTCGCTCCACCCTTGTATTTTATTGATGAATTAAGGTCACTAATTATACTGAACAAAAATATAAATGCAACATATAAAGTGTTGGACCCAGGTTTTAGGTGTTGGTCCCCATTTCCAAGATGGCATAGCAATGGGATGTCTGTTCTGATTGTCTTGTGTATATATTGTTTTTGTTCGTACATAGTTCGTATATATTTGTAACATTTTTAATCTCAATTTCCATCTACGGACTGATCATACTCTCCTGCAACCCGCCTCACCCAATTTGGTATGGATCTGCTATTTCTTAGAACCGGAACCCCCTTCAGAAGATTGCCAGCTAACTAGCTACTAGTCAGTTAGCCACTGCTAGCGGTCATCACCGTTAACTCGGACATCTGCCAGCCTCAGCCTGGTCAATTCCTGCCAGTCTGCACAGTGCGATTTCAACCCAGAGCATATCGGACTGCTTTTCTCTACCACATCTCTGGATTCCTACCACAAGCTCCTACCGCAAGCTACCTTTACTCCAGATCATTGCAGCTATCTAGCTGCTGTCCGAGTGGCTACTCCTGGCTAACGTCTCTGTCCCAAAGCAAGCACCAGTTAGCCTGGAGCTAGCCTCGAGCAAGAACCATCTCCCGGCTAGGCGAAGAGAACCATCAGACAATTCCTGGGCTTCAATACCTCTTTTGCCAATTGGCCTGGACCCTTTGCTGCCGACACGGAGCCCTGCCGTTCCATCACGACTTGTCTGCCGACGTAACCGCCTGAGGGGGTTTCAACAGGCTCTCCCGTTGCGACGTCCCCCTGAGGTCCATCTGCTAGCAGTCTGAATCGCCGTGCCTCCAGCTCGCCTAGCTACTCACTCGGCTTCACATGCTGTTGCCTAATGTCAATATGCCTTGTCTATTGCTGTTTTGGTTAGTCATTTTTGTCTTATTTCACTGTAGAGCCTCCAGTCCTGCTCAATATGTCTTAGCTAGCTAGCCCTTTTGTTCCACCCCCACAGAGGTAACCCGGCTTAAATGGTGCCTCTAGAGACAAAACCTCTCTCATCATCACTCAATGCCTAGGCTTACCACCACTGTACTCACATCCTACTATACCCTTGTCTGTACATTATGCCTTGCCTCTTACGTGCCCAGAAATCTGCTCCTTTTACTCTCTGTTCCGAACGCATTAGACAACCAGTTATTTTAGCCTTTAGCCATACTCTTATCCTACTCCTCCTATGTTCCTCTGGTGATATGCTAACAAACCTCCAAACGCGCTTCAACGCCATACAACACTCCTTCCGTGTCCTCCAACTGCTTTTGATGCTAGTAAAACTAAGTGCATGCTCTTCAATCGATTGCTGCCCGCACCCTCCCACCCGACTAGCATCACTTCGCTGAACGGTTCTGACCTAGAATATGTGGACAACTACAAATACCTAGGTGTCTGGTTAGACTGTAAACTCTCCATCCAGAGTCACATTAAGCATCTTCAATCCAAAATTAAATCTAGAATTGGCTTCCTATTTCACAACAAAGCCCCCTTCACTCATGCTGCCAAACATACAACCATAAAACTGACTATCCTACCGATAGCAACATCCACCCGTAGCATGCGCTCCAGCAGGTATATTGCACTGGTCCTCCCCAAAGCCAACACTTCCTTTGGCCGCCTTTCCTTCCAGTTTTGACTGGAATGACTGGAACGAATTGCAAAAATCTCTGAAGCTGGAGTCTTATATCTCCCTCTCTAACTTTAAGCATCAGCTGTCAGAGCAGCTTACCGATCACTATACCAGTCATCACTGTACCTGCCAATCTGTAAATAGCACACCGAACCACCTCATCCCCATATTATTACCTACCCTCGTCCTCTTTTGCACCCCAGTATCTCTACTTGCACATCATCATCTGCACATCTGTCACTCCAGTATTAATGCTAAATTGTAATTATTTCACCTCTATGGCCTATTTATTGCCTACCTTCATACTCTTCTACATTTGCACACACTGTACATAGATTTTTCTATTTTTCTTCTCTATTGTGTTATTGACTGTACGTTTGTTTATGTGTAACTCTGTGTTGTTTTTTGTCACACTGATTTGCTTTATCTTGGCCAGCCAGTGTAACGCTCGTTGTCGTAAGGAATAGTGGACCAAAGCGCAGCGTGGTAAGTGTTCATCATTTTATTTAATGTCAAAAACACTCAAACAAAGTAACGAAAGTGAACAGTTCTGACAGGTAAAACAGAAAATAACTACCCACAAAACCCAAATGAAAAAAAACTACTTATATATGATCCCCAATCAGAGACAACGATAGACAGCTGCCTCTGATTGGGAACCACACCAACATAGAAATAAAGAAACTAGAATGCCCTGGCCTAATCAAAAATAGAGAATAAAAACCTCTCTATGGCCAGGGTGTGACAGCCAGGTCGCGGTTGTAAATGAGAACTTGTTCTCAACTGGCCTACCTGGTTAAATAAAGGTTAAATAAAAAAATGAGATGAAATAAAATAAATGTTCCATTTACACAAAAAGCTTTACATATCTGCTTGTGAGCATTTATTTTTTGCCAAAATAGTCCCTCCACCTGACAAGAAGCTGATTAAACAGCCTGATCATTACACAGGTGCACCTTGTGCTGGGAACAATAAAATGTGCGGTTTTGTCACACAACACAATGCCACAGATGTCTCAAGTTGAGCGAGTGTGCAATTGGCATGCTGACTGCAAGAATGTCCACCAGAGTTTTTGCCAGATAATTTACTGTTAATTTCTCTACCACAAGCTGCCTCCAACGTCGTTTTAGTGAATTTGGCAGTACGTCCAACCGGCCTCACAACTGCAGACCCCGTGTAACCACGCTAGCCCAGCCCAGACCGGCTGCACCCCTGCCCAGTCATGTAAAATCCATAGATTAGGGCCTAATGAATTTATTTAAATTAACTGATTTCCATATATGAACTGTAACTCCGTAAAATCGTTTAAATTGTTGCATGTCGCGTTTAGATTTTGGTTCAGCATAGTAAGGAACTCTCCTCACGTGTTTGTGTAGGTCTTAACTGAAAGGAAAACCCCAAAACCCACAGACACTCTGCCCTCCTTGGAGTTTGACACCCCTGCCATAGGGGAACCATTTTAGGGTCTCTGAAGCAATGTGAATATTGGCACTCCTTTAGTTTTTTGTCTAGTCTTAGTCATTTGACTAAAATAGTATTATTAAGTCTTAGTTACATTTTTGGCATTTGATTAATGATTTCATCTAGTTATTGTCTCTGAGCCATTTTAGTCAACTAAGGGCCTAATAATTTGTCACATCACATTTGTATTACCTCATTAACCTACGGTAAAGATAAATCACTGACTTCCATGTCCACAAACATACATATCCTTTGCCCAACACCAAAACAATCTGCATTTCCTATTCTCATTACATCAGCAAAAATATGACAAACATATACAGTGGGGCAAAAAAGTATTTAGTCAGCCACCAATTGTGCAAGTTCTCCCACTTAAAAAGATGAGAGAGGCCTGTAATTTTCATCATAAGTACACTTCAACGATGACAGACAAAATCAGAAAAAAATCCATAAAATCACATTGTAGGATTTTTAATGAATTTATTTGCAAATTATGGTGGAAAATAAGTATTTGGTCACCTACAAACAAGCAAGATTTCTGGCTCTCACAGACCTGTATCGTCTTCTTTAAGAGGCTCCTCTGTCCTCCAATCGTTACCTGTATTAATGGCAACTGTTTGAACTTGTTATCAGTATAAAAGACACCTGTCCACAACCTCAAAAAGTCACACTCCAATCTCCACTATGGCCAAGACCAAAGAGCTGTCAAAGGACACCAGAAAAAGAATTGTAGACCTGCACCAGGCTGGGAAAACTGAATTTGCAATAGGTAAGCAGCTTGGTTTGAAGAAATCAACTGTGGGAGCAATTATTAGGAAATGGAAGACATACAAGACCACTGATAATCTCCCTCGATCTGGGGCTCCACGCAAGATCTCAAAATGATCACAACAACGGTGAGCAAAAATTACAGAACCACACGGGGCGACCTAGTGAATGACCTGCAGAGAGCTGGGACTAAAGTAACAAAGCCTACCATCAGTAACACACTACGCCGCCAGGGACTCAAATCCTGCAGTGCCAGACGTGTCCCCCTGCTTAAGCCAGTACATGTCCAGGCCCGTATGAAGTTTGCTAGAGAGCATTTGGATGATCCAGAAGAAGATTGGGAGAATGTCATATGGTCAGATGAAACCAAAATATAACTTTTTGTTTGGAGGACAAAGAATGCTGAGTTGCATCCAAAGAACACCATACCTACTGTGAAGCATGGGGGTGGAAACATCATGCTTTAGGGCTGTTTTTCTGCAAAGGGACCAGGACGACTGATCCGTGTAAAGGAAAGTTTGAATGGGGCCATGTATCGTGAGATTTTGAGTGAAAACCTCCTTCCATCAGCAAGGGCATTGAAGATGAAACGTGGCTGGGTCTTTCAGCATGACAATGATCCCAAACACACCGCCCGGGCAACGAAGGAGTGGCTTCGTAAGAAGCATTTCAAAGTCCTGGAGTGGCCTAGCCAGTCTCCAGATCTCAACCCCATAGAAAATCTTTGGAGGGAGTTGAAAGTCTGTGTTGCCCAGCAACAGCCCCAAAACATCACTGCTCTAAAGGAGATCTGCATGGAGGAATGGGCCAAAATACCAGCAACAGTGTGTGAAAACCTTGTGAAGACTTACAGAAAACGTTTGACCTCTGTCATTGCCAACAAAGGGTATATAACAAAGTATTGAGATAAACTTTTGTTGTTGACCAAATACTTATTTTCCACCATAATTTGCAAATAAATTCATAAAAAATCCTACAATGTGATTTTCTGGATTTTCTTTTCACATTTTGTCTGTCATAGGTTGAAGTGTACCTATAATGAAAATTACAGGCCTCTCTCATCTTTTTAAGTGGGAGAACTTGCACAATTGGTGGCTGACTAAATACTTTTTTTGCCCCACTGAATAAGAGTATATTAGAATTCAGTCTACATAGATTTTGCAGATTACATACAAAACAGACAGACACACACAAGCAGAGAGAGAGAGAAAGAGAGAAATGTTTGTACCCTACCATCCCCTGAGCTCAGGCTGAAATCAATGGAGGAGCATGGTGGAACTGAAATACGAGGAACACTTGGCAGTAAGGGATAAAGACTGTCAAGTGGTGGTGGTTATTGCTTGTTCTGCAGAATCTGTGTGTGTTCTTCCTGGTCAGAATCACTAATGAGGAAGGCTTTTTGCTGAGGTCTGATCATGATTGGTCAATGCAGAGCAGACATTATTGCCTATGGGAGCAGTAGCATTCTGATGGTTCTGCATGAAACAACAGACAAGCAACTGCTACTACTGCACCCTACTGCTCCTTATCCCCATGGAAACCACAGGAGGAAGTTGTAAAGTAACTCCGGATTTAATTTATTTTATGGCTGGAAAATGATAACTGACCAAAAACCCTGTCTCCAAGACACTAATTCAAAATGTGTGTGTGTGTTTTGCTCCCGTGTGGCTCAGTTGGTAGATAGAGCATGGCACTTGCAACGCCAGGGTTGTGGGTTTGATTCCCACAAGGGATCAGCACGAACAAATATGAAAATGTACGCACTCACTACTGTAAGTCGCTCCGGATTAGAGCTTCTGCTAAATGACGCAAATGTGTGTTTGTGTGTGTGAGAAACAGCGGGAGTCAGTAAACTTGGCTCAAAGGAGAAAACTCTTTTGCTAATTGCTACCCTCCTGTCTCAATTTTCCACACCAAGGCTTTTCTGAGCTATGAATGCCGCAGAAGGGAGAATTATGTCTATGCCTCAGGAACAGGGCCAAATTCATCTCTCTCTCTCTCTCTCTCTCTCTCTCTCTCTCTCTCTCTCTCTCTCTCTCGAATTGATGCATAGGCAAACGTCAGGTCACAGTCAAGGTGACAATGCATGACAGGGAGAGACAATCATTAGTCAGCCCTCTGTGATGATACGGGCATCAGAAACATTACACATCATTAGCTCTGAGATGGGACGACAGGACTGGAGAAACTGATCTGACAGGCCTATAAAATAGGAAGGGTGCTCAGTGATAACCTTCTGGCTATGCTCATATTCTATTTCAATTGATACATGGGGCATAGGGAAGGGGCAGAGTTACAATTTAACTGAAAATACACATAACGATATGAAGTGGGTTGCGTGTGTGAATTATATATACATACATTCAAACTCAGTTTTTCACAATTCCTGACATTTAATCCAAGTAAAAATTCTCTGTTTTAGGTCAGTTAGGATCACCACTTTATTTTAAGACTGTGAAATGCCAGAATAATTGTAGAGAGAATGATTTATTTCAGCTTTTATTTATTTCATAACATTCCCAGTGGGTCAGAAGTTTACATACACTCAATTAGTATTTGGTAGATTTGCCTTTAAATTGTTTAACTTGGCCTTCCACAAGATTCCCACAATAAGATGGGTGAATTTTGGCCCATTCCTCCTGACAGAGCTGGTGTAACTGAGTCAGGTTTGTAGGCCTACTTGCTCGCACACGCTTTTTCAGTTCTGCCCACAAATGTTCTATAGGATTGAGGTCAGGGCTTTGTGATGGCCACTCCAATACCTTGACTTTGTTGTCCTTAAGCCATTTTGCCACAACTTTGGAAGTATGCTTGGGGTCAATGTCAATTTGGAAGACCAAGCTTTAACTTCCTGACTGATGTCTTTAGATGTTGCTTCAATATATCCACATAATTTTCTTTCCTCATGATGCCATCTATTTTGTGAAGAGCACCAGTCCCTCCTGCAGCAAAGCACCCCCACAACATGATGCTGCCACCCCCGTGCTTCACGGTTGGAATGGTGTTCTTCGGCTTGCAAGCCTCCCCCTTTTTCCTCCAAACATAACGATGGTTATTATGGCCAAACAGTTCTATTTTTGTTTCATCAGACCAGAGGACATTTCTCCAAAAAGTACAATCTTTGTCCTCATGTGCTGTTGCAAACCGTAGTCTGGCTTTTTTTATGGCGGTTTTGGAGCAGTGGCTTCTTCCTTGCTGAGCGGCCTTTCAGGTTATGTCGATATGGGACTTGTTTTACTGTGGATATAGATACTTTTGTACCTGTTTCCTGTAGCATCTTCACAAGGTCCTTTGCTGTTGTTCTGGGATTGATTTGCACTTTTTGCAGCAAAGTACATTCATCTCTAGGAGACAGAACGCGTCTCCTTCCTGAGCGGTATGATGGCTGCCTGGTCGCATGGTGTTTATACTTGCGTACTATTGTTTATACAGATGAACGTGGTACCTTCGGGTGTTTGGAAATTGCTTCCAAGGATGAAGCAGACTTGTGGAGGTCTACCATTTTTGAGGTCTCGGCTGATTTCTTTTGATTTTGATGTCAAGCAAAGAGGCACTGAGTTTGAAGGTAGGCCTTGAAATACATCCACAGGTACACCTCCAATTGACTCAAATTATGACAATTAGCCAGAAGCTTCTAAAGCCATGACATAATTTTCTGGAATTTTCCAAGCTGTTTAAAGGCACAGTCAACTTAGTGTATGCAAACTTCTGACCCACTGTAATTGTGAAACAGTGAATTATAATTGAAATATGTACGTGTGTGTGAATATAAACGTCCGACATCAACTGTATATATATTTTAACCTTTATTTTAGGCAAGTCAGTTAATAACAAATTCTTATTTAAAATGACGGCCTACACCGGCCAAACCTGGACAACGCTGGGCCAATTGTGCGCCGCCTATGGGACTCCCAATAATGGCCGGTTGTGATACAGCCTGAAAGGAGGGAGAGAGACAGAGAGAGAGACAGATATAAAGAGAAAGAGAGAGCAACAGAGCGATACGGAGGAGAGTGTGACTTACGGTGGGCGTGTATGTGCTCCCTCTCTGGTGATTACCCCCTCTTTCTCCATCAGCATCTGTCTGAAGGTGCCGACCTTCTGCCTGATCTCCTCCTCAGAGTACCTACAGGAGAGAACACACACTCAGTGGGTGTAGACCAACACACTCAAGGCACACACAGAGACACACACACACACACAGTCGCAGGCACACACGCAAGCACGCGCACAGCATATGTTTATCTATCGTTGAGGGGACCTAAAATTGATTTAAACTCAAAATCCCATTTTCTCTAACCCTAACCTGTAATCTTAAAATAGCTTTTGTCCTCGTGGGGATGTGGAAAATGCCCCCACGAACGAGAATTTACCTCGTTTTACTATCCTTGTGAGGACTTCTGGTACCCATGAGGATATTAATACACACACACACACACACACACACACACACACACACACACACACACACACACACACACACACACACACACACACACACACACACACACACACACACACACACACACACACACACACACACACACACACACACACACACACTCTCACACACACACGGTTGATTTACCCGGTGGAGCAGTGCAGACAGGGCAGGACTCAAAGATATATTTGCAAGGCAGTGAGGAGGAGTGATGGCTAACTGTCATGGCAAAGGCAAAATATGGGAACCACTAAGTCTTAGTGACTAAGACATGGTGCAGACAGGAGATGGAGAATTTAGCCAGGCACAGACAGCAACAGCATCACACACACACGGCTAGTCATTTTCAATATCACATGTTTCCAGTCCTATCAGAGAGAGCAGCAAGGCTTATCGCCATCTGTCACAACGGGCGCTGGTGCGTGTGTAATGCCACGTCATCTCCAAACGGGGGGTCATAAATGTACAGCTTGACCAGAAGGGGATAAGATGGCTGGCCAGGAACCATATGTAGTGGAATGCGTTTCCCTTAGTATGGCTTAATTGATACACGACACAACTGGGGAAAAGGAAATGCAGGTGATTTGCTGTGCCAGCTCAACTTAAAATCTCCCTAGTCCTTCCTTCCGCCCCTGTGTTTGTGTGTGTACACACGTGAGAGAGAGATGATTCGCTGTGTGTGGGCATGCGTGTGTGTGGCGTGCGTGTGTGTGGGCATGCGTGTGTGTGGGCATGCGTGTGTGTGGCGTGCGTGTGTGTGGCGTGCGCATGTGTCAGATGATTCACTTTGCTAGATCACCAATTCCCCAGAGTCCTTCCTTGATGCCCCTTTCTACATGCCATGTTTTATTCTGACAGCAGAAATAGGGGTGGAGCTCACTAGAAACCCCAGTTGTACACAACACATCAATACACTCAATCCTGTTAGCCAATTTCTCAACGTTATCAGCATTGGCTAGAATCCTGTGGGTCACCATCATGTGGGGGTGAAACTCATAGTAATTTAATAGGATCTCTGTGGTGAAACTCAGATTGACATATTAGTAATTTAATAGGATCTCTGTGGTATATACGTATACTTTATGTTAGAAGAACCTGAGTGGGATAATTGCCTATTGAATGTATGTTTTGTGGCCAAGTTAACTAATGTAGTACTAGATATACTCTATTTGTATGTGGGTGGAAAACAAGCTCTATTTCTCAGCGTAGCTTTGTAACAAACCTGTTCAGACATTACCACTGACAACCGCTCCAATGTCCACACACAGATTGTACAGTTCTGGATGAGAGTCACTCCCTGCCAGTTAGTTCTATTGGAGGAGTGCCAGAAGAACACAGAGTGAATACAATCTCTGAGAAGGAAAACTGTTCAGCGAGCATCACAGAGGAGCTATTTAGAACACAACTCAAGGTCAAATGCAGAGAGAGCTGTGGAAGGAATGAAGGACGACCGTCTGTATGATTCCTTTTGTTCAATATCTTGTATTTCAGTATTTGTCAATCTGCATTTTACAACATGCTCTCTCTATCTGTTGTTTCAATGGCACTATCTTTCTCTGTGGGTGTAGCAAAAGCTGCTGAACTGAACGCACTGCGGGAGATGTCCACTGTTGGTCGGTGCTGAAACACATTCAAAAGCTGCTGAACTGAACACACTGCGGGAGCTGTCCACTGTTGGTCGGTGCTGAAACACATTCAAAAGCTGCTGAACTGAACACACTGCGGGAGCTGTCCACTGCTGGTCGGTGCTGAAACACATTCCCACTCAGTAAAAGAGACTCTCTGTTCATTGTCAGTCAGTCACGGCACCAATCCCAGTAAATAGTGAAAATAATAGCAGTAGTCTGAACCAGACCAGAAAGCTGTGTAGGTGCTGTGTCCATTTATCCCAGATTTGCTCAGCGCTATCAGTACCGCGGCTAGGGACAGGAGATTAAGGTAGTGGTCTAGGAGGTCTGACAGTACAGAACAGAGACAGCCCAGTGTGACACCACCACTAGTCACTCCCTGCTTCACTGTAATCTCTCTCTCTCTGTGTGTGTGTGTGTGTGTGTGTGTGTGTGTGTGTGTGTGTGTGTGTGTGTGTGTGTGTGTGTGTGTGTGTGTGTGTGTGTGTGTGTGTGTGTGTGTGTGTGTGTGTGTGTGTGTGTGTGTGTGTGTGTGTGTGTGTGCTCTATTGCAATCTCTAGTAATTTCTCAGCCTAGCAGGGCTTGTCAGCCACATCACAACCACAACAGAGTGGCTAAGAACTCAACTCACTCTATATTTATATCTTTCCATGCATGAGGCAGGCGCCATCACCATACGTACTGTTACGTTACTGTGTTTGTGTGCATCACTGTAGTCACTAGACATATATACTATGTCTGGGTGTGGGTTCTACAGTGTGTTCTACTCTACCGTGCCTTGACAGTGCTATAAAAAGAGGGAGAGGGTGAAAAGCCTTAGAATATAATAGGCTCGTATTGTGCACTAATGCTCTCACACACCAAAACAAAATGCTTGGCTTTAGGCGCTCTCCTTCCTTCACACTTCACTGTCCTGATGATAGCAGGCTGAGATATATTAACGCTTGACACTCGCTCTGTTTACTGACAGCTAGTGTAAAGACATAAATAAGGTGTCAGACTCACAACCCCAAGCTCTAAGAGCTCTGTGGAACGGATAGTTATAGTGTACTGTAATGTCCTCCTCTCTTCTCCTATTCCTCCCCTTGTCTTCCTCACCCTCCTGGCCTCCTCCTCCAGCACCGTCTTGTGATGGAAAATGTCATGTTTGTGCTTTTCTAATAACCAATTTCTGTGTTCATGCAAGTGACTGATTGAACGAATCCTCACCATCAGTATCTGCAATTTGGCAGTATGCCCAGAACCTTGTTTTGAGAACGAAAGGATACCTCAGTTTCAAGGTCTCAGCTTGGATAGAAGAAGCCTCGTGAGGTATTGGTCAGTCACATGCATGAACCAAACTTTAATGATGAATTAATGATGAATAAGCTAAATCATGCAAATATAACTTGTCTGTGTAAGCAGTATATAAGATAACTAACAGGACTGCCCCGGCAAAGCTCACTTCAGACTGGTACTTTATGCATCTAAGTTTGACTGTGACCTCTCAAGCTTGCTGTTAATATACAATGATTCATTTAAGATTGACTTCAAGTGTCCCTGTGTAGAATATACACGACAGTCTCCTCCCTCTCTGGACTCCTCTCACATGGTTTGGTGGCGCAGCCGAGCCTAAAGTCAGACACCTCCGTTCTCCCCGATTGGTTTACCCTGCGGGATGGTCTGAGGGGATTGGCTAACCATGGGCAGTGGGCGTACGCTTAACGGTGCGTGTAACGGCTGGGGTTGAGGTTGATGTGCTGTGGGGCTAGAATACCCCTGCATCACCTGTGGCTCTACTGACCAGAATATGTTTGTTTGAGATTCCAGGCCTCTGCAGAGGTTATGCATTTTGATTCTCTTTTTCCTCTCTTCATTTCAGACAGAAATGTAACAGTATTCCTTCTGTCCCTCTCCTCGCCCCAACCTGGGATCGAAACAGGAACCCTCTACACAGATCAACAACAGTCAACTTTGAATCATCGTTACCTATCGCTCCACAAAAGCCGCAACTCTTGCATAGCAAGAGAAACAACTACTTCAAGGTTTCAGAGTGAGTGACATCACTGATTGAAATGCCACTAGCGCACACCGCCAACTATACAGCCATTTCACACCGGTTATACAAAGATCAATCAAAATGTTATTTGTCACATGCACTGAATACAACAGGACCTTACTGTGAAATGCTTTCGAGCACCTTCCCAACAATGCAGAGTAAAAAAGAAAGAAAGAAACAGGAAAATACGATTTTTTAGGGAAAATATTTTTTGGGGAAAAATAACAATAACGAGGCTATATACAAGGAGTACCGGTGCCAAGTCAATGTGCAGGGGTACACCTCTTTTCTAAAAAAGGGTGATCTAAATGTATTCATGGTAAACTAGAGCCCATTCACAGACAAATAGCTACGGGAATGATTCATTATTCAGTTCCGTAACACAACAAAATCTGTCCTTTCTGGGTCTCTCAGATGCAAGATTGCTTTTTGAGTTGCATTAGAGTGGTAAAATCTATTCTAAACTCAAAATCAATGTGCATAAATGGTGATGTATTGAGCTTTTCTTCAGGGGCTATTAGTGGACTAGCATCCAAACTTCACATCTCTGATTCTGTCTGTTAATTAGTGCTGTTGTGGGGTTTAAACGTCACTGATTTACACACAGACACACACGCACACGCACACGCACACACACACCTGTTTAAATTAATGTTAAACTGAGTGTGGATTGTGTGTGTGTGTGCGAGTGTGTGTGTGTCCATACAGTAGAGAACAGAGAGTCAGCAGCGATAGTTACGCTAGATGAGTTGAGGGCCATTTTGCCAGCCCTATTGCCCTCAATATACACAGTCACTATGACTGACTGGGGCATACAGTATATCAGAAAGACTGGCTCCCTGTGCCTGTCCCGCCAGCCCAGCCCTGACAAATCACCTCGATTAAACAGCCTGATTGAAGTAATTAGACAGAAGCTAGAGAGAGAGAAAGAGAAACAGAGAGAGAAAGAAAGTCTCCATTAGCTAGGGGCTCAGGGAAATCAAATTCTAAATGTTTTAATGGCATGAATGACAAGGTCAGTGTTGTCAAAGCGAAGTAATACACATATTTTTTGTTCGAATACTCATACTAACCGCAGTAACCATACTATTTGTGATGTCAATTGAGTATTACAGTATGCTTATTGGTCATAGTATGGATATAGTATGCATAAAGTTCCCCGATGTCGTACTAAATTCGACAAAATATGAAGTATACACGTAGAGGACACTATTTCCGTACTTTAGGGTCCATAATGCAATTCTTCAGGAAATGGGCGTGGCTTCACATCGTTTCCAGATTTGAAGAAGATGGCGGAAAATATGCAGTCGAAGTACAACGAGAGCGGATACAAATTCATTACTTTAACTAATTATGAGAAATGTTAAGCATGTTGAGCAATGTAATAAAGTAATGACTTTTCAAATAAGTTGCCTTACACGTTATGCTGGCTGACAATTTGTTAGCTACACTGTCCTGACGAACCACGTAGCGTATCATTACAGCAATGTGTACCGGTATGTCGTTAGCTAGCTACCTAACATTAGTTGGCTACTTAAACGTCAAACTTGCCAGTATAATAACTATAGGCTAACTAACTAACTACCCACCCAACATTTATTGACTTCCCGTCATTCTTAGCCTAGCTCGGGTGCTTTTGTAAATTCGCTCTGGCTATCTACTCCGATTTCAGATTCCAGAGGACTCTCGTCTAAGTGTACCAGAGAGCAGAATAATTAATTTACGAGCGCTCAACACCCATTGAATATGGCCGGTGTCAGTAAACGTCGGCAGAAAAGCGTAATTAAATTGTTGCCAGCAGCACAGTTATAGTCACCAACGCTCTGGATAACATGAGAACAGCCTAACCAGCTCTGCGAGGGCGAGCAAAATGGTCAGAGTGGTCCCATTTGTGTCTGGAAGTAGCTAGCAAGCTAGCCAACATTAGCTTAGGTGCTTGACTGCCGTTGTAAGGTCAGAACGCTCAAATCAACCCAACTCCTCGGCCCGAGCTTCCAGTGTGCGCTCCAAGAGCAAAACGCTCTGAAATTACAAACGGGCAATCTGACAAACACTCTGAATTTACAAGCGCACTCTCGCACTCCAGACTGAATTTAAAGAACACACCTGGAGTAAAATGTCTAACTAGTCATTTGTTATGCTAACTAACTAGCTACCAAGAGGTTGCATAGCAACAGCATCAACTTCCGGTAGACATGTGAAGAGCTAGTACACTCAACTGAAAGCATACTGCTTGTTTGTAGTTTACTAAAATTAACTAATAGTATATAGTATGCAGTATATACTCATTAAGTATGTAGAATACAGTATGTTAGTATGGGCATTCGAACACAGCTTATGTCTCTGGGCTAGAGAGAGAGACTGTTCTTACACCGTCTCAACTCACATCCCCAGGTGCAGCCGTAGCACATGTCGGACAAAGGCAGTGGCCATCAATACTTGTGCAATAAGTTTATGCCAATATGATGCAGTTAGTAAGATTGAGTGGCTTTGGGTTTGGTGAAGAGGGGTGGAGAAATTGATTTCAATTTCAGAGACCAAATTAAAAGACCAGCAACAACTTCATAATGAAATGGTTCAACTCTCATGTGGAGGAGAACATTTCAATCAGGAATTTAATTGAATAACAAATTATAAAGTTGCACATGTTCAAGGGAGATGTGCTTATACTGTAGAGTCGAGAAAGGCAGAGAGAGCGGGCGGAAGATGGAAAGAGAGAGAGCAGAGAGAGAGAGAGAGGTGTGTGGAGAGAGGAGACTACTGAATTTCTTCACAAAGCTACCCTCTTACATCTCCCACACAGCAGCAGCTCTAGAAGGATAAGCAGATCTGCGGATGACATGACAGTGCACCAATTCTCTGCCTCTCGTTCTAGATTGCTCATCCTCACTAAGACCTTGACCAATAGGGACAACATTTGGCGGAATAAACAGGGTGGCTAGATGGTCCAAAGCAGATTCAAGTCAGATTCACGTAGGGCAGGCAACTATAGCCTGAGTCCCAGTTGTGTTTGTGCTGTCTTGCCAACTCATTTGATGTCATTGTCATGTGACGTTGGCAAGACGTAGCAAACAGGTCTGGGACTCAGGCTAGTGCTGAACTTGGTGACATTGAATAAGAGGGGCATTTGCTCTTAGCCTGGTAAATCCCTCCTGCTCCTGCCTGGTGGGGATTAATCCCTTTAGACTTCATAAAGAGCTTGTCCCTACTTGGCTGTGGAAAACACTCTCCTCAGAGGACTAATGAGAAAGGTCTTTGGCTGCGTGGTCCCAATACAACTTTGTGATGGTAGCTAGACCACCGTCTCCTCTTTTAATAAGACTTCCTTGCTACATTCCTCCCTTGATTTTTCTATGTCATCCTGTCCGTCTCTAACACCTCGATCAGACCGACAGCATCGTTGTATTTTGGTACACCAGAAGTACAGTTGAAGTCAGAAGTTTACACACACTCAGGTTGGAGTCATTAAAACTCGTTTTTCAACCACTCCACAAATATATTGTCAACAAACTATAGTTTTGGCAAGTCAGTTAGGACATTTACTTTGTGCATGACATAAGCCATTTTTCCAACAATTGTTTACAGACAGATTATTTCATTTATAATTCACTGCATCACAATTACAGTGAGTCAGAAGTTTACATACACTAAGTTGACTGTGCCTATAAACAGCTTGGAAAAGTCCAGAAAATGATGTCATGGCTTTAGAAACTTCTGGCCATAATGACCATCGTTATGTTTGGAGGAAAAAGGGGGAGGCTAGCAAGCCGAAGAACACCATCCCAACCGTGAAGCACGAGGGTGGCAGCATCATGTTGTGGGGGTGCTTTGCTGCAGGAGGGACTGGTGCACTTTACATAATAATTATGTGGATATATTGAAGCAACATCTCAAGTTATCAGTCAGGAAGTGAAAGCTTGGACGCAAATGGGTCTTCCAAATGGACAATGACCCCAAGCATACTTCCAAAGTTGTGGCAAAATGGCTTAAGGACAACAAAGTCAAGGTATTGGAGTGGCCATCACAAAGCCCTGACCTCAATTCCATAGAAAATATGTGGGCAGAACTGAAAAAGCATGTGCGAGCAAGGAGGCCTACAAACCTAACTCAGTTACACCAGCTCTGTCAGGAGGAATGGGACAAAATTCACCCAATTTATTGTGGGAAGCTTGTGGAAGGCTACCCAAAACATTTGACCCAAGTTAAACAATTTAAAGGCAATGTTACCAAATACTAATTGAGTGTATGTAAACTTCTGACCCACTGGGTGTCACGTTCTGACCTTTATTCCTTTGTTTTGTCTTTATTTAGTATGGTCAGGGTGTGAGTTGGTGTGGTTATTTTCAGTCTTTGTGTGTCTGCACCAGATAGAACTGTTTCGGTTGTCACTTTGTTGTTTTTGTATTTTTCATAGTGTTCAGTTTCTTATTAAAAAGATGAACAATAACCACACTGCGCTTTGGTCCGATCCTTCTTCCACCCAAGACAACCGTTACAGAACCACCCACCACAAAAGGACCAAGCAGTGTGGTAACGGGCAGCAGCTGCAGCAGCAGGAGCAGCGCTATAAGGAGGAATGGACATGGGAGGACATTCTGGACGGCAAGGGTTGCTACACATGGGAGGAAATCCTGGCTGGTAGGGATCGCCTCCCATGGGAACAGGTGGAGGCAGCTAGGAGAGCGGAGGCAGCAGCTAAAGGGAGCCAGCGCTTTGAGGGAACATGGCTGGCAAGGAAGCCCGAGAGGCAGCCCCAAAAATGTATTGGGGGTACACGGGGAGTGTACACGGGGAGTGTGGCGAGTTCAGTTAGGAGACCTGCGCCAACTTCCTGTGCTTACCGGAGAGCGAGAGGGACCGGGCAGGCACCATGTTATGCGGTGGAGCGCCCGGTGTCCCCGGTGTGTGTGCATAGCCCGGTGCGGTACATTCCAGCTCCTCGTATCGACCGGGCTAGAGTGGGCATCGAAGCCAGCTCTACGCATGAAGCCAGCTCTACGCATCTGGTCTCCAGTGCGTCTCCTTGGGCCGGCGTACATGGCACCAGCCTTACGCATGGTGTCCCCGGTTCGCCAGCACAGCCCAGTGCTGGCTATTCCACCTCGCCGCACTGGCCTGGCTACGGGGAGCATTCAACCAGGTAAGGTTGGTCTATCCGGTGCCACCTCCACGCACCAGCCCTCTGGTCTCTCCGTCGTCTGCCTACAGGTGCTCCCGCCTGTCCAGCGCTGCCAGAGCCTTCCTCCTCTCCAGCGCTGTCAGAGTCTCCCGTCTGTCCTGAGCCGCCAGAGTCTCCCGCCTGCCCAGCGCTGTCAGAGTCTCCCGCCTGCCCAGCGCTGTCAGAGTCTCCCGCCTGTCCCGAGCTGCCAGAGTCTCCCGTCTGTAATGAGCCGCCAGAGTCTCCCGTCTGTCCTGAGCCGCCAGAGTCTCCCGTCTGTCCTGAGCCGCCAGTCTGTCCTGAGCCACCAGTCTGTCCTGAGCCGCCAGAGCCGCCAGTCAGCCAGGAGCCACCAGAGCCGCCGGTCAGGCAGGAGCCGCCAGAGCCGCCGGTCAGCCAGGAGCTGCCGGTCAGCCAGGAGCCGCCAGTGCCGTCGGCCAGCCAGGAGCTGCCGGTCAGCCAGGAGCCGCCAGTGCCGTCGGCCAGCCAGGAGCCGACGGCTCAACTGTACATTCATTTCCAATGGAAAGCTGCGTTTGCCTTGCAGCATTGCATTGCAGAGGCAGTTGCAGTGCATTATGTGTTCTGTATGGTGCATATGTTGGATTAAAATGTATGCATAGACTTGACAGCAATAGTAGCAAAAGGTGAAGTTTGTTCACCACATCCATAAAAAAATATGGACCGCATAATGAAAAAGGTTTGACTGCTGAATTTATCATTGATGCAATGACAATGTCTGTCTGATCAAGGCGTAAACACCCCTCTCTTTTCTACACTAAAGTAAACCTTATAAGGTATTCAGGATGTTAAGTGACTTAAGAGTCCTAGGTTCAAATACTATTTAGGGTATTTAAATTACTTTCAAAAGACATTTGGAAGTAAGTATTATTATTATAATATTTTTTGTGTAGTTGAATATATATATAATATAATTGAATATAATTATAATACTTCAACAAGTATTTGAATATTGGAATATATTTGGAAATACACTTGGACAGTACTGGCTATATACTCATATTTTCAAATACAAATATTTCAATACTGCATGGTTTTCAACCCAGGTCGTTTTGATATTTGAAATAATGTATTTGGAAATTCATTTTTGAAAATAGTTTCAAATAGTATGATATTTATAGAAAATTATAAAACAATCTGGGCCACATTATTTGAAATTACTCAAATACACAGAAAATAAGTATCTCAAATACAAATAACCAAATACACATGTATTTGAACCTAGGTCAGGAGATAAAACTCTGCTGGAGGAGGTGTTGGGGAGAAAGTCAAATTCAATCCCAGGTACCCCAAAAAGTGAATACAATATCATGAGTTTCTGAATATGAAGCACACAATCTATAGCCTACACTCCTTTAATGAAATTGGCTTTGCAATATGATGGCTTTATACGGATTAAAGGCGTTTGTAAATATCCCATGTGTATTCTTCTGTGTCCTTTTCCAAAATGATTCTTTGGCTGTCCCCATAGGAGAACCCTTTTTGGTTCCAGGTATAACTATTTTGTGTTCCATGTAGAACCCTCTGTGGAAAGGGTTTTACATGGAACCCAAAGGGGTTCTACCTGGAACCAAAAGGGTTCTTCAAAGGGTTTTTCTATGGGGACAGCCAAAGAACTGTTTTAGGTTCTAGACAGCACCTTTTTTTCAAAGAGTGTATGCGTGTTTGTCCCTGTCTGTGTATAATCCTACTATACACAACAAATACCATTTCCCTGAAGCTCCGGGTCAAAATACTCTCATCTTCCCGAGGAGGCCAGGGAGGTGAAAGGACCACTTTCTTCAGTCTTATCACAGCTTTTCTAAAATCGCCCATCAGTGTGTTGTGGATGGAGGAGCTAGACAGGCCTCAGTTGAGCCAGCATACAGCAGTGTGGAGCTTTAACTAAGTGAGCGTGGCGTTGTGAAAGGCGAGTGTTAACTAATTAAGTGGGTGATGCTGTAGGTCTTTGTGGATGAACGACCTAGCCAAGCCAGAGTTCAGTCAGCAGTATGTAGCGTAGTTTTAACTAGGTGAGGTAGTGTGTCCTTGTTTGTTTACGTCCCCCATTAATAGGACAGAGGAAAGGCTGGGGCACTCCACAGTGACTAATCATGCAACGTTCATTACAGCTCAATTACTTCCTGGAATAACACTCCACAACACACTGCTACTTTGCACTGCTCATGGCATTTTGGTGGAGTCATTGTACTATGATATTAGCATACAGTGCCTTCAGAAAGTATTAACAGCCCTTGACTTTTTCCATATTTTGCTGTGTTACATCCTGAATTTAAAAATGTCCATGGCTTATATAGAATAGCCCATATTTTCAAAGTGGAATTATGCTTATAGATTTTTTTTTAATTTTTTTATTTTATACAAATTTATAAAAAATTAAGTAAAAAAGTATGCCCTTTGTTATGGCAAACCTAAATAAGATCATGAGTACAAATGTGCTTAAGAACACATATATATTTTTAAATTTAACAATTTATTTAGGCAAGTCAGTTAAGAACAAATCCTTATTTACAATGATGGCCTACCAGGCAACAGTGGGTTAACTACCTTGTTCAGGGGCAGAACAACAGATTTGTACCTTGTCAACTTGGGGATTCGATCTAACGCTCTAACCACTAGGCTACCTGCCGCTCCTGATAATAATATAATAAGTTGGATGGACTCTGTGTGCAATAATATTGTTTAATAACAGGATTGTTTAATGACTACCTCATCTCTGTACCCTACAGGTATATTTCACTGGTCACCCCCAAAGCCAATTCCTCCTTCGGCCACCTTTCCTTCCAGTTCTCTGCTGCCAATGACTGGAACGAACTGCAAAAATCACTGAAGCTGGAGACTCATATCTCCCTCACTAGCTTTAAGCACCAGCTGTCAGAGTAGCTCACAGATCACAGCACCTGTATATAGCCCATCTGTAAATAGCCCATCCAACTACCTCATTACCATATTGTTATTTATTTAGCTCCTATTTATTTTGCTCCTCCTAATTTGCCATACTGTAATAATTTTGCCACTATGGCGGCCTATTTATTGCCTTTCCCCCCTTATCCTACCTCCTTTTCACACACTGTATATAGACTTTCTCTGTTGTATTATTGACTGTATGTTTGTTTATTCCATGTGTAACTCTGTGTTGTTTGTTGTGTCGCACTGCTTTGCTTTATCTTAGCCTACCTGGTTAAATAAAGGTGAAAAAGAACCCACATACAAGAATCTGTAAGATTCTTCTGTTGAGCAGTGAATTTCAAACACAGATTCAACAACAAAACTCAGGGAGGATTTCCAATGCCTTGTAAAGAAGGGCACCTATTGGTAATACATTTTAAAAAGTAGACATTGAATATCCCTTTGAGCCTGGTGAAGTTATTAATTACACTTTGGATGGTGTATCAATACACCCAGCCACTACAAAGATACAGGCGTCCTTCCTAACTCAGTTGCCAGAGAAGAAGGTGGCTGCATCATGTTATGAAATGCTTGTCATCGGCAAGAACTAGGGAGTTTCTTTAGGCTAAAAATAAATGGAATAGAGCTAAGCACAGGCAAAATCCTAGAGGAAAACCTGGTGCTGTCTGCTTTCCAACAGACACTGGGAGACAAATTCACCTTTCAGCAGGACAATAACCTAAAATACAATGCCAAATATATACTGCAGTTGCTTACCAAGACGAAATTGAATGTTTCTGAGTGGCATAGTTACAGTTTTGACTTAATATTGGCTTGAACATCTATGGCAAGACTTGAAAATGGCTCTCAAGGAATGATCAACAACCAAATTCACAAAGCTTGAAGAATTTAAAAAATAATGATGTGCAAATATTGTACAATCCAGCTGTGCAAAGCCCTTAGAGACTTACCCAAAAGGTGAATACTTATGTATATTACATACTTCTGTGTTTAATATTTCTGTGTTTTCACTTTGTCATTGTGGGTATTGTGTGTAGCTGGGTGAGAGGGGAAAAAAGCCATCCATTTTGAATTCAGGCTGTAACACAACAGAGTGTGGAATAAGTGGGGTAGGCACTGTATATATACCCCAACACACACTGCTATAGGGAGTAGCACTTTGGTTGAGTATAAGTCAGTGTTGTAGCATAGTTGTTAGAGAGGGATAAAGAAACAGATTTTTGTTCGGGCGCCAGGCAGGTATTTACACTGCCGATGTGAAAAGAGTAGGATAGAGAGAGTACTGCTACCAGACCCACACACATCAGCAGAAGATACTGCCTAGAGTGTAGCCTGTTTACCAGATAGCCAGTGGAGAGAATGGATAAGACACACGATATAAACACAAGTCACAACACGGGGTAAACCAACCAATGATATCTTATACAATATTAATGATTAGAGCAACTCTGAGGCAATTTCATAGAGGTAACAGACAATAACTAACCCAGTTATCAATATTAGATATTTGCAATCATCTGTATTCATTCACAGAGTGAAGAGTGAGTAGGTGCATGAATGTGTGTGTGTGTAAGTGTGTGTGTGGGGGGGGGGGGGGGTGTATTTGCACGCCAAAACAAAACAAGGCCTTTAAAAGATCCAAAGTCAGAGAACAGGAGATGGAGAAGAGAAGGAGAAGAAGAGAAGGGGGCGAGGGTCTTAGTTGTTGTAGGCCAACTCCAGGACTCCCATTTTCATTTGTTTGTTTGACAAAGCTTCACAACAATGTTGCTAGTAATCCAAGAGATCAAGGTTTGAACGGCCACAACAGGTTCCAAACACTTCAGGAGTAGAGCGATAACACAGGCGATCAAACACAAAACTTTTATAACCTAAGCACTCTGAAAATGACCAAGGCTTCTGCAACTGGTTGCGCACTCATGGAAAACTGTCATGTTGACCAAGAACTCTCACACCCATTAAGGAGAACCATATTTACTTACTCCGTCCTGACAGACGGTGCACTCTTAAAGTGGCAGCGCACGGTGTAGGCTCCGTCCAGGATTTTACCACACTCCTCCCCTCATGAAAAAACAATGCCTGTAGCAACGGAGAGGATGCAGGCTTTGGTAGGCTAGGTTCATACTAAGCAAAACCAGGGAAGTACTCATCAGAGTCCTCCAAGAAGAGTTCCTGTCAGTGTTACTTTTGCCTGCGATCCAGCTCTTCTGCCATAGGGTAGCAGGGCTTTAGATCAACAGTATGTACCATCCGAACATCTTCCCCAGTGTTCTGCAGAGAATTTCCATCTCAAAGCCAGCTTTGCAGTGAACTGCTTGGCCACCTTTGACAGAAGACGAGAACGGACTCAGACACAAGACTGAGGTGGGTAATACACACAGTTTCTGCACCATCACTGCTTGGCTTTGATTCTGTTGGCCTCCACTCTGGCTAGCAAGGTATGGTGGTGGTGGCCTGCATCAAAGGTAGAGCAGTCAGGTGAAACGTTGTAACTTTGCAAGTATCTGTCCATCGGCCTTTCAGTGGTCTTCCCAGGTTTAGTTTGGAGTGAGTGACCCCGGAAGTCTCCTGGACAGCAGAGTTCAGCGCAAAGTGGAACTCTAGAAGATGATTCTGACTTGTGTGCTGATCCCACACGAATGAAGCATTCATCCCCTTCAGGGTGCGGTTATACCCTCTAGGTAAGGTTGGTCTGAGGATGGTTGGCGGACTACATCAGTTTGTCAACTACATCCCAGTAGGTACATAGCTCTTTGTAGATTCCTGAGATGAACTGCTGACCTCATTCTGCAAAGGGAGATCTTTACCCGATTTGGAATTCCAGATCATCTTCTCTCTGACGAGGTTCATCTCATGAATCTACAAAGAGCTGTGTACCTACTGAGGTATTGTTGCCGAACTGACCTACAATCCTCAGACCAACCAGATCGAGAGGGTAAACTGAGAATATTATGTCCCATTTCAGGAAACTATGCGTATGTCGCAAGTCACGACTTCACAGGAGAGCCATTTGAACGTTTTACATGTTTTTTTTTAATCAAAATGCGTTTTTTGGCAGAAATGTCTTCGGGAACATGGTAACTTTCATGTGCCTTAAGACATGAAGGTCAGTCAATCTGCAAAATTTCAAGAACTTTGAACGTTTTTTTAAGTGAAGTTGCAAAAACCATCAACCGCGATGATGAACCTGGCTCTCATGAGGACTGCCACAGGAAAGGAAGACCCAGAGTTACCTCTGTTGCAGAGGAAAAGTTCATTAGAGTTAACTGCACCTCAGATTGCAGCCCAAATAAATGTTTCACAGAGTTCAAGTAACAGACCAATTTCAACATCAACTGTTCAAGGCAAAGGGTGGCTACTTTGAAGAATCTCAAATATAAAATATATTTAGATTTGTTTAACATTTTTTTGGTTACTACATGATTCCATTTGTGTTATTTCATAGTTTTGATGTCTTCAGTACTATTCTACAATGTAGAAAATAGTGAAAATAAATTAATAGGGTAAGTATTTTATATTTTTGCCAATTCTTTGTATTTTAGATTGGTTATTTGTTTTTGGAGGGGGGGTAACTCTTAAGGATCGGTCCCTTCAATTGTTCATATTTCACCTAAAATGTGTTTTTGTACTATCATCTTTGAAATGCAAGAGAAAGGCCATAATATATTATTCCAGGTCAGGTGCAATTTCGATTTTGGCCACTAGATGGCAGAAGTGTATGTGCAAAGTCTTAGACTGATCCAATGAAGCATTGCATATATGTTAAAAATGTATCAAGACTGTCCAAATGTGCCTAATTTGTTAATTAGTAACTTTTCATGTTCAAAACTGTGCACTCTCCTCAAACAATAGCATGGCATTCTTTCACTGTAATAGCTACTGTAAATTGGACAGTGCAGTTTGATTAACAAGAATTTAAGCTTTCTGCCAATATCAGATATGTCTATGTTCTGGGAAATTTTCTTGTTACGTACAACCTCATGCTAATCGCACAGCTCAACCAAAGTTTAACTGCACTGTTGGTTAAGGGATTGTAAGTAATAATTTCACTGTATTCGGAGCATGCAAATAATAAAACTTGATTTGATTTGAGTCCAAACTTTTGACTGGTACTGTATATTATGATGACATTTTGGAATGTTTTTATTTGTTTTGGCCTTCTGCAAGGTTTTTTTGTGTGTGTTCATGCACACAAAAAATGTCTTGAGGCAAGTCTACGCCCCTTCGTTGGTGATTGGTCAACAGTAGGGATTCTTCAATTAAGTGTTTTAATGCAAAAATTTTACCTTGAGAAATACTGCTCGAAACATCCCAGTTAGATGTAGAACTGCGCAACTAAGATCTCAGACTATTTTGAGAAAGTGTATACTGGCTATGTACTGTGTGAAACTCTACTATTGCCACTTTTTTCTTGTTTTTCCCGTGAAGGTCTTTTCAAGCTAAGATCAAAGCTACGCGAGCACACTCGTTCGGCTAGGCATCAGCCGGACCGAAACATGCGGAAGCCTTTAGTACCAGTAAATGGGGAGGCTGGCAGGCTTCAGATAGCTTAATGAGCAGGCTCCTTTAATTGACTGGCTGTTCTAATTGGCTCCCAGGGTGATGCTGTGAGGCTATAACACGACAAACTATTAATCCACTGATTTAATACATCCTGGATGGGGAGGGAGGGAGAGGGGGATGGTGGGGAAGTTGCACTGATGATGGGGGCGCTGTTAGAGGGGGGTTGGTATACAACCTGTCACTTTATTCTAATCCCTGACCATGGCCTTGGAGGGTGCCAGTGTGTGTGTGTGTGTGTGTGTGTGTGTGTGTGTGTGTGTGTGTGTGTGTGTGTGTGTGTGTGTGTGTGTGTGTGTGTGTGTGTGTGTGTGTGTGTGTGTTTTAGGAGGTTAGAGGGTGACCCGCTGGCTTTAATCCACTAGCAGATGAAAACAGACTCCTGACACCATTTTAATTGCTTCTAATGCCTGAGCCCTGCGCTCCTCTCCCTCTCTATCTCCCTCTACTTCATCCTTCTCTACATCCATTTATCCCCTCCTCCCCAATCCCTCCCACTCTTTTTTCATTTAAAGTGGCCTTGTTTGAATGTGGAGGAATATGGAGGGCTGGGATGAAAACACGTGGCTCTATCGTACTTAACAAACACACTGGTAGTCAGGGGATTCTACTTTATAATAGCTGTCACTGGGGCTCAACATTGGACATATGGCCCATTTACCAAACCAGAGGCAATTAGTCCAGAGCCTGGAGAGGACCGCCTGGAGCCCAGAGAGAGTGGGCCCTTCCCTGTCTGACAGATGGCAGTGGTGCCGCTCTCCTATCCTCTGCTGCTGACATCCAGGCAGCCAGCTCCCTATCAGCCACATCAATCTGGCCCAGCCAGGCATGGCCTTCCAGCCGCCATTAACTATCAGTCCTAATGAGGCTGAGGCCAGGTTCCAGCATGGCTCCTTACTTGAGAGGGAGGGCTGGGAGGGAGGAAGATTGGCTGCTTACTGTTGGGTATGGATGGGGCTAAAAGGAGAGCAAATAGGGTTTCAGGCAGAGGCACATATGATAATGTTGCTAAGACGCAACCGACCCTACTTATCCTAGACCCCCAGGCAGGAGCCATGGATTAGTTCATTGCTCTGGAGGAGGGGGGTTGCACTTCAAAACCCTTCAAAACCCTGTGACAGTTAGGCATCTCATGTTACCCAATCTATTCACTGTGACTCCCCTAAAGGACAGTTTGAATGACCCTTCTACACACTGGAAAACAGCTGCCAGAGAATATACAATGAGTGTACAAAACATTAAGAACACCTGATCTTTCCATGAAAGAGACAGACCAGGTGAATCCAGGTGAAAGCTATGATCCCTTATTGATGTCACCTGTTAAATCCACTTCAATCAGTGTAGATGAAGAGGGGGGGGGACAGGTTAAAGAAGGATTTCTAAGCCTTGAGATAATTGAGACATGGATTGTGTATGTGTGCCATCCAGAGGGTGAACGGGAAAGACAAAAGATTGAAGTGCCTTTGAACACGGTATGGTAGTAGGTGCCAGTCGCACTGATTTGTGTCAAGAACTGCAAAGCTGCTGGGTTTTCCATGCTCAACAGTTTCCCATGTGTATCAAGAATGGTTCACCACCCAAAGGACATCCAGCCAACTTGAAGCAGCTGTGGGAAGCATTGGAGTCAAAATGGGCCAGCATCCCTGTGGAATGTTTTTGACACCTTGTAGAGTCCATGCCCCGATGAATTGAGGCTGTTCTGAGGGCAAAAGGGGGGGTGCAACTAAGTACTTGGAAGGTGTTCCTAATGTTTTGTACACTCAGCGTACAGTTACACTGTTTCCTGTAGGCATGATGATCCAATTTCTGTTAGAAATGCTGTTTGGCAGTACTAGCGAACATGCTTATCCTATCCTGCAATTCAAGCATACACCACTGATGCTAACTGGGACACGACAATGTGAAGTGTGAAGCCTCTGTGAGTTCCACCAGGGCTGTGTACAGTGCAGTCGTCTCAGAGGATAACTCTGATCACGGCTCACAGCCAGACACAAGGTCACACTGCACCTTATTAAGGACGGTCACAGCTCGACTGGAGAAGTATGCCTGTCCCTGGAACACCTGTTTAGTGTACCCTCCATGAGGCTGGTCTGGTAGCCTGAAGTATCTGCCTTGAAGGCCTGTTTACATGCACACACACACACACGCACGCACACACACGCACGCACGCACACCCAGCCTGCCAGCCAGCCAGCCAGAGCCTTAGGAGGATTAGAGCAGATGCCAGTCACCACACAAATCCACCATGGTAGTAGTGTAGATAGTGTGGTGCCAGCCTCCTAGCTGTTAGTGTATCGCTAAGGCTCTCTCTCATTTAGCTCTGGAGGAGTGATAACATGCTAATGAGAGTGGCTGTGTCTTCCAATGACTCTCAGAGCTCTCTGGCTCAGGCTGACTGGCATCCATTACTGACTGGAGGCAAGAAGTGCTGTGTTGTCATTTTCTTTAAGTGCAGAGATGTTCGATTAGAATGGTAATGTGCATCAAATGCTGCGCGATAGATCATTATTAAAGGGTAGAACCTGAAGGCTCTGTCTGTTTGGTATATTTGGTTTCTCTCTCTCCATGCTAGAGCATCTTGATGTCTCATTGTTATCAGGAGTCTAATTCATCGTGTAACCTGAAGTGAGCATGTAAAAATGGCTTTTTAAGATTCCAATGTGTATTCCTGTCCATGTAAAAAATCTTCAATAACCAAGGCATAACCTATGCGGTGTATCCACCAAACTATTCTAGCGTGTGTCTACATGAGAGACCATCCAAACAAGGGTGTATCCCTCCAAATGTAAACCCAGTGTGTATTGTAACTTAACTAAACTTAACTCACCCTTGTTCCTCCATCATCTCCTGCAGCTCCATGCACTTCAGCTCCACCCTCCTCTTCCTTTCGTGGTCTAGGATCTCCCTATGGGCCTTCTTCACCAGGACAGGCTCTGGTCTGGGCTCCTCCTCTTCCACCTCAGGCCCCTCTTCTTCTGGCTTGGGCTGCACGGCCGGGGTGGGCACTGACGCTGACCCGCCTGACCCCACATCTGTTCCTGCCAGGTTCACGGCAGCAGGGGGCACACCGTTGACACTGTCCTGGGGGGAAGGCACCCTCGTCCCATCGTACATGGCCACAACGCTCTGTAGAAACAGACAGAGGAGGAGAGACAGAGGAGAGAGATAGTGAGAGAAAGATTAGATAGATAGATAGATAGATAGATAGATAGATAGATAGATAGATAGATAGATAGATAGATAGATAGATAGATAGATAGATAGATAGATAGATAGATAGATAGGGAGGGAGGGAGGGAGGGAGGGAGGGAGGGAGGGAGGGAGGGAGGGAGGGAGGGAGGGAGGGAGGGAGGGAGGGAGGGAGGGAAGGAAGGAAGGAGGGAGGGAGGGAGGGAGGGAGGGAGGGCAAGAGAGAGAGAGACGGGGGGTTTAGTGGGACCAGTTCAATTGTTTACCTGGCATATACTTTAAGTTTACATTTCACACAAGTGCATTTATTTGCATTTCCAACTGTATAAGGATGCATTTCCAACTCTGTTACAATGGCTAATGTAGGTATGTTAAGATAAGGGGTGAGGGATGATTAGGGGGAGGTCGGAGGTCGCGGCCTGTTATAAGCGAATCTGGGATGGCAGGCTCCTGAGGTGCGAGAGGTTCACATTTTTATAAACGACCCTGTCTCCTCAGATGGCAAACAATAGGCTGATCCTGGACGTTCCTAACAAGCCCCTCATTACCTGTTTCAGACTTTGGGCTTCTTGAGCCCTCATAACACATTCTGTTAAGCCAACCATGCAAATAATACTGTACTGTATTCCTCATCACAGAAAAGTGAGCTGCTGCTGTGGTAGTTTTGATGGTTATGTCTCTGGACAGGATGAAGTATTTTTCCCTTAACTGAGCAACACCACACACACTCTCTCACACACAGACACACACACACAGTCAGGGTTATTTTGGATCGTAGGCACATGTCGACATGCATCACTACCAACCGAACCGGCCGCCGACAGCAGCCTCTGGTCCATGCATGCGTCAACACTACAGTAGCTGACAGATCTATACTGTAGGACAAACAAGTCTCGTGACACCGATTGTACACACACTGTAGATCAAGGTCACATAAACAAAGTATAGCCTAATAGATGAGTTGGAGAGGAGAGGAGAGGAGAGGAGAGGAGAGGAGAGGAGAGGGAGAGGAGAGGAGAGGAAAGGAAAGGAAAGGAAAGGAAAGGAAAGGAAAGGAAAGGAAAGGAGAGGAGAAAGCTGGGGAAATAAGATACCCTTCAGGACATACTGTGTAGAGACCTGGGCCCGTATCCACAAAAAGTCTCTAGGATCAAGTTTGACTTCTAGATCATAATGAATAAGATTGCATGGACATATCCTAGATCAGCACTCCTGCTCTGAGACGCTTTGCGGATACAGGCCCTGGCTTAGCCTGCAGTGAGTGAGAGAATATTGAAAATCACTCACACACACTATAACACCTGGACAATGTGTACGTTTGGACATGTGTATAACACACAACAAAGACTGAATATAAACAAAAATGGATCGCTATTGTCGTGTCTTTGGCTATGCCGGATTAAGTGATATTACATGCTATTCTATTAAATTATTTCTCCGTAATTAATATTACCTGATTGAGCTAATCATGTAAATGTAATTAACTAGAGAGTCAGGGCACCACAAAATAATATTTATAGAGCTGTTATCTTCCGAATAAACTCTTAAAGACCTAGTAATATTTTACATCAATAGCAGTCAATATTAATCGTCATCTTTAATTCAGTCTCATCTGAAAGTTGTAAATTCTTGGAAATCTGCACGAACCCTGGCTAACAAGTTGAATCAGCAATACAAAATTGTGTTTAATTATTTATTTACTAAATACCTAACTAATCACACAGAATTACACGTACATATAATTAAATCATAACTTGATTACAAATTACGTCATAAAGGAAAAAGTCCCTAGCGGGCAGAACAGATATGACAGCTTGTTACACAAAAGAAAAGGGCTGTGTTTTAGTGAAAGAGCGGGAAGACTGAGGAACAAAGGGCGAAGCTGTGCTATCGTAAATACAGTGTCTTAAGCATTCTAAATTACCGCCCATTTGGAAAAGGAAAATGCAATAAATATTTACTCTGAGCTTTGGTAGGTTGGTGGTAGATGGAAGGCCGTGTTGCCCAACCGAGTCCTTTGTCCTTTGTCCTTGTGGTGGTAAATTTAATAAGTTGTAGTAATGTCGTTGTGTGGGAGACGGGATACTCTGTCTGTTCCTTCCTAACCTGCGTTTGCAGCTGCTGTTGCTAACTCAACGGCTAGGAGGTATCACTTCTGTAGTGAATAAGAGTTCAAAGTTCATACCATTCGCAACCAAAGCTCACACTGATGTTGGCTTCGTTCTGTAGTTATTATCTGAACCATTCTGACATCAGACTGTCATCCTCACATCCTCGGAACAGGAGGCTATATCGTCGTCAAGGCTTTATATAGGAAGGAAGAGGCGTGTTTGAAAAGTTTTATAGCCCATGTCCCTTCACAGGGGAGGGCCACTGATTGAGCAGAGCCCTACCTTATGAAAACCCAAATCTCACATTTTAGAAGCTAAAATCATATTTCATCCCATCACGAATAATTTCATATTCAAACATTTAAATTGAACAACAATTCCATGTGAATCCGATAACTCTGATATGTAGACTTTCCACTGTAGAGTTTATGTCATCTTATCATTGATGAGAATGTCTCAGATGACAACCGAACTGACATCATATTCATTAAGTACCACCGCATATGTTCAATTGATCGGACTACCAGAATATAGTTCATTTCCCTCCACCTTCTGATGTTCCCAGAATCTCTATGTTAACCAAGGGGTTTGCAAATGTAACATCAGTAGGGTGGAGAGAGGAAGAAGGGGGAAGGAAACCTACCCCCAGGCCAACGTCATGACACTATGCTGTAGTCAAAAAGCTAGATTCAAATACTGTATTAAAGTAAAAAATCCTGGACATTTGTATACTTTTTTGCCTTTTTAGACAGTGAAAGTATCGCTCACAAGCCAAAAGTGGTCCCCGAAAAATGTAAGTTATTTGGCTAGAACTCGAATTGCTAGGGGGCTGGCCCACGTAAGTGGAAATGTATAGAAAATGGTGCAGCACAGCTTCCAAATTTTGTGGTAAATTCAGGTAAGACTAATTCTGCTCATAGATTATGCATGTATGAACTACACATCAACAAATCCAGCCCAAAGCGGGAGACTTAAAAATATATATTGTAGTCGCAAAGAGTTCCAGAACATGTTTTTAAGTATCAATGTGACTTGCCAAAGTTCCATTCGCAATACAAGTGGATGTATACATTTCCACATCTGAATGCTGTCCTGTTCTGGCTAGGCTCAGACTGGGGTTGTGATTGAGACGGATAGGTTAGTGATGCAGGCGTGTGATGCCTAAGAGCACACACATACCAACACACACACGACACAGACACATCTTCCCTCCCTACCCCAGCACCGGTTGGTCCTGCAAAACTAATGACTTCATTTTTCACTGAGGAGTCAGAAAAGCCCAGCCAGGGCACTTCATCACTGTCGCAGATAGGAGAGTTAGGGGAGGATGGGTAACAAGATCTCATAGTTTCAAATCCTGTGCATTATGGATTCATGTCTATTTTTGACGCATTAATTAAGTGTGGTCACAAGGTTAAGTCCGTGAGGTTACAGGGCTAAAACAGAAACAACTCCAAAGTGTTAAGTTTAGATATGAATTATGATTGGTCAAGGTTAGGGCTACGGTTTGGGAAAGGCTTGCTAGAGCATTGTGAACTGCTGTGACGCAGTGGAAAGAACAGCACATTTTAGTCTGAGCAGTGCACTTTGCCTCTGAGCATCATGAGCTCATGCTAGTGCTGGGCAATAGTTGCTCTTTTATTGGTGAGCACAGCAGAAGGCATATATAGACGTTCTCAGGACCTTTTCAAACGTACAAAATACAAGTGTATTTCTAGTGATCAGCCTGGGATGGGAGAGTTAGGGGATGAGAATGATGTAATACTCACTCTGAGTCAGTGTAGACCATCATCTCTGGGTGCCCAATCCCTGCCCAAAGCTCTGTAGTTTTAGCCTTCAATGACAATCAGCATAGCAACAGTAAGTAATCTTGGCACCCAGACCCAAATCTTGCGTGCTTGCTGGTCAGCTACAGTACCATAGAATGGAACAAAGTCTGTCACGAGAGACTGCAGCAAGTGAAGAGTTCATTTTCAAAACGCTAAATCCACCAATTTTTCACATTTGTGTTTTTTCACCAGACATAATTTCTTACGGGTAGCTTCACGAGTGAGTAAAATATTAGTGTTCTAAGATGTTGTGTTCAAAGATTTGAGATGTTTATTAAAATGTGTTTTTTTTGTTGAAAAAATGCTATATATCCATTGTTTAGCTGCTAATGGAATAATTTATATTTGAATGTATGTGGTTGTCTCACCTAGCTATCTTATGATGAATACTGTAAGTTGCTTTGGATAAGAGCATCTGCTAAATGTCTTAAATGTCAAATTTAAATGTTTTACATACAGATCTCATATTACTGTATTGATACATTTGATTTTTTTTAAAAACATTTGATTAAATATTGATGTCACATATCTATAATTTGTAGTTTTTTGTTACATTTGACTGTGTAAAGTCTAGGAGTACTCCTTATTTGGGGTGGCAGGTAGCCTCGTGGTTAGAGCGTTGGACTATTAACCAAAAGGTTGCAAGATCAAATCTCCGAGCGGACAAGGTAACAAATCTGTCATTCTGCCCCTGAACAAGGCTGTTAACCCACTGTTCCTAGGCCTTCATTTAAAATATGAATTTGTTCTTAACTGACTTGCCGATTAAAAAATAAAATAAAATTTAAAAAGTATCTGAGAGTGAGACGATATAGCGTTTCACAAAAAAACATGATTTGTTTTGAGAGATAAAAAAATAAAAAATAAGGTCATTGAACAGCCCCTTGCTGTGGGAAGAAAAATGTTAGCGTTTTGGAAAGAAGCTTTTCAAGTGTAAAGATAGTTGTATGTATAACCTCCAATGGAGTTTTTTGGTGTGTCACTGACTGGGTAAAACAGCATTACTGTATATAGTGATGTGTTTCGTTCGTTGTTCAGAGGCAACAGTGAGTCTTGATTCTGTCTCTGATTATGCTGGGTAAAGTAGCATTATAGTGATGATGTTTGATTTTGGGGAGCTGTGCGTTGGTAAACAAGCTGTGTTGTGAATTCACAGTGACGTGACTCTGTTAACTGTGTGTGTGTGTCTGTGTGTGTGTGTGTGTGTGTGTGTGTGTGTGTGTGTGTGTGTGTGTGTGTGTGTGTGTGTGTGTGTGTGTGTGTGTGTGTGTGTGTGTGTGTGTGTGTGTGTGTGTGTGTGTGTGTGTGTGTGACTGATAGAACAGAACAGGTGGCAGGACAGCAGGAGAAATCACCACTGAATCTATTTTACAGTAAATCACCACTTGATATTCTGTGACAGTCCTCTCTCATCCACACAGACAGACAGACACACTCACTTGCACTGAAGAAGATTCCAAGGAGGACATGAACTCTTGTCTGTTTGTTTGGTAAAACTGTCCTGTAATTGACATATGGTGAGCGGGATTGGAACAGGACAAGCAGGCTTGTGTTGAAGACAGATATGAGAATACAGACGTGGGATCTTATAATAATAATAATAATATATGCCATTTAGCTTCATTTGATCACCCTGTTGTTGTAGGAAATGTCCTGTGCGGCAGGAAATGCAAACTTGTAGTGTATTCGAGATTTAAAAAGGCTTCTAAAGTTTGCAATTTCCACTTTAAATTTCAGACATGATTTGCCCTAACTAAAATGTATCAACCCCAGCAAAAATGTCCATTAATTATAATTCCCACATTAATTCACATTTCCTGTTGCTGCATGAATCCAGCTGTGAGAAACTGGTCAAATTAAAATCCTACACCGGTAAATAAATTGTGACTGTGTTGAGTGACCATAACTGTTTTTATATTAGGTAGACAACACAACAACAAGACAATCTTCCTATGTTGTCCTGTCTTTACTAAATAACAGCATCCTTCCTTGTTTTACAATCAGTCTACTGCATCTGCTGTTGCCAGTAGCCTGGGGCAGACCAGGCCTGGGTCTGTCTCTGACATCAGCCTGCAATGTAGAGGAGATAGGGCTGGATGCTGGATGCCATTACCCATGCTATTCACGTGCACCATGGCCCAAATGTCTGAGCCGCTGGCTCGCCCCAGGTGACACACACACACACGCACGCTCACACAGACACGAACAGATCACCTCATCTCATTGAAGTACCATGGGGGGCCACACACACTCCAACGCTGACACTATAATGTCTCCTCCCTGCAAATCAAATCAAATCGAATACAACAGGTGTAGAACTTACCGTGAAATGCTTACTTACAAGCCCTTAGCCAACAACACAGTTCAAAAAATAGAGTTTAGAAAATATTTACTAAATAAACTAAAGTAAACATGTATTTTCTTATTTTGTTAAGTAACAAAAGAAAATGACATAACAATAATGAGGCTATATGCAGGGGGTACCGGTACCAAGTCAAAGTGGAGGTCATTTGTATAGGTGGATGTAATTAGTGGAGGTCATTTGTAAAGTGATGCATAGATAATAAACAGCGAGCAGCAGCGGCGTAAAAACAAAGGCGGGTCGATGTAAATAGTCCGGGTGGCCATTTGATTAACTTTTCAGCAGTTTTATGGCTTGGGGGTAGAAACTGTTAAGGAGTCTTTTGGACCTAGACTCGGCGCTCCGGTTCCGCTTGCCGTGCGGTAGCAGAGAGAACAGTTTAGGACTTTAGTGACTGCAACTCTGTAGCGGAGTCTGTACGGACAACAACAGACTGGAACTACATTCAAATGAACATGTCAAAGAAAAAACTGTGTGAAAACAACAGATGATCCAAGAAATGCCCCAACAGATCCCAGGTGTTGGGTGTAAAATAATGATGGAGATGGGAACATAACACCACATGAACACATCATGTAAATCCAGTTAGTTATGTCTGGTGGTCCTTGGTCATTTCCTGTTGTTCCCACGAGAGACCATGGAAAAATCTGTTTCCTTTCTCTCAAGTTAACAACTAAATTGTTTAATTTGTTTAATGAAACAGTCACGGCAGAAAGAGGCTTGTCAGGGGGCTGATAAGGTGGCAGAGCACAACAGTTATCTGTGTGTGAGTCCTGTTCCTCTGGGAGTTTATCTGAGAACTATTACTGATGGGGAGGCATTTTTCTCCATTGTTTCAAGGGTGTAGAAGGTTGCTTGCAAGACTGAAGTATATCGGTCACACGTACTAGGCCTACATGTAATATACTGTAATAATAAAAGCCATTTAGCAGGCGCTTTTATCAAAAGCGACGTACAGTCAAGCGTGCATACATTTTTGTTACCAAGGGTCCCAGGAATCGAACCCACTATCCTGGTATTACAAGCACCCACGCCATACACTACCAACTGAGGTACAGAGGACCAGATGATTATATCCACATGCTCTACTATCAGTGTGAGATAAATTAGTGTCTAGGAGCAACAATGACTCAGCCGCGAAGTGGTAGGCCACGCAAGCTCACAGACTGCTGAGTGCTGAAGTGTGTAGCGTGTAAAAATCGTCTGTCTTTGGTTGCAACACTGGGGCTGGGGCTGTTTTTCATGGTTCGGGCTAGGCCCCTTTGTTCCACTGAAGGGAAATGTTAATGCTACATGTCACATTGGTATGAAGGATCGGGAGACAGGCGCAGGAATGCTTAACAGGTTTTTTTAGTATACCCAAATTACAGACACGGGGACGAAGACCAAACAAACACGCATACAAAACACAGGGTTGAAACCCAAAGAAAAGAGCAAGGAGAACCTCAAATAAATAACAGAAGTGCACAATGATACCACATGGGATGATAACCGTAATCATCCGTTCAATACAAGTGGCACAAAGGCCAAAACAAAACAGCACAGGTACAAACACGACCAACGGACATTGTAACAATAATCAACAAGAACACGGTGATCAAAGGGTCCACTTATATAATTACGAATCAAGGAAATGGGGACCAGGTGTGTGTAATGACAGTTCCGGAGGGATCCGTGACACTGTTGCATACAATGACATTCTAGAGTTTGGGGAAGGCCCTTTCCTTTTTCAGTATGACAATGCTCCCGTGCACAAAGAGAGGTCCATACAGAAATGGTTTGTCAAGATTGGTGTGGAACTTGATTGGCCTGCACAGAGCCCTGACCTCAACCCCATCGAACACTTTTGGGATGAATTGGAACACCGGCAGCGAGTGAGGACAAATTGCCTAACATCATTGGAGCGGTAGGCAAATTGGAGTGGGTCCAGTGTGCCTGGCATGCTGGCCTTGATGTGGGCCAAGACCAGCCTCTCAAAGCACTTCATGATGACCTGGTGAATGCGACTGGAATGTCATTTGGGCATGTCACCTTGTTTTTCTTGGGCACTGGGACGATGATGGTCTCATTGAAGCAAGTGTGGACTACAGCCTGGGACAGGGACAGGTTGAAGATATCCGAGAAGACGCCCGCCAGCTTGTCAGCACACACTCTGGGTCGGCGCCATTAGGAGTTTCCACTCTTTTGAGAGTTTTCCTCAAGTCAGCCTCGGAGAGCGAAAGCATCTGGTCGTCCAGAGCAGAGAGTGTCTTCCTGGATGGTCCGGTATTGTCTGCCTCGGAGAGCGAAAGCACCTGGTCGTCCAGAGCAGCGAGAGTCTTCCTGGATGGCTCTGTATTGTCTGCCTCGAAGAGCGAAAGCACCTGGTCGTCCAGAGCAGAGAGAGTCTTCCTGGATGGTTCGGTATTGTCTGCCTCGAAGAGCGAAAGCACCTGGTCGTCCAGAGCAGAGAGAGTCTTCCTGGATGGATCTGTATTGTCTGCCTCGGAGAGCGAAAGCACCTGGTCGTCCAGAGCAGCGAGAGTCTTCCTGGATGGCTCTG
This sequence comes from Oncorhynchus keta, assembly GCF_023373465.1. Taxonomy (NCBI): domain Eukaryota; kingdom Metazoa; phylum Chordata; class Actinopteri; order Salmoniformes; family Salmonidae; genus Oncorhynchus; species Oncorhynchus keta. The sequence continues at coordinate 12,678,126 of NC_068432.1, forward strand.
TATTGTCTGCCTCGAAGAGCGAAAGCACCTGGTCGTCCAGAGCAGAGAGAGTCTTCCTGGATGGTTCGGTATTGTCTGCCTCGGAGAGCGAAAGCACCTGGTCGTCCAGAGCAGAGAGAGTCTTCCTGGATGGTTCGGTATTGTCTGCCTCGGAGAGCGAAAGTACCTGGTCGTCCAGAGCAGCGAGAGTCTTCCTGGATGGCTCTGTATTGTCTGCCTCGAAGAGCGAAAGCACCTGGTCGTCCAGAGCAGAGAGTCTTCCTGGATGGTTCGGTATTGTCTGCCTCGGAGAGCGAAAGCACCTGGTCGTCCAGAGCAGCGAGAGTCTTCCTGGATGGTTCGTCTGCCTCGAAGAGCGAAAGCACCTGGTCGTCCAGAGCAGAGAGAGTCTTCCTGGATGGTTCGGTATTGTCTGCCTCGGAGAGCGAAAGCACCTGGTCGTCCAGAGCAGAGAGAGTCTTCCTGGATGGTTCGGTATTGTCTGCCTCGGAGAGCGAAAGCACCTGGTCGTCCAGAGCAGCGAGAGTCTTCCTGGATGGCTCTGTATTGTCTGCCTCGAAGAGCGAAAGCACCTGGTCGTCCAGAGCAGAGAGTCTTCCTGGATGGTTCGGTATTGTCTGCCTCGGAGAGCGAAAGCACCTGGTCGTCCAGAGCAGCGAGAGTCTTCCTGGATGGTTCGGTATTGTCTGCCTCGAAGAGCGAAAGCACCTGGTCGTCCAGAGCAGAGAGAGTCTTCCTGGATGGTTCGGTATTGTCTGCCTCGGAGAGCGAAAGCACCTGGTCGTCCAGAGCAGAGAGAGTCTTCCTGGATGGATCTGTATTGTCTGCCTCGGAGAGCGAAAGCACCTGGTCGTCCAGAGCAGCGAGAGTCTTCCTGGATGGCTCTGTATTGTCTGCCTCGGAGAGCGAAAGCACCTGGTCGTCCAGAGCAGAGAGAGTCTTCCTGGATGGATCGGTATTGTCTGCCTCGGAGAGCGAAAGCACCTGGTCGTCCAGAGCAGTGAGAGTCTTCCTGGATGGCTCTGTATTGTCTGCCTCGAAGAGCGAAAGCACCTGGTCGTCCAGAGCAGCGAGAGTCTTCCTGGATGGCTCTGTATTGTCTGCCTCGGAGAGCGAAAGCACCTGGTCGTCCAGAGCAGCGAGATTCTTCCTGGATGGTTCGGTATTGTCTGCCTCGGAGAGCGAAAGCACCTGGTCGTCCAGAGCAGTGAGAGTCTTCCTGGATGGCTCTGTATTGTCTGCCTCGGAGAGCGAAAGCACCTGGTCGTCCAGAGCAGAGAGAGTCTTCCTGGATGGCTCTGTATTGTCAGCCTCGAAGAAAGCATAGAATGTGTTAAGCTCATCTGGGAGGGAGGCTTCGGAGGGCACCACACAGCTGGATTTGCCTTTTTAGTCTATGGTAGTCTGTGGTCCTTGTCACATGCGTCCTAAGTCTGAGTTGTCCAACATCAATTCAAGTTTGAGTCTGTATTGTCTTTTTGCAACCCTAATGCATTTGCAGAGCTCGTACCTGCTTGCCTTGTATGCGTCGCACGCCACCGAGTCATCGGGGTTCGTTATGCTGGCATTGAATGCTGCAGTACAGGCACTCAGCATGGTACAGATATCTCTGTTCATCCAGGGTTTTTGGTTGTCATTGTGGGTACAACATCATCAACACATTTCCTAATGATGCCTGTGACTGACGATGTACATTCCTCAATGTTGGTGAATGATTCCTGGGTGGATACATTTCTTAACATATTCCAAACAGTATTCTCAAAACAGTCCTGAAGCATTGATTCTCTGTGTTGGTGACTCCCTCTTGAGTTGCTGTTTGTTGGCGGGGAGTAGGAACAGAGAGATGTGATCTGATTGGCCGAAGTGTGGGCGGGGGATGGCTTTGTACGCGTCACGGATGTTTGTATATACATGGTCCAGCATGTTTTTTCCTCTCATGGGTCTGAATTCATCTTGGTGATATTGTGGAACAATTTGTTTTAAGCATGCTCGGGTGTGTGTGTGTGTGTGTCAGTGGAGGCTGGTAGGAGAATCTATAGGAGGATGGGCTCATTGTAATGGTTGGAATAGAATAAATGGAACGGTATCAAACACATCAAACATATGGAAACCACATGTTTGCTCCATTCTAGCCATTACAATGAGCCCATCCTCCTATAGCTCCTCCCACCAGCCTCCACTGATGTGTGTGTGCATGCATGTGTGTGTGCAGCATAAAGACACACACAATGACTGGATCTGCACCTCGATCTGAGATTATTACAGGCTGAAGTAACAGGTGGCCTGACCTTGGCACAGACAGACACTCCATATACCAGGAGATAGAGCAAGAAAATCTGAAAACCTGCTGTGGGTGGGTGGTTATCTATTGGATGAGTTTTTCTGGGTGGGTGGATCTTTTTGGTTGTGTGTGTGTGTGTGTGTGTGTGTGTGTGTGTGTGTGTGTGTGTGTGTGTGTGTGTGTGTGTGTGTGTGTGTGTGTGTGTGTGTGTGTGTGTGTGTGTGTGTGTGTGTGTGTGTGTGTGCGTGCGTGCATGCGTGCGACTGATAGGACAGAACAGGTGGCAGGACAGCAGGAGAAATCATCACTGAATCTATTTGTGACTGACCGCCTTGATTTGAAAATGTTTTGGATAAAAGAAGACACAGAGTTACAAAATTGGATATCATATGCTGCATTTGAGGAACAATGGGAAAGTAATTCTGCTTTGAAAGTTGATAAACCTGTAACCTCACTTTTGAGAAAATGGCCTTTGAACATTTTGGTACCTACTGGAGAGCTCTTCATTGTCTACACCCATTCAGCATCATTCACACCCTCTTATTCTTTAGCCCCACCCATCTCTTTAAGGGTTGATCCGAGCGTTCTGTCCTTTCAACAGCAGTCAAACACTCAAGCTAACTGGCTAATGTTGGCTGGCTACTTCCAGACACAAATGAGAGAACAGCTCACTCACTGACCATTATACTCGCCCCAGCAGAGCTGGTTAGGCTGTTATCATGTTATCCAGAGCGTTGGTGACTGCAACTGTGCTGCTGGAAACAATTTAGCCAACATTTACCGACACCAGCCATTTTCAACGGGTGTTGATCATTTGTAAATTCGTCAGTTATTCTGCACTCTGGTACACTCAGATGAAAGTGCTTGGAAATCGGAGAAGATAGCCAGAGCGAATTTACCAGCTACGTTTATCCCAACTCATGACATTACTACCCTGCATGAATCTGCAGGTAGCTAACCAACCAGGTACAAGGTTAGCTAGCTAACATTAGACTATAACTAGCAAAGCGAGTCAGCCAGCTAACGTTAGCTAGCTAACAGTACACTTTAACTTGAAATGAAAAAAACTTTCTGTCAAAATTAGAAACATGTCATATCTGAAAACGTAGATAGCCAGACTATCTTACCCGTCCGTATACATCATGGATGGGCACTTCTCACTGTCACGGCTGTCATGGTTGCCCTAAGCTGCGTTAGACAGGATTACCTACACATACTGGCCAGCTCAAATAAACAGAAGCGTGCTATATGGCAGACCAATCCGAACTCATGTCCAGCACACTCATTATCTCAGCCAATCATGGCTCGCGGCAAGGTTGCTCACTTTTTCTGTGGCTAATAAAACTAGGCTTGTAATTTAGCAATTTTATTCACATTTACAGATTGTATACAAGTTTGTTATTAAGGCACATGAAAGTTCACATGTTCCAGAAGGCATTTCTGCCAAAAAACACATTTAGATAAAAAATGTAAAAAAGTTTATGTTCAAAAGGCTCTCCTGTTAGTAGTGACCAGCGACATACGCCTAGTTTCCTGAAATGAGTAACATTTTACACTAAATCACCAGTTGATATTCTGTGACACTCCTCTCTCTTATCCACACACACGCACAGACAGGCAGAGAAACTGAAAATTCGATTTTCACTTTGGTTTTCCACGTGTGAAAGTGCAAATTTTATTTTGGAATTTCACATGTGAGAGTTTTCACGTAAATGTTTTACACGTGAAAGTGAAATTCTATTTTGGAATGCTTCATGGCTGGTAGGCTTTCACATGTGAAAAGGCAAATGTGATTTTCACATGTGAAACTACAATTCACAATGAGGTGAAAAACATGTTGTTCTCCTCACATGTGAAAAGGTGGTAACGTGAACTCTAAATGTAATACATGTGAACAACGTTAAAACAGCTATCTTACGTGTGTGTTTTTTTTCATAAAATGTTATGAAAAGTGTGTAAGTGGTACACTGTTCAACTAAAATAGTATAACAATCTTTAATCAATGACAATAATATTGTCCAGTAGCACTCACTTCTGTCATCATATCAAGTGCTTTAAAAGGCTAGGACCATATCACCTCCATCTTATCCAAAACACTAGACACACTACAATTTGCATATCGCTCCAACAGATCCACAGACGACGCACACTACCTGGATAAGAGAAATACCTATGTAAGACCGCTGTTCATTGCTTAGCCTTCAACATCATAGTGCCTCCAATCTCACTACTAAGCTCATGGCCCTGGTTCTGAACACCTCCCTGTGCAACTCGGTCCTGGACTTCCTGACTGGCCAACCCCAAGTGGTGAAGGTAGAAAACAACACCTCCTCCACACTGATCCTCAACAAGGGGGTCCCACATCGATGCGTGCTTAGTCCCCTCCTGTATTTCCTGTTCACCCATGACTGCATGGCCACACACGTCTTCACCTAATCATCAAGCTTGGTGACAACACAACAGTTGTAGGCCTGATTACCAATAACAATAAGACAGCAGGGCTCTCCAACCCTGTTCCTGGAGAGCCACCATCCTGTAGGTGTTCGCTCCAACCCTGTTCCTGGAGAGCTACCATCCTGTAGGTGTTCGCTCCAACCCTGTTCCTGGAGAGCTACCATCCTGTAGGTGTTCGTTCCAACCCTGTTCCTGGAGAGCTACCATCCTGTAGGTGTTCGCTCCAACCCTGTTCCTGGAGAGCCACCATCCTGTAGGTGTTCGCTCCAACCCTGTTCCTGGAGAGCTACCATCCTGTAGGTGTTCGCTCCAACCCTGTTCCTGGAGAGCTACCATCCTGTAGGTGTTCGTTCCAACCCTGTTCCTGGAGAGCTACCATCCTGTAGGTGTTCGCTCCAACCCTGTTCCTGGAGAGCCACCATCCTGTAGGTGTTCTCCAACCCTGTTCCTGGAGAGCTACCATCCTGTAGGTGTTCGCCCAACCCTGTTCCTGGAAGCCACCATCCTGTGTTCAACTCCAACCCTGTTCCTGGAGAGCCACCATCCTGTAGGTGTTCGCCCAACCCTGTTCCTGGAGAGCTGGGTGTTCGCTCCAACCTTGTTCCTGGAGAGCTACCATCCTGTAGGTGTTCACCCAATCCTGTTCCTGGAGAGCTACCATCCTGTAGGTGTTCGCTCCAACCCTGTTCCTGGAGAGCTACCATCCTGGGTGTTCCCCAACCCTGTTCCTGGAGAGCCACCATCCTGTAGGTGTTCGCTCCAACCCTGTTCCTGGAGAGCTACCATCCCATCCTGTAGGTGTTCGCTCCAACCCTGTTCCTGGAGAGCCACCATCCTGTAGGTGTTCGCTCCAACCCTGTTCCTGGAGAGCCACCATCCTGTAGGTGTTCGCTCCAACCCTGTTCCTGGAGAGCTACCATCCTGTAGGTGTTCTCCAACCCTGTTCCTGGAGAACCACCATCCTGTAGGTGTTCAACCCTGGTCCTGGAGAGCTACCATCCTGTAGGTTTCCAACCCTGTTCCTGGAGAGCTACCATCCTGTAGGTGTTCGCTCCAACCCTGTTCCTGGAGAGCCACCATCCTGTAGGTGTTCACTCCAACCCTGTTCCTGGAGAGCTACCATCCTGTAGGTGTTCGCTCCAACCCTGTTCCTGGAGAGCTACCATCCTGTAGGTGTTCGCTCCAACCCTGTTCCTGGAGAGCCACCATCCTGTAGGTGTTCGCTCCAACCCTGTTCCTGGAGAGCTACCATCCTGTAGGTGTTCCCTCCAACCCTGTTCCTGGAGAGCTACCATCCTGTAGGTGTTCGCTCCAACCCTGTTCCTGGAGAGCTACCATCCTGTAGGTGTTCGCTCCAACCCTGTTCCTGGAGAGCTACCATCCTGTAGGTGTTCGCTCCAACCCTGTTCCTGGAGAGCTACCATTCTGTAGGTGTTCGCTTCAACCCTGTTCCTGGAGAACCACCATCCTGTAGGTGTTCACTCCAACCCTGTTCCTGGAGAACCACCATCCTGTAGGTGTTCACTCCAACCCTGTTCCTGGAGAGCTACCATCCTGTAGGTGTTCGCTCCAACCCTGTTCCTGGAGAACCACCATCCTGTAGGTGTTCACTCCAACCCTGTTCCTGGAGAGCTACCATCCTGTAGGTGTTCGCTCCAACCCTGTTCCTGGAGAACCACCATCCTGTAGGTGTTCGCTCCAACCCTGTTCCTGGAGAGCCACCATCCTGTAGGTGTTCACTCCAACCCTGTTCCTGGAGAGCTACCATCCTGTAGGTGTTCGCTCCAACCCTGTTCCTGGAGAGCTACCATCCTGTAGGTGTTCGCTCCAACCCTGTTCCTGGAGAGCCACCATCCTGTAGGTGTTCGCTCCAACCCTGTTCCTGGAGAGCTACCATCCTGTAGGTGTTCGCTCCAACCCTGTTCCTGGAGAGCTACCATCCTGTAGGTGTTCGCTCCAACCCTGTTCCTGGAGAGCCACCATCCTGTAGGTGTTCGCTCCAACCCTGTTCCTGGAGAGCCACCATCCTGTAGGTGTGTTGTTCCTGGAGAGCTACCATCCTGTACCCTGTTCCTGGAGAGCTACCATCCTGTAGGTGTTCGTTCCAACCCTGTTCCTGGAGAGCTACCATCCTGTAGGTGTTCGCTCCAACCCTGTTCCTGGAGAGCTACCATCCTGTAGGTTTTTGCTCAAAACCTAATCTTGCACCACGAATTGCAAAAATCGCTGAAGTTGGAGACTTATCTCCCTCACCAATTTTCAAACATCTGCTATCTGAGCAGCTAACCGATCGCTGCAGCTGTACATAGTCTATCGGTAAATAGCCCACCCAATTTGACCTACCTCATCCCCATACTGTTTTTATTTATTTACTTTTCTGCTCTTTTGCACACCAATATCTCTACCTGTACATGACCATCTGATCATTTATCACTCCAGTGTTAATCTGCAAAATTGTAATTATTCGCCTACCTCGTCATGCCTTTTGCACACAATGTATTTAGACTCTCTTTTTTTCTACTGTGTTATTGACTTGTTAATTGTTTACTCCATGTGTAACTCTGTGTTGTCTGTTCACACTGCTATGCTTTATCTTGGCCAGGTCGCAGTTGCAAATGAGAACTTGTTCTCATCTAGCCTACCTGGTTAAATAAAGGTGAAATAAAAAATTACAACTAGGGTTGGAGCGAACAACATAAAAAGATTTAGATGCACTATTGTAAGTGGCTGTTCCACTGGATGTCATAAGGTGTATGCACCAATTTGTAAGTCGCTCTGGATAAGAGCGTCTGCTAAATGACTTAAATGTAAATGTAATGTAAATGAACACCTACAGGAGGGTGGCTCTCCAGGAACAGGGTTAGAGAGTCCTGTACTACATGGAGGAGGTGAGAGCCCTGGTGGAGTGAATCCAGGAAAATAACCTCTCCCTCAACATCAACAAAAGAGCTGATCGGGGACTACAGGAGACAGCAGAGAAGGTACTCCCCCATCCACATCAACAAGACGGAGAGGGTCAAAGGTTCCTCAGCGTGCACATCACTGACAATCTGAAATGGTCCCTTCACACAGACAGCGTGGTGAAGAAGTTGCAACAGTGACTCTTCAACATTAGAAGGCTGCAGAAATTTGGCTTGGACCCTAAGATCCTTACAAACTTCTACAGATGCACCATTGAGAGCATCCTGTTAGGCTGTATCAGCACCTGGTATGGCAATTACACCGTCTGCAATCACAGTGCTCTCCAGCGGGTGGTGAGGTCAGCCCAACGCATCAACAGGTGCACACTGCCTCCTCTCTCTACAGCACCTGGTGTCACAGAAAGGCCAATAAAAACATCAAGGATCTCAACCACAGCCTGTTTACCCTGTTACCATCTGGAATGCAAAGTACAGGTACATCAAAGTTGGGACAGAGAGACTGAGAAACAGCTTCTATCACCATGCCATCAGTCACCAATAACCACTAGTACCCTGCCCTGAACCTTAGTTACTGTTCTAGCCTGATACCACCTGGTACTCTACCCTGCACATTAGAGACTGCTGCCCTATGTGCATAATCATTGAACACTGGTCACTTTACTCATGTTTACATACTGCTTCACCCACTTTATGTATATACTGTAGTCTAGTCATGGCTCATCCTATATATCTTATTTTGTTATATTTCTGGATTATGTTGTGCATCTTTTTTTATTGCTAGGTATTACTGCACAATTGGAGCTAGAAACACAAGCATTTTTTCTGCACCTGTGTACACAACCAATAAACTTTGATTATATTTTAAATGATCACTTGTACTGAATTTGCACTATGACCCTAACTGGGATTTCAATTCACAACCTCTGTATTTGGAGTATGCTGATATTTTTGCTGCGCCACAAATTCTGTAGCATTCTTAGAAGTTCCCTGAGCATTTATTATCTATAATCAATGACGGCCCGTCATTCAGGGCAGGTGTTTTGAGCCCCACTCTTTTAGGTTAAAAAATAAATAAAATAATAATAATAATATATATTTTTTGTGGGGGGAGCTTGCCTGTTTTGCTTGTTATTTGGCATTAATACGTGTCACATATCAGTTTGCAAACAATGTACTAAAAAAACAAGTAATTGAGTTAATAAAACCGCATACAAACATGGTCTCTTTTTTGTTTTCTTGAGTAAGGCAGCTCCAAAATGTAGGTGTTTCAGCCTAGCTCAGTGCTTTCTGTGGTGGTAGGGCTAGCCAGCAGAAAGTACAGAGCGTTGCACCTGATTGGCTCAGTCTTCTGTCGTGATTGGCTCAGTTTTCTGTCACTCATGGGACAGTACGTCATCCCCAATTCTAAGGTTAGAGCTCAAGAAATGCCATAGAGTTATAGTAGAAGTGCCCATCCAAGAAGGCTCAAGGTCATTGGCCACAGATATAATGACATCAAATCACGTGATAGCTTTGATTGGACTGATCAACATCATACTTTCAAAATCTTAGCTAGCAAGCTAGCAGTCATCAGCATGAATCAAGTCAACAATCAAATCATTTTCAATCCTTGTCATATGAAGAGAAATTAGAGATAAAATGTCTCGGTGCTCATCGTCCATTGGACATAAACATTAGACAACAAGTTGGAAATCGCACATTCAACAATGAGTGGTTTGGGAAGGAATCAGTGGCTAACTGTGAGTTCAAGACAACTGGGAACTCGGGAAGAATTAGCTACAATTGGAAAAATACCTTTTGCATGGTGATTCAACTCGGAATTGTAAATCCGGAATCTTTCTCTTTGATGACAAAATTTGCCCACGAAGGACCGCCGCGCCACTTTCCTGTTCAAGCACATCACAACGTGAGACCAAAAATGTCTTATGCTGCTTCATAAATGATATAGTATACCAGAGAGATATGTATACTGTAGCTAAAGTAATACTACGTGTATGTTGTGTAGTAGGATGTTTGTAGCTCATGTGAAACACCCTAATCATTTGGACTATTTTCACCAACACGGTATTGTAAACACATCGTTCGTGGCCGACGTGTGCTTGTTTGCCTATAATCTGTTTTAGAGAAATGTAATCACCGAATATTGTTAGAGCTCTCATTGTCTGTTTATTTGTAAGAACGGCCCATGTTCTGAATTCTGTCGCTGTACATTTCAAAAGTGCTGAACAAATAGTTATATTGACTACGTTCGTCGTCTCGCGCTCATTAATGTCCTAATCGAAATTACGGATTGCCTCTTATCAGCTTGTCGTCCCCTTATGCCATACTTTGTACATCTTAATTATCAGTAGAAACCACATTTGTTTAAGCAAGTCAGCCATATCAGCTATGTTTTTTTAAAAGGCAGTAAATGAGGCTGAATGAACTGTAGCATTGGTAAGGTGTTGGGACTGCTGTTGGGACAGCTTTATGAAGGCCCTAACAGTTTGTGGGCACCATTTGTCACCGTTATAGTGCAATAAATGTATTGTTTAGTGTTGTGTTGTTGCTTTGCTGGCCTGCAACCCAATAATTTTTTTGTTGCCCCACCAAGATTTACATGCTAAAATTGCCACGGTCTACAACACATTTCTGCACTTAGCAAAAGAGTGGCATCTGTAGTGATTTGATTTGATTTACTTATTTCATAAATTTGAGGCTTTTCTGTATAGTTGTCTAATGTTGGTGGGGCATATTATTCTGGTTTAATGTTACTCCTGAATCACTATGATTAACATAATATTTTTTCTTGTGTGTATTTTGAACAAAGCTGAGAGTTAATCTGAAGTCCAAAATGTAGGAATACATGTGAATTAAGTCATTGACACCGACATGGTGGTGTAGCAGGAAGATCGGAATGACGTGAACTAAAAGGGTGTGAGTTCAAATCCCCAGGGGGAACATGTTGGTAAACATACACAATGTCATCATGTATGTCAGTGTGTCAAATATGTAAGTTGAAAACACTGTGGCTATTTCGTGACATCCTAATACCCTGACTACAACGCTCGCGTCACAAAATAAATGTAGGAATATATGTTATTAAATTATTGCGCGCGCCAACGAGCGTCTGCGTTGCCAAGGGCTAAAATAGAAGTCATTCCTATTTCTGACGCAGATCGTGCTACAAGTCCTGCCTCTCCCATCACCTCATTGGTTTATAGAAGCAGGTACCCACGTGCCATCTCCTCATTGGTTATTCCCACGTGGGTGATTGAAAGACAAACTTTTTTGCCGGTTGTCGTGGTAATACTATGAAAGTGTAGATGCCAACCACCATATAAGTTCCAAGATGAAAAATCCCGGAAGGAGGAGAGATGACTACAGACGATACGTGTAGACTGTTTTATGTGTGGATTAATTGTCAGAGTAGAGGACCTTGTGCATTTCAGGTAAAATAACAACTAAATGTTTATATCCCAAGACAAATTAACTAGCAACAGCAAGCGAGCTAAACAGGACAAATTAGCTAGCAAGTGCAAGCTAACTAGCTAAATTGCCATATATGTTTAATGCTTTTCGACCTGTCCCCAAATTAATGTCATTGGTTCAGAGTTTGTTTTGATATTTTAACCTGCATGTCGTGATCGAGTTTGGTGTAGGGGGACAAAATACATTTATGCACGACAGTGCACACGCGCAGCCGGTTTGGGTTCTGTGTAACGAGTCATTTTTGTTTGCAGGGCATCACCTGGGAAATCTCATGTGAAAAATATTTACATGTGACATTTTAATCCACATGTGAAAGGCTATGTGATCACGTGAAAATTCACCTGTGAAATATCATCACATTTGAAGTGTTCCAAAACCACATGATTTCACGTGGAAAATGTGAACATTTCCCGCAAAATCATGTTATTCTCCACATGTGAAATCATGTGTTTTTTCCATAAGGGTTTGTCTCTCTCTCTCTCTCTCTCACCCCCCTCTCTCTCTGTTTCTCCTCTCATCACCCTCCGCCTCTCTCTCCTTCACAATATCCTCCATACTAATCTGACCCTTGGCTGGAGGCTGCTGTTTTTGTTTGTGGCACCCAAAGGATGTATTTGTCATCCTCAAAGTTGTCATCCTCAAAGTTGGAACTCTTCATTCCAGGCACGTGTCGCTTTCTGTGTGGTGCCAGACCTGTGCCAACCTTTTGTTTTAATCAGACTCTGAGGGTGTATAGTGCATACCAATAGCAGAGCTCTTGAGAATAGTAATGTGAATACCAAAGAAGGTAGGAATAGACCTACACAGTACAAAGCATAATTTGAAGTGTCTGATTAAGGGTTCAAAAATGGAGGAAATCATCTTCACACAGTAATTGCACATTTCCTCATGTTCAGCATAACTCCCTGACTATGGGGGATACAGTGACTGACTGAATGATGACCTGAATTGAATTAGACACACTAATTATGGTTACATAAATTACATTATAACCTGGGTGGTTTGAGCCCTGAATGCTGATTGGCTGACAGCCATGGTATATTAGACCCCGACGGGGTAAGAAGAAATGACTATCAGAGGCAGAGGGGACTGTTCACACAGTCTTTAATTTATCAAGCAAGATATTGAGCCCTGCCCATGTCTCCTTGCTTAATAAAGGGTTATATTTTGTGCCTACAACTCAGTGCAACGGTTTCGAAGTTAAGGTAGACTTGAAGTGAAGTTGAAGTGTTTTTTTTTAGAAATATCCATTTAAGGGAATACTGTAGCTCCCCTAATCCTGATATTTCAACTGATTATGTAGGCTGCTCACTTGCACATACTCCGACTCCTTTTCGAAGAGTTATATTGTACATCCAGCCAATTGCAATCACTCTTTTGAGACATATTGCAGACTCATTGAAAAATATGTTGGTAATCTCCTTAACTTGGCGCACCGATCCCTTTAGTGGGATCATTTTCTTCAACATCCACTGAATTGCAGAGCACCAAATTAAAATTAAATTACTAAAAATATTTAATTTTCATGAAATCACAAGTACAATATACCAAAACACAGTTTAGCTTGTTGTTAATCCACCTGGTGTGTCAGATTTCAAAAAAGCTTTACAGCGAAAGGAAACCAAGTGTTTATGTGAGGACGGCTCTCAGTAGACAAAACATTACAAACAGCTAGCGGCAAAGTAGATTGGTCACGAAAGTCAGAAAAGCAATAAAATTAATCGCTTACCTTTGATGATCTTCGGATGTCTGCACTCACGAGAATCCCAGTTACACAATAAATGTTTGTTTTGTTCGATAAAGATTATTTTATATCCAAAAACCTCCATTTGGTTGGCACGTTTTGTTGAGTAATCCATAGACTCGTGCAGGTCACGACGAGCAGACAAAAATTCCAAATAGTATCCGTAAAGTTCGTAGAAACATGTTAAACATTTTTTATAATCAATCCTCGGGTTGTTTTTACAATAAATAACAAATCATTTTTCAACCGGACGGTAGCCTTTTCAATACAAGAGAGAAAGAAAAGGTCTCGTTCCTGTGTCGCGCGCATGAACAAATCTGGGGACACCATCCACTGACGCGATGTGATCATTCTCGCTCATTTAAAAAAATAAAAGCCTGAAACTATGTCTAAAGACTGTTCACACCCTGTGGAAGCCATAGGGAAAGGAATCTGGTTGATATCCCTTTAAATGGAGGATAGGCTTGCAATGGAACAGAGTAGTTTCAGAAAAACAGCACTTGGATTTTCCTCAGGTTTTCACCTGCAATATCAGGTGCGCATAACAATGGTGACAGGTGTGCACCATAACGAGCAGGCTGGTGACCTAGAGGCTGGAGAGGGAGCACACGTGACACCAGCAGTATGATCTATACTATTGAATCTCTTGATCCTCTCCCTGATAATACTTTGTTAGTTACTTTTGATGTTGAGTCGTTATACACAAATATCCCACACGAGGGTCGGCATTGAAGCCATGGAACATTTTCTTCTGTAACGAGACCCTTATGAAGTACCTTCCAGTGCATGCATTATAACATTGGCTGAAATAGTACTCACACACAACTACTTCATGTTTCTAAATTATTTCTTTATTCAAACGAAGGGTACTGCTATGGGATCCCCTATGGCTCCTAACCACGCTAATTTGTATGTGGGTTACATGGAGAAACAGTCAATATTCAACCCTCTCAAAAATGTTTTCTTTCCTAACAGTATTATTTGGAAACGGTACATTGATGATATTTCTGTTCTATGGAGGGGAGATGCAAAACAGCTCCAGGCATTCCATGCTTTTACTAACTCTTGTTCTGAGCACCTGAGATTTACTATACAATCTGACACACGTCAAATCAGTTTCCTTGATCTTCTGATTTTGTGTGAAGATAATGTTCTATACACTGATCTTTACAGGAAATCTACTGTTCGTAACAGTTTGTTGAGGGCTGATAGTTGTCACCCACTTCCATTGAAAAACAGTTTGCCCTAGAGCAAATTCTGTTGAATCAAAAGAATTTGTAAAAAACAATATGATTTCGACAGAAATATGGCTGAGACGTAAAGAAAATTCAAGGATTAATACAGCCATTGGTCAGATTAATACAGCCATTGAAAAAATTCTAAATAAATCGAGACATGATCTCTTTCAAGGACAATCTAGCAAAAAGAAGCATTCTTGTACTACCCGCTATTAAGTGCTCTGAACAAATTAAGGGAATCGTTCAGATTCTAAGATCCGATGACAGTATCGCTAATGTGTTTTCGGACCTTCCCTTGGTCGTATTCTGACAGGCAGAAATCTCAGAGATCTTATGGTAAACTCTGTTTTACCACCCCAAAATATCCCTAGACAACGTCTATTTGCGCCTCTACTGGATGGAAAATACAAGTATCTTACAACTTTTTTATTTATTTATTATTATTATTTTTTACCCCTTTTTCTCCCCAATTTCGTGGTATCCAATTGTTAGTAGCTACTATCTTGTCTCATCGCTACAACTCCCGTACGGGATCGGGAGAGACGAAGGTTGAAAGTCATGCGTCCTCCGATACACAACCCAACCAAGCCACACTGCTTCTTAACACAGCGCGCATCCAACCCGGAAGCCAGCCGCACCAATGTGTCGGAGGAAACACCGTGCACCTGGCAACCTTGGTTAGCGTGCACATCGCCCGGCCCGCTCGACTTACCCTGTTGAGGCTCACTTTTTGTAAGCGAACGACTCAATTCCGTCCCTACGTTATATCGTCATTGAACATGTCACCCTCGACAATTTATTGTTACAAACGAGAGGCTGCGTAGATCCTCTTAAGGATCCACCCCTTTAAAAAGAAATTCCGCCTAAAATGACATACCCAAATCTAACTGCCTGTGTCTCAGGCCATGAAGCAAGCATATGCATAGTCTTGGTACCATTTGAAAGGAAACACTTTGAAGTTTGTGGAAATGTGAAAGGAATGTATGAGAATACAACACAATAGATCTGGTAAAAGATAATACAAAGACAGAATCAACCGTTCTTTTGTATTTTTTTGTACCATCTTTGAAATGCAAGAGAAAGGCCATAATGTATTATTCCAGCCCAGGTCCAATTTAGATTTTGGCCACTAGATGGCAGCAGTGTATGTGCAAAGTTATAGACTGATCCAATGAACCATTGCATTTATTTACAAATGTTGTATCAAGACTGCCCAAATGTGCCTAATCTGTTTATTAATAACTTTCAAGTTCAAAATTGTGCACTCTCTGCCTCCCGGGTGGCGCAGTGGTCTAGGGCACTGCATCACAGAGTGTCACCAGAGACTCTGGGTTCGAGCCCAGGCTCTGTCGCAGCCGGCCGCGACCGGGAGTTCCATGGGGCGACGCACAATTGGCCTAGCGTCGTCTGGGTTAGGGAGGGTTGGGCCGGTCGGGATACCCTTGTCTCATTGTGCACTAGCGACTCCTGTGGCGGGCCGGGCGCAGTGCACGCTAACCAGGTCGCCAGGTGCACGGTGTTTCCTCCGACATATTGGTGCGGCTGGCTTCCGGGTTGGATGTGCGCTGTGTTAAGAAGCAGTGCAGCTTGGTTGGGTTGTGTTTCGGAGGATGCATGGCTTTCGACCTTCGTCTCTCCCGAGCCCGTACGGGAGTTGTAGCGATGAGACAAGATAGTAACTACTAACAATTGGATACCACGAAAAGGGGGTAAAATGTATTTATTATTATGAATTTTTTTATTAAAAATTGTGCACTCTCTTCAAACAATAGCATGGTATTCTTTCACTGTAATAGCTACAGTAAATTATTATATTTCTGCCAATATCAGATATGTCTATGTCCTGGTAAATGTTCTTGTTACTTACAACCTCATGCTAATCACATTAGCCTACGTTAGCTCAACCGTCCTGTGGAAAGCACACTGAACCCGAAGAAGTTAAATTAAAGACCCTTGCTCCCATCGGTCTCAACGTAGATTTTGATCTGAAGCCATTCTTGTGAATATTGTGATTTTGCTATTCATTGTAAATGTTTGTAGGCCTAGGTAGCCAAATTGTATCTATGATTGTATGCTATCATTCATGTTTTTGTACGTTGTTTTTATATCTAAGAATTAACCAATGATATCAGGCCACACCCGGCCATGATGACAGACACCTGCGTGTGTCCTTTGACACTATATAAACTAGTGACGCGCATTGTTTGTCATTATACCCTGATGAAGACAGCTTGTCTGTGGAAATATTGGATATTAGGTTATTCAATTATTGCATCTGAGCTCCTAGAGTGTGCGGCTCTCCTTTTGTTCTTCAAATATTAGACCGCATACCATGGGTGTGACAAAACATGTATTTTTACTAAGCTAATTCAAATCATATCAAGTACAATTTGTCACACGGGCCGAATACAACAGGTGTAGTAGACCTTAACATGAAATGTTTACTTAGAAGCCCTTGACCAACAATGCAGTTTTAAGAAAACTGTGAGTTAATAAAATATTTACAAACCCCCCCGAAAGTTTAAAAAAGTAACCCAATAACAATAACGGGGCTATATATACAGGGGGTACCGGTACCGAGTCAATGTGCGAAGGTACAGGTCAGTCAAGGTAATTGAGGTAAACAACAACTAGCAGCAGCGTAAAAAAGGGGGGTCAATGCAAATAGTCCGGGTAGCCATTTGATTAGCTGTTCAGGAGTCTTATGGCTTGGTGGTAGATGCTGTTAAAGAGCCTTATGGAACTAGACATGGTGCTCAGGTACCGTTTGCAATACGGTTGCAGAGAGTCTTTGGCAATTTTATGGGCCTTCCTCTGACACTGCCTTGTATAGAGGTCCTGGATGGCAGGAAGCTTGGCCCCATTGATGTACTGGGCCGTAAGCACTACCCTCTGGATGCCAAACAGTTGCCATACCAGGTGGTGATGCAATCAGTAAGGATGCTCTTGATGGTGCAGCTGTAGAAGTCTTTGAGGATCTGAGGACCCATGCCAAATCTTTTCAGTCTCCTTAGGGGGAATAGGTGTTGTTGTGCCCTCGTCACAACTGTTTTGGTGTGTTTGGACTATGATAGTTAGTTGGTGATGTGGACACCAAGGAACTTGAAGGTCTCAACCTGCTTCACTACAGCCCTGTCGATGAGAATGAGGGTGTTTTCGGCCCTCCTTTTCCTGTAGTCCATGATCGTCTCCTTTATCTTCATCATGTTGAGGGGGAGGTTGTTGTCCTGACACCACACTGCCAGGTTTCTGTCCTCCTCCCGATAGGCTGTCTTATCTTTTTTAGTGATCAGGCCTACCACCATTGTGTCATCGGAAAACAGCTTCCCTTATTCCGTAAGAGCCCTGCCACATCCAACGAGCATCAGAGCCATTGTAGTAAGATTCAATCTTAGCCCTGTATTGACGCTTTGCCTGTAGTGGGATTTCATATAAATGTCCGGGTTAGAGTCCCGCTCCTTGAAAGCAGCAGCTCTACCCAAGCTCATTGCGGATGTTGCCTGTAATCAATGGCTTCTGGTTGGTGCGGGGACGACGTCGTCGATGCACTTATTGATGAATGTGGTGAATGTGGCATACTCTTCAATGCCATCGGATGAATCCCGGAATATATTCCAGTCTGTGCTAGTAAAACAGCCCAGTAACTTAGCATCGGCGTCATCCAATAGCAATAAGGCACCTCCGCGTTGCATTTTGTAGAAGAACAGCCCTTAGCCGTAGTATATTGGCCAAATACCACACCCCCTCAGGCTTTATTGCTTAAATAGAACAATATCAAACATGAGGGAACTGGATAAAATAAGACAGAAACTGAATGAAACAGAAACTGAAACTTCAATGGGGATTTTGAGTGATCTGCCTCTATAGAGGTTTTCAATGATGGTCTCAGGTTTCTATGGGTCCTATTACAACCTACACAATACCAATTTGGACTATTTTTCAGCCCACTCTCCTAGAAAGGAGAGTGAGAGAGAGAGTGTTGTAAAGTGGTCCACTTATTTCTGTTGGCCCTTTGAGGGCTGGAGCACAGAGCGCTATGCGAGGCTGTAATAGACATTGCTATGTATCGCTCTGTGGGCAGTAGCTAGAGAGGCCTTTTGAGACAGAGGGGAGAAAGAGTGAAGGAGAGGGAGAGAGAGTGAAGGAGAGGGAGAGAGAGTGAATGAGAGGGAGAGAGAGTGAAGGAGAGGGAGAGAGAGTGAATTGAGAGGGAGAGAGAGTGAAGGAGAGGGAGAGAAGAGAGTGGGAGAGGGTGAAGGAGAGAGAGAGAGTGCGAGAGAGCTAGAGAGATTGTGCTGCTTGCATGGCTGGTAACAACCATTATTTAATTGCTCCTATTAGACCAAGGAGCATTCATCACTAATCTATACAAGTCCTCTCAGAGGAATGAAAATATCAAGTGTTCTTGACAAAGGTGGTTCTGGTGAAGCTGGGGTTCTGTCTGTCATGTTATTGCTTCTGTTTTGTTCTGTGAGGCAACCTGGTCTCAGGTCAATTCCTATGATTTGGGATGTTTTTTTCTTTCTCTCCCATTAGTATGATGAATCCAGGCTGTGTGGAAAGGTAGTGTCTGGTGAGTTGGAGCTAGCTCCCCGACACCCATAGAGCTGTAGAGGAGAAACAATGTTTTCAACATGAATCAGAGAGGAGGCTGGGGAAAGGACAGCACTCGCCTCCGGTGCAAAAACACGCGGCTACAGTACAAACACACGGAGAGAAGGACAGAAAGACACAAACATGACAGAGGGAGAAGGTAAGAAATAAACCACTGCTTCTGTCCTGTTTGATTTCAGCGACCGAAACTAACTTTTGGCTTCGGATTTTGAAAGCGATACAATCTGAAAGGCAATTACCTAGCCTACTCTTTCTTGCCTAGTCTAGTATGAAGCAACATTTTCAGACTTTTAAGTGGGGGTGAGGGTTGACAACACCAGCTGAAAACAGCTCTCGGGATGAGACTGCTTGGCTGTGAGCAATCCTCAGAGACCAGCTGACTGCTTCTCTGCTCTGGCTTTTATGTCTGCTATCCTCCTCTCTCCACTCCTTTATTTCTACAGCTGGGTTATTTCTGGATAAGCTAACAGGCGGGCTGGCAAACTCTTGATCTGCATTCACACCCAAAAGGCGCTTGAACCAACAGCCCTCAGCAGGCAGCATACGCACGTACACACACACACACACACACACACACACACACACACACACACACACACACACACACACACACACACACACACACACACACACACACACACACACACACACACACACACACACACACACACACACACACACACACACACACACACACACACACACACACACACGCGTGCACGCACATATTCCTACAAAACACACTTCAGTGTGTGTACTCTCATACTAGTCTGTCTGTGTGAGAGCAGAGACAGGTCCTGGAGTAGAGCGGTTAGCATAGAGAAGCTGGAAGATTTATCGGGGCCACTGACAGGGGATAGAGGGATAGAGAGAGAGAGTATATACAGTTGAAGTCGGAAGTTTACATACACTTGAAGTTTTTAAACCACTCCACACATTTCTTGTTAAGAAACTATAGTTTTGGCAAGTCGGTTAGGACATCTACTTTGTGCATGACACAATTAATTTTTCCAACAATTGTTTACAGATGATTTCACTTATAATTCACTGTGTCACAATTCCAGTGGGTCAGAAGTTTACATACACTAAGTTGACTGTGCCTTTAAACAGCTTGGAAAATTCCAGAAAATTCTGTAATGGCTTTAGAAGCTTCTGATAGGCTAATTGACATCATTTGAGTCAATTGGAGGTGTACCTGTGGATGTATTTCAAGGCCTAACTTCAAACGCAATGCCTGTTTGCTTGACATCATGGGAAAATCAAAGGAAATCAGCCGAGACCACAAGTCTGGTTCATCATTGGGAGCAATTTCCAAACGCCTGAAGGATATCACATTCATCTGTACAAACTATAGTACGCAAGTAAAAACACCATGGGACCACGCAGCCGTCATACCGCTCAGGAAGGTGACATGTTCTGTCTCCTAGAGATGAACGTACTTTGGTGTGAAAAGTGCAAATGAATCCCAGAACAACAGCAAAGGACCTTGTGAAGATGCTGGAGGAAACAGGTACAAAAGTATCTATATCTACAGTAAAACGAGTCCAATATCGACATAACCTGAAATGCTGCTCAGCAAGGAAGAAGCCACTGCTCCAAAACCGCCATAAAAAAGCCAGACTACGGTTTGCAACTGCACATGGGGACAAAGATTGTACTTTTTGGAGAAATGTCCTCTGGTCTGATGAAACAAAAATAGAACTGTTTGGCCATAATGACCATCGTTATGTATGGAGGAAAAATGGGGAGGCTTGCAAGCCGAAGAACACCATCCCAACCGTGAAGCACGGGGGTGGCAGTATCATGTTGTGGGGGTGCTTTGCTGCAGCAGGGACTGGTGCACTTCACAAAATAGATGGCTTCATGAGGAAAGAAAATTATGTGGATATATTGAAGCAACATCTCCAGGCATCAGTCAGGAAGTTAAAGCTTGGTCGCAAATGGGTCTTCCAAATGGACAATGACCCCAAGCATACTTCCAAAAGTTGGAAGTTGGAGAAATAACATGTTCAACTACTTAAGACATTGGCTCAAATCTAGGTTCTGCCTTTAGATTTTGAGAAAATGTACACCCAATAGAGTCTCCCGTCTGTCCAGAGCTGGCTGCCAGAGTCTCCCGTCTGTCCAGAGCTGCCAGAGTCTCCTGTCTGTCCTGAGCTGCCAGAGTCTCCCGCCAGTCTGTCCTGAGCCGTCAGTCAGCCAGGAGCTGCCAGAGCCGCCAGCCAGCCAGGAGCTGCCAGAGCCGTCAGTCAGCCAGGATCTGCCAGAGCCGTCAGTCAGCCAGGCGATGCCAGAATCGCCCTTCACTCCGGAGCTGCCGGAGTCTCCCGCCTGTCCGGCGCTGCCGGAGTCTCCCGCCTGTCCGGCGCTGCCGGAGTCTCCCGTCTGTCCGGCGCTGCCGGAATCCCCCGTCCATTCGGGACCCATGTCTAGGGTTCCCAGTCCAAGGTTGTTGGCGAGGGTCGCCGCTTTAAAGAGGCCACGGAGGCGGGCGAAGAGGCGCACTAGAACTTTGGTGTAGTGGGGTCCACGTCCCGCGCCAGAACCGCCACCGCGGACAGACGCCCACCCAGACCCTCCCCTATAGTTTCTTGTTTTGTGGCCGGAGTCCGCACCTTTGGGGGCAGGTACTGTCACGTTTTGACCTTTATTTCCTTTGTTTTGTTTTTATTTAGTCTGGTCAGGGCGTGAGTTGGGGTGGGCAGTCTATGTTTTGTGTTTCTGTGGGTTATTTCACGTATTAGTTTATTGTTTTTGTATTTCATAGTGTTCAGCGCTTTTCTTATTAAAATCGTCATGAACACTTACCACGCCGCATCTTGGTCCGATCCTTACTCCTTTTCAGATGAAGAGGAGGACATCTGCCGTTACACCAACTTGCTCCCTCCAGTACCAAGTCTGCTGCTACCAGTACCTAGTACTTTCACCCACAGCACAGTCTGCTGCCAGCCAACTCCACCCATGATAAGTGGGGTCCATATAGACCCTGCTGTACTCCAGCCCTTTTTATCTTCTTCCTAAAATGATGGGATTGATTCAATCAGATCGAGCATACCTGTTCTAAGGTTTGTTCAATGCTGGGTTGACCAATCAGAATCCAGGCTTCAAGATTGTTTTGATCACGTGGACTGGGATATGTTCTGGGTTATCTCTGAGAATAACATTAACTTATAAACTGACATGGTGACTGAGTTCATCAGGAAGTTCCTTTATGTTGGATAAAGGACTAAAGACAGACACCAATGTCAAGTTCAATAGCCTTGTTCATGCATTGTACAAATCCCTACACGTGGAGTCCGGGGAACAGTCCGGCTAGTCGATTACTTATCAACTAGACTGCGTAACATCATCCTTTTCAATAGAAAGTGCAAACATAACGGCATAATAATAACAATTGAAAAAGCATGACATTTTCTTTTTACTTCAGTTGTCATCTTCCTCTTTTTTATATAAACAGAGGACAAGTTAACACAGTCTCTTGCTTACAGAGTAAGCCTGTCTGGAGGCTTGCACAGCCAACCCACCCGTGAGTAAGTATTGGGTCTGACAGGGGTAGGATTATGGCCACGAGCTGGAGAGCTTGGTGGGGTAGAAGCCTCACCTTCTGTTTGCTCATGTCTCAATTCTGCGGCCCTTAGCCTTAGGCCTGGACTGTGATCCAGCTCATCTAGGTGAGTGTATGGCGTGTTCTGGTTTGTTGCCTGCTCTGCTACACGCAGATCCACCTGATTACGACGATAGAGGGAGCCACCAACATCCACCAGGTAAGAACGTGGTGCAACTCTCGATAGGCACGTGCCCAGCCTCCAAAGTCCTGTGTGGTCTCCGGGCAGCGGTTTCATCCTTATCGTTTTACCCACCTCCAGCTCGGGTAGGTCTCGAGCAGTCCGGTCGTAGAAGCACTTAGCGAGCTGCTTTCTGTGACGCAGTTTGTCCGTGACACCAACCATGACGCAGGGCTCAAGTAGCTTGTTAGCTACGGGTATGGTAGTCTTCAGACGTCTGGACAGAAGGCGTTGTGCTGGGCTGCTGTCCATGTTTTCGGTGGGTGTGTTCCTACACTGTAAGATCGCTTTCCATGGGTCATTGCTGTCACATAAGGTCCTGCTTAACAGGTTTTTTGCAATCTTGACAGCTGACAATGGGTCATTGTCCGTGATTACCTTGCCAGGCTGACCTTGCCTTGTAAACTGCGCCTTGCAGCACTCTATGACCGTCTCTGCAGACAAGTCAGGGAGCAGTTCAATTTTTTTGTCCTTTTGTCCGTGGCTGAATAAGTCCATGATGACGATTTGCTAGGCCCTTGTGGGCAGTTCGTGTGAAATCATGGTTTCCTTTTGCTGTTCATGAGCGTACTCGTTGCACGTGGTACAGCTGCTGACAAAGACTTTCATTTCTGCTTGCATGTTTGGCCAGTATAATGTTTCACGAGTCTGGCGGTAGCATGCGTCACCTCCAAAGTGACTGGAGTGTATGACTGGAGTGTAAGCATCTCTGGAAGTAGTGATTTGGGAATAATTACCTTTTGACCTCTGAACAAGATGCCATTTTGCATGCTGATCTCATCTCGAAAGGTCTAGTATTCTCTCACGGTGAAAGGTGTATACTCTTTCAGGTATGGCCAACCTGCGAGAACCATGGACTTCAGTGACTGTAGGTGTTCGTCCTTGTCAGTGTGCTGCCTGATCTGGACTAGGCGGTGATCTGTGGCGTTTAAGTAGTCTGCCTGATTGATCTGTTGAACATCTTGTTGTTCCTGCTGTAGCGAACAGATGGCATGCCACTGATAGGCAGTGCCTCTGCCTATACATTGTGCAATGAGTGGTTTGTGGTCAGTTTCAGAGGTGACCAGCTCTCGACCATATAAGTAGTGATGGAAGCGCTGGCAGGAGAAGACGATGCTGAGCCACTCTTTCTCAATTTGTGCATAGTTTGGTTCGGTGGGGGTAGGCACTCTCGAGGCAAACGCAACGGGCTGGCTTTCCCGCATAAGGCAGCAGCCAAGTCCCCTTTGGCTGGAGTCGGTTGTGACAGGCTTTGTGACGTCGTAGTAGCGCAACACTGGCATGGATGAAGCCAGAGATTTCATCTCCTGCACTGCAGCCTCGTGCTTGGGTAGCCAGTGCCATGGTGTGTCTTTGTCCAGCAACCGGCGCAGAGGCTCACAGACTGCTGATAGGTGTGGCATGAACTTTGCAAGATAGTTTGCAAAGCCGATAGAACACTGTACTCCTTTCGCATCAGATGGGTTTGGCATGTCGAGGATCGCTCTGACCTTGTCTGGGTCCGGCTTCAGGCGTTTTGCCGAGAGAATGTGGCCATGGAAGTGGACGTCTTTCACCTTGAACTGCTGCTTCTTCAGGCCAAGACGAAGCTTAACTGATTGGCAGAGCTCCATCAGTGCCAGGAGCTTCACATCATGGTCACGTTCTGCTTTTTCGTCTGTCACCACAGCCTACGATCAGGACATCATCGGCGATGGGTTCAATGCCCTTGAGCCCAGCCAGTAACTCGTGCTGCTTGCGTTGGTATACCTCAGGCTCCACTGAGACACCAAATGGGAGCTTGAGCCAGCGTTTCCGACCCCAGGGGGTCCAGAAGGTAGTCATGAAGCTGCTTTCTTCGTCCAGCTTGCACTGAAGGAATGCATCTCGGGCATCCACCAAGGTGAAAATCCTGGCCCTGGGAAGCTTGTAGAGGAAGTCCTCTAGTGTCGGCATGATGTAGTAGGATCGTTTCAGTGCTTGGTTCAGATGCTTTGGGTCAATGCAGACCCTCAGCTTCTGTTTTTTTCACTATGACCATATTGCTGATCCAGTCAGTTGGTTCAGTCACAGATGTCATAGTTCCATCGGCCTCATACTTGTTCAGCTGGGCCTTCACAGCCACTTTCATTGCAATGGGAACATTGCGAGGAGCACACTTCAAAGTGTACCTCCCCAGGCACTGATTCAACGGGCCTGTTGAATACATCGTCATATCTGCTGAGTAGTTGTTCTTTGGACAGGGGTCCATGCTGGACATGATCCACAATGTGCAGGTCATTTGGTACAGTGAACTGCATCAGTCCCAGGCGTTCACACGTAGAGCCTGAGAGGAGAGGATGTTGGCTGGTTTTCACAATCTCAAACTCCAGCTTGTGTTTGCGTCCCCGAATAACACATTCAGTCTCAAAGGTGCCCATGGAGCTCATTAGCTCTCCTGAGTACAGCTTTAGTCTAGTATTGCTGGGCAATAGATGTCAGTGTGTCAGGTGCCAGATTGATTTTGTATTTTGTCTCATCACGTTGCATGTAGCACCCGAATCCAGTTGACATTGTTGTTGCTTGTTGTGTAATCATAGTGTCACAAACCATTTCTTCCCTCTTGAGTGTACAGCCCCAGTGGATTCATGCATGTAAATGTCACTTTCCCTGTTCAGCTCTAAACATTAAGTGACATCATCAACACAGTGAATCTTGCCCTCACTCACCCTTCTTTTGCTTTTGAGACACACTTTTGCGTAGTGATTATTAGTTCCACAAGCTCTGCATAGTTTTCCGTAGGCAGGAAAGTGCTCTTTGCCACATGTGTTCACCGTACGTGGTGAATTACTCTGCCTCGATTGGTTTTGTCTGAATGTCTGCCTAGCAACAGCGTGAACAGTATCAACGTCGGAGCATGGGGTTTTGATTTCCATTGCTCTCATTCTCATGTCAGTGACTTCAGCAGTGCGGCACATTTCAATGACAGTTACTAATGTTAAGCCTCTCTCTCTCAGTAAACGTCGGTGCGTATCCTCATTTGCAATTCACAGTACTATTTTGTCAAGAATCAATTAATCTTTGAATCCCCCTATTCACAAGTGGCGGATTTGTCTCTCAAATGGGTTACAAAGTTGTGTACTGACTCACCCTCTTCCTGTTTGCAGCTTCTGAAAACGAACCACTCGTAAATTACGTTTCTGGCGGGTTTGAAGTAGTTCTCCAATGCATCCAATATAGCCTTTGCATCAGACTGTTGTCGTGCTATGAGGGTGAGATTGTGCCGGTAGATATGCCTGCATTCGCTGCCCATTAAACTCCTCAGAGTTGCCGCTTGTACCTCGTTGGGTTTCTCATGTAGATCGGTCGCCAGCGCATCGTCCTCGAATTCATCCCTAAAGTTGTCCCAATTAGTATTCCAGTCCACTGTGAGAACCATGGGATTTGGTGGCGGAATTTTCGCTGCCATTGCGATGGAATAGGAGATTTCTTTGCCTTCAGTCATCGAGGTAGGTAGTGAAGCTAGCTAGCCAGCTAACAACGAGTTGATCAGTGTTGTGACTAGCAGTAGGAAACGGCGTGTGCTCGCATATGGAACATAACTGCGCCTATAACTACGTGTGGTTTTCATGCCACTTCTGATACCATATTTCAGTATGATATGTTGGATAAAGGAATAAAGACAGACACCAATGCCAAGTTCAATAGCCTTGTTCATGCATTGTACAAATCTCTACACGCGGAGTCCAGGGAACAGTCCGGCTAGTCGATTACCTATCAACTAGACTCTGTAACAGAAGTGTATAGGGGATGATGTTCCCACTGTGATGATTAAAACCTATCCAAACCAAAAACCGTGGATAGATGGCAGCATTCACACAAAACAGAAAGTGCCAACCACCATATTTAACCATGGCAAGGTGACCGGGAATATGGGTTGAATACAAACTGTCCAGTTATGCCCTCCGTAAGGCAATCAAACAAGCAAAATGTCAGTATAGAGAGAAAGTGGAGTTCAACGGCACAGATCAGTACGTATGTGGCAGGGACTCCAGACAATCACGGACTTTAAAGGGAAAACCAGCCATGTCGCGAACACTGACGTTTTGCTCACGGACAAGATAAACACCTTCTTCGCCCGTTTTGAGGATAACACAGTGCGGAGTGGTGAGGGCCCTGGCGGAGTGGTGCAAGGAAAATAACCTCTCTCACAACATCAACAAAAGAAAGGAGCTGATCTTAGAGGAAGCACGCCCCCAAGTCCCTCGGCATACACATCACTGACAATCTGAAATGGTCCCTTCACACAGACAGCATGGTGAAGAAGGCGCAGTGACTCTTCAACCTCAGGAGGCTGAAGAAATTCGGCTTGGCCCCTAAGACTCTCTCAGACTTCTACAGATGCACCATTGAGAAGATCCTGTCGGGCTGTATCACTGCCTGGTACAGCAACTGTACAATCCACAACTGCAGGGCTCTCCTGAGAGTGGTGCACTCTGCCCAACATATCACCGGGGGCACACTGCCTGAACCACCAGGACATCTACAGCACCCAGGTCACAGGAAGGCCAAGAAGATCTTCAAGGACCTCAGCCACTCGAGCAACTGCCTTTTCATCCTGCTACCATCTAGAAGGCGGAAACAGTACAGTTGCATCGAAGCAGGGACCGAGACACTGAAAAACAGCCCGGCCTCCCCCCAGTACCCTGCCCTGAACTTAGTCACTATCACTAGTCGGCTACCACCTGGTTACTCAACCCTGCACTTTAGAGGCTGTTGCCCTATGTACATAGACATGGAACACTGTTACTTTATTCATGTTTACATACTGTTTTACCCATTTCATATGTATATACTGTATTCTAGTCAACTATTGCTGTACATATACTATTCTATCCTACGTACTATTCAGATATACTACATATTCTATCCACATACTGTCCAGAATGTCTACACATCCATTCACACATTTTCACTCCTTTTCTGTTATAACAGCATCCACTCTTCTTAGAAGGCTTTCCACTAGTTGTTGGAACACTGCAGCGGGGACATTGCAGCGGGGATTAGGCCTGGCTCGCAGTCAGTGTTTCAATTCATCCCAAAGGTGTTCGATGGGGTTGAGGTCAGGGCTCTGTGCAGGCCAGTCAAGTTCTTCCACACCGATCTCAACAAACCATTTCTGTATGGACCTCGCTTTGTGCACGGGGTCATTGTCATGCTGAAACAGGAAAGGGCCTTCCCCAAACTGTTGCAACAACGTTGGAAGCATAGAATTGTCTGGAATGTCATTGTATGCTGTAGTGTTAAGATTTCCCTTCACTTGAAGGAAGGGGCCTAGCCCGAACCATGAAAAACAACCCCAGACCATTATTCCTCCTGAACCAAACTTTACAGTGGGCACTATGCATGAGGCAGGTAGCATTCTCCTGGCATCCGCCAAACCGTGATTCATCACTCCAGAGAATGCATTTCCACTGCTCCATTGAGTCCAATGGAGGCAAGCTTTCCACCACTCCAGCTGACGCTTGGCATTGCGCATGTTGATCTTAAGCTGCTCGGCAATGGAAACCCATTTCATGAAGCTCCCCACGAACAGTTATTGTGCGAACGTTGTTCCAGAGGCAGTTTGGCAGTCACTCGGTAGTGAGTGTTGCAACCGAGGACAGATGATTTTTATGCGCTATGCGCTTGCATGACTGTGTGCTCGATCTTATACACCTGAAATCTTGCTTGTTTGTAGGTGACCAAATACTTATTTTCCACCATAATTTGCAAATAAATTCATAAAAAATTCTACAATGTGATTTTCTGGATTAATAAATACTTTTTTGCCCCAGTGTATATACAGTACCAGTAAACAGTTTGGAAACAACTACTCATTCAAGTGTTTTTCTTTATTTTTTTTACTGTTTTCTACATTGTAGAATAATAGTGAAGACATGAAAACTATGAAATAATGCATATGGAATCACGTAGTAAGCAAGTGTTAAACAAATCCAAATATATTTTATATTTTATATAAATATTATATTATTATATTATATTATATTTATATTTATATTATATCATAAAGAAAAACCCTTTTCCTTTTTCTTTCTACATTTTTTCCAAATTGTTCGTCTCCCCCTTCTTCATCTTCTTCTTTCACACTTCTCCCCCTTCCACCTCCCTTAACAACCCCAGCTATAGTGCTTGCAACAACAGGATAGTGGGTTCAATTCCCGGGACCACTCATACGAAAACGTATGCATTGATGACTGTACGTCGTTTTGTATTAAACAAAAACTCTGCTAAATGGCATAATTAGACATTATCAATCCAGTTTTGCTACAGTATCACCAAGCTGATTAAGTCTTGGGCTCGAAGGATAATTACAGCTGTGTGATAGGTTCAATGTTCTTTTTGGCAAAGTATCAGTACCCCTGTATTGCTACAGCATGTTTGTGGATGACAGCCTCGCCTGACAAAGATAATCTGTTCACAATAAGTCAGATCTAAGGCTGCAGTCGAAACTCTATCCTTGTTGCAGGCAATGTTCAATCTGGAATCGTATTAAGCCTTATATTGCATTTCGGAAGAGAAGAAGTTACAAAGTAGGCAGGCGGTGACCCTCTTCACTAAAAGAGAGGAATAATCCCATAGGAAACAAAAGCATTTCCGCAAGTTTTCTGTTTCATGTTCTAATAACTAAAGAAGTTCTTCCCAGTAACCTTCTCAGCGTGACTCGTCTTCTTACCCTGAGAGCAACAGAAATTAGAAAATGGAATTTAAAAAGGAAAATAAATCATTTCTTATATCCGAGGACAGTTAGAGCAGTGGGCTCCCTCCCTCCCTCCCTCCCTCTCCTCTTCCGTTCTTCTGTCCTCCCTCCTCTCTGACAGTGAGTATCTACGGATTAGACCAGCAGGGTAAACATGGTGCCCTCTACCTCTCTCTCTTCCTCTCATCCATCCCTCTCTCTCTTCCCCTCATCCAAACCAACAGTCCATTACAAAACTCATCACAAGCCTGCCAGACACACTGGCTTTAAAGGAGATATTCGCAAACATTGAAGACTGTGTGCAATTTCACATCTGTATTTCAACACTGTTACGACTGTGAACCAACTTCAGCAGTGCACACACTGTGCCTACCCCAGACTGGTTACGTCAGCCAGTGCTGAGGAGTGAAAACAGTGAGGAGGAGGGGAAGCAGACAGTGTTTTCCCCGAGAGATGTAGTGGATGGAGGGACAGTGGGAGGAAGAGAGCCTGTGTGCATGTGTGTGTGTTTGTTTTGTCTCCTATGCGTTGCTTCAAAATGCTCTTCTAATGCCTGTGGTGTATCATTCTTTCCCTTGCCTTCCTTGCAGACATGTTGAAGTTGATGCACTAGTTTGAGTGTTTAACAGCTCGCTCTATACATATCCCAGACACTGGCACCTATCCTCTTTTAAAGACATTTCAGGATGACATGGAGAAAGAATGGAAATCTCATTCCAACACACGCGTCTCTTCTGTCAGAGCGAGGTAGGGAGGGAGAGCCAAATCAGTGTGTGCCTGCCTACAGCAATCTAAACCCGAGAGAGTGAGAGCGCTGTCAAGGAGGAGAGAGATCACCACACAAATAAAACCTGAAACCTGTCAATTACCAGTTACCACCAGGCCTTCATTTTCTAACTCCCAATCAGAACTAGAGTTTAGGGAACAGAATCTCCTGAACATTCTGTCTGAACTTTTTCTTTCTGTGTGTGTGTGTGTGTGCACTACATGACCAAAAGTACGTGGACTCCTGCTTGTGGAGTTGGTCACCCCTTTGCTGCCATAACAGCCTCCACTCTTCTGGGAAGGCTTTCAACTAAATGTTGAAACATTGCTGCAGGGACTTGCTTCCATTCAGCCACGACAGCATTTGTGAGGTCGGCACTGATGTTGGGCGATTAAGCCTGGCTCGCAGGCTGTTTCAATTCATCCCAAAGGTGTTCGATGGGGTTGAGGTCAGGGCTCTGTGCAGGCCAGTCAAGTTCTTCCACACCAATCTTGACAAGCCATTTCTGTATGGACCTCACTTTGTGCACAGGGGCTTTGTAATGCTGAAACAGAAAAGGGCCTTCCCCAAACTGTTGCCACAAAGTTGGAAGCACAGAATCATCCAGGATGTTATTGTATACTATAGAATTAAGATTTCCCTTCACTGGAACTAAGGAGCCTAGCCCGAAACATGAAAAAGAGCCCCAGACCATCCTCCTCCACCAAACCTTACAGTTGGCACGACGCATTCGGCCAGGTTCTCCTGGCCAAACCCAGATTTGTCCGTCGGATTGCCAGATGGTGAAGCATGATTCATCACTCCAGAGAATGCATTTACACTGCTCCACAGTCCAATGCCGACGCTTGGTATTGCGCGTGGTGATCTTCCGCTTGTGTGGCTGCTCTGCCCTCAACCCATTTCATGAAGCTCCTGACGAAACAGTTCTTGTACTGACGTTGCAGTTCTTGTGCTAACGTTGCTTCCAGAGGCAGTTTGAACTCGGTAGTGAGTGTTACAATCGAGGACAGATGCTCCACGTGCTTCAGCACTCGGCGGTCCCGTTCTGTGAGCTTGTGTGGCCTACCACTTCACGGCTGAACCGTTGTTGCGCCTAGACATTTCCAATACACAATAACAGCACTTACAGTTGATCAGGGCAGCACTAGCAGGGAAGAAATTTGACCAACTGACTTGTTGGAAAGGTGGCACCTTGAAAGTCAATGAGTTCTTCAGTAAGGCCATTCTACTGCCACTATTTGTTTATGGAGATTACATGGCTGTGTGCTCGATTGTATACACATTTTAACAACAGGTGTGACTGAAATAGCCGAATCCACTAATTTGAAGGGGTGTCCACATACAGTACTTTTGCGTGTGTGTGTCTGGCTGCTTTAGAATTTTTCATAATGCCTGTGGTCCATTCAAACTGCGGCTTGTAGGCCTCTCCAGGTCTGGCAGCCACTGAAATTTGGTGGAGGATTGGTGATGATCTGGGGGGGCTTCAGCAAGGCTGGAATCAGGCAGATTTGTCTTTGTGAATGACAGTGTGTGTATTTATTTGAACAACAGTGTGTGTACAGTATATGCATGTGTACAAACACCTGCACGGCATCAGCCTCAGGCAAAACGGCATTAGCTGTAAAAACACTGACCCTCTGTCATTCAAACATACTTTTTATTATGTTTTATTTTGACTTTATTTTTTACTTTTATCTTTGACCATCATTCTATCTCCTGCACAGCAACTCCACTCCCACTTGTCTCCAATTCCACATCCCAACCCTCAGCTTACCTCAGCCCATCCCATCTATCTCTGCTGGTCACCCTCAGCCCATCCCACCTATCTCTGCTGGCCACCCTCAGCCCATCCCACCTATCTCTGCTGGCCACCCTCAGCCCATCCCACCTATCTCTGCTGGCCACCCTCAGCCCATCCCACCTATCTCTGCTGGCCACCCTCAGCCCATCCCACCTATCTCTGCTGGCCACCCTCAGCCCATCCCACCTATCTCTGCTGGCCACCCTCAGCCCATCCCACCTATCTCTGCTGGCCACCCTCAGCCCATCCCACCTATCTCTGCTGGCCACCCTCAGCCCATCCCACCTATCTCTGCTGGCCACCCTCAGCCCATCCCACCTATCTCTGCTGGCCACCCTCAGCCCATCCCACCTATCTCTGCTGGCCACCCTCAGCCCATCCCACCTATCTCTGCTGGCCACCCTCAGCCCATCCCACCTATCTCTGCTGGCCACCCTCTTCGGGTTTCTACGCAACATATATCTTTCAACTATGCTGTGATGTTTAACATACAATTTCAATCTATCTAATCGAACAGAATCCATAGATTGCGAGTTGTAGATAAATACTTTTACTAAGAGTATTAGTATATTAGTAATTGACTGACCCGTGGCAAGAATTCTATATAATAATTTTATCTGAAAAGCACAAAGTCTTGAATCTTGCGTTGTTTTATATATCAACTCATACAACCTGTACCATAGAATCAGTACATCAAAAATGTCTCTTCCCAACTATTTTTCAATTTGTATGGCACAGTGGTCAACATCCTGGACCTCAAATGAAACTGGTATACTTTCCTATTTATGCTATTTTTATTCCTCCTCCAGTTTTGATCCTTTATATTGGGCCGACAGACCAGTTCCCTGCCTCCTGCATTTTTGGAGTAATGCTGTAATGTTGTACTCTTGGATTGAGCAGACCTTCCCATAACAATTCTGATAACTCCATGAAGGACATAACTCTACCATTCCAATTTACAATATCATTTAAGAACGAAATACCATTTTCAAACATCTTTCCCATAAATACAGGTATTTTATCATCAAGCACATTTGAGGTCAGCCATAATATTTGTTAATATCAATATTTATTCTATCTTTTGATGATATTGAAATTGTAGCCAGCTCTGCAATGCTTGTTTAATCGAAAATGAGACATGGCAATCTGCAAAAAGGCCATTTTTAAACAACGGATGAGCTTTTCATAGTAATCTACTTGAGAACCATTTAGGGTTCAAGTAAAACTTTTAAATATGTGAAGCTTTTAGAGAAAGGTTTAGTGCTTTTATATATAATAATCTCAACCCAACCAATTCATACTCATATAGATAGGCATGCTTTATATTGTCTAGGTTAGCGTCGCAGATAAAGCAAAATATTTTTTGCTCTTATGATTTGAAAAACAAACCATCAGGAGTAGGCAGGGCCATAAGTAAGTAAGTGAGTAAACTGAGATATGATTAAGGAGTTAATCAGGGCAATTTTTCCATAAATAGACAGGTATTAACGTCTCCATGTTTGCAGGATCTTGTCTATTTTTACAAGTTTTCTATTGAAATTCATTGTGGAGAGCTTATTTATATATTTAGTGATATGAATACCAAGTATGTCTACTTCACCATCAGCCCATTTTATAGGTAAACTGCATGGTAATGTAAAAGTTGTACTTTTTAAAGATCCAATATGTAATACTGCACACTTATCATAATTAGGTTTTAGTCCAGAAAGTACAGAAAAGCTATCTGTAAGGTAAAGTGGTGAAGGAGAAGCGGACCAAAATGCGGCGTGGCTATTGCGATCCATGTTTAATGAAACAAAGTAAACACGAATCAAAAACAATAAACGTAACACGAAAACCGAAACAGCCTAATACTGGTGCAAAGTAACACAGAGACAGTAACAAGGACAATCACCCACAAAACCCAACACCAAACAGGCTACCTAAATATGGTTCCCAATCAGAGACAATGATGAACCATATCAGGCCAAACATAGAACTAGACAAACTAGACATGTAACATAGAATGCCCACTCAGCTCACACCCTGACCAACCAAAACATAGAAACATACAAAGCAAACTATGGTCAGGGTGTGACAGTACCCCCCCCAAGGTGCGGACTCCGGCCGCAAAACCTGAACCTATTGGGGAGGGTCTGGGTGGGCATCTGTCCGCGGTGGTGGCTCTGGTGCTGGATGTGGTCCCCACTTCACCATAGTTTTAGTCCCCCACCTTGTACGCTTCCGTGGCCTCCAAACCACGGCGACCCAATTTAATGACCCCACTGGACTGAGGGGCAGCTCGGGACAGAGGGGCAGCTGCTCGGGACAGAGGGGGTCTGGCGCTTCTGGGCAGAGGGAGTCTGGCGACCTCTGGGCAGAGGGGCTCCGGCAGCTCTGGGCAGAGGGGCTCCAGCAGCTCTGGACAGGCGGGAGACTCCGGCAGCGCTGGAGAGGAGGAAGGCTCTGGCAGCGCCGGAGAGGCGGGAGACTCCGGCAGCGCCGGAGAGGCGGGAGACTCCGGCTGCGCCGGAGAGGAGGAATGCTCCGGCAGCACCGGACAGGCGGGAGAGTCTGGCAGCGCTGGAGAGGAGGAAGGCTCCGGCAGCGCTGGACAGACGGGAGCACCTGTACGGATGAGCCGGAGAGACAGCCTGGTGCGAGGGGCTGCCACCGGAGGGCTGGTGCGTGGAGGTGGTGACGGATAGACCGGACCGTGCAGGCGCACTGGAGCTCTTGAGCACCGAGCCTGCCCAACCTTACCCGGTTGAATGGTCCCGGTCGCCCTGCCAGTGCGGCGAGGTGGAATAGCCGGCACTGGGCTATGCAGGCGAACCGGGGACACCGTGCGCAAGGCTGGTGCCATGTAAGCGGGCCCAAGGAGACGCACTGGAGACCAGCTGCGTAGAACCGGCTTCATGGCACTTGGCTCAATGCTCACTCTAGCCCGGCTGATACGCGGAGCTAGAATGTACCGCACCGGGCTATGCACCCGCACTGGGGACACCGTGCGCTTCACAGCATAACACGGTGCCTGTCCGGTCTCTCTAGCCCCCCGGTAAGCACAGGGAGTTTGCGCAGGTCTCCTACCTGGCATAGCCATACTCCCTGTGAGCCCCCAAGACATTTTTGGGGCTGACTCTCGGGCTTCCGTCCGCGCAGCCGTGCTTGCTTTGCCAACTCCATTCTCTGATAACCTTCCGCGCACTGCTCCATCGAATCCCAGGCACTCTCCCTGGGTCGACCGCCCGCCTGTCTATCTCCTCCCAAGAAGTATAGTCCATACTCTTGCAGTCCAAACCGTCCACCCATGTCCATTCCTCTTTGCGTTGCTGTTGCCCGTTACCACGCCGCTTGGTCCTGTTGTGGTGGGTGATTCTGTAAGGGGTTTCTTGTGGTGAAGGAGAAGCGGACCAAAATGCGGCGTGGCTATTGCGATCCATGTTTAATGAAACAAAGTAAACACAAATCAAAAACAATAAACGTAACACGAAAACCGAAACAGCCTAATACTGGTGCAAAGTAACACAGAGACAGTAACAAGGACAATCACCCACAAAACCCAACACCAAACAGGCTACCTAAATATGGTTCCCAATCAGAGACAATGATGAACACCTGCCTCTGATTGAGAACCATATCAGGACAAACATAGAACTAGACAAACTAGACATGTAACATAGAATGCCCACTCAGCTCACACCCTGACCAACCAAAACATAGAAACATACAAAGCAAACTATGGTCAGGGTGTGACACTATCTACAGTTGTTGCCAAAAGTTTTGAGAATGACACAAATTTTAATTTTCACAAAGTCTGCTGCCTCAGTTTGTATGATGGCAGTTTGCATATAATCCAGAATGTTATGAAGAGTGATCAGATGAATTGCAATTAATTGCAAAGTCCCTATTTGCCATGCAAATGAACTGAATCCCCCCAAAAACATTTCCACTGCATTTCAGTCCTGACACAAAAGGACCAGCTGACATGTCAGTGATTCTCTCGTTAACACAGGTGTGAGTATTGACGAGGACAAGCCTGGAGATCACTCTGTCATGCTGATTGAGTTTGAATAACAGACTGGAAGCTTCAAAAGGAGGGTGGTGCTTGGTATCATTGTTCTTCCTCTGTTACCTGCAAGGAAACACGTGCCGTCATCATTGCTTTGCACAAAAAGGGCTTCACACGCAATGATATTTCTGCTAGTAAGATAGCACCGAAATCAACCATTTATCGGATCATCAAGAACTTCAAGGAGAGCGGTTTAATTGATGTGTAGAAGGCTTCAGGGCGCCCAAGAAAGTCCAGCAAGCTCCAGGACCGTCTCCTAAAGTTGATTCAGCTGCGGGATCGGGTCACCACCAGTACAGAGCTTGCTCAGGAATGGCAGCAGGCAGGTGTGAGTGCATCTGCACACACAGTGAGGCGAAGACTTTTGGAGGATTTGGAAGAAGGGCAGCAAAGAAGCCACTTCTCTCCAGGAAAAACATCAGGGACAGACTGATATTCTGCAAAAGGTACAGGGATTGGCCTCCTGAAGACTGGGGTAAAGTCATTTTCTCAGATGAATCTCCTTTCCGATTGTTTGGGGCATCCGGAAAAAAGCTTGTCCGGAGAAGACAAGGTGAACGCTACCATCAGTCCTGTGTCATGCCAACAGTAAAGCATCCTGAGACCATTCATGTGTGGGGTTGCTTCTCAGCCAATGGACTCACTCACAATTTTGCTGAAGAACCATGAATAAAGAATGGTACCAATACATCCTCCGAGAGCAACTTCCCCCAACCATCCAGGAACAGTTTGGTGACGAACAATGCCTTTTCCAGCATGATGGAGCACCTTGCCGTAAGATAAAAGTGATAACTAAGTGGCTCAGGGAACAAAACATCGATATTTTGGGTCCATGGCCAGGAAACTCCCCAGACCTTAATCCCATTGAGAACTTGTGGTCAATCCTCAAGAGGCAGGTGGACAAACAAAACCCACAAATTCTGACAAACTCCAAGCATTGATTATGCAAGAATGGGCTGCCATCAGTCAGGATGTGACCCAGAAGATAATTGACAGCATGCCAGGGCGGATTGCAGAGGTCTTGAAAAAGAAGGGTCAACACTGCAAATATTGACTCTTTGCACCAACTTCATGTAATTGTCAATAAAAATGATGTCCTAACAAACGCTTGGATAGCTTTTGCTGTAAAGCTTTTTTTTTTTAATGTGACACTCCAGGTGGATTAACAACAAACTAAGATGTGTTTTGCTATATTGCACTTGTGATTTCATGAAAATTAAATGTTTTTAGTAGAATTTGAATTTGGTACTCTGCAATTCAGTGGATGTTGACGAAAATGATCCCACTAACTAGCATTTCAATGGCCATTAACAAATTGATGATGACAGGGGACACTCTTGTTAAACTCCCCTTGACAATTCAAAACTCTTTGAGAAGTAGCCATTATTTACTATTTTACACCTGGGGTTGCTATAAATTATTTTTACCCATTTTATAAGAGAATCACCGAAATTGAAAAATATCCAGGCGTTTATAAATGTAATCCAGTCTTACTTTATCAAATGCCTTTTCAAAATATGCTATGAATACCAGGCCTGGCTTCTTAGATGTTTCATGATGTTGTTTTTTTCCGAGTAGTTGTCATAAATGATCTCCAATGTATCGTCCATGCAAAAAACTTGTCTGATCAGGATGAACAATACCTGGTAAAACCTTTTTAATTCTGAGTGCTATGCATTTCGCTAGTAT
Organism: Oncorhynchus keta; assembly: GCF_023373465.1. Lineage (NCBI taxonomy): Eukaryota > Metazoa > Chordata > Actinopteri > Salmoniformes > Salmonidae > Oncorhynchus > Oncorhynchus keta. The sequence goes on from NC_068432.1 coordinate 12,715,659, forward strand.
TTTTGCATCACAACATTGAAGTGTAAGGGGCCTCCAATTGTTTAGATTGACTGGGTCTTTAAAAAGGTCTTCCTCTGTAATTTGGCCGTTCGTACTGATCTTTCTGTACATTAGTTAATTTTCCATTTTTTATATTATTGGAAATAATTCCTTACCGTAATCTTCATTCAGTGGGGGAGGATGAGACGGAAAAGAGAACATCTGCCTAAAATATTTAGCTTCCACTTTTAAAATATTATTCAGAGAATCATAGATGACTCTGTCTTCAGTAACGAGTTTCTGCAAATTCTTTTTGTTTGCGTTCCTGTATTGGAGATTCAGGAATAATTGTGTGCATTTTTCTCCATATTCCATCCAGTTTGCTTTATTTTTGTAATAGATTACATTAGATGGTTCGTGAATAAGTTCCTCAACTTCTTTTTGTATTTCCTCTAACTTATTTTGCATCTCTGTAGTATCATTTTTATTGATATCTACCTGTACTAGTTAATGGATTTCCCTTGTTAGTCTTGTCTCTTTAGCCAGAAATGGTTTTTTATTATTGATGAATATTGAAATGAATGACCTCTAAAGGTACATTTAAAGGTATCCCAAACAATAAGGGGATTTGCTGAACCTATATTATACTGGAAAAATTCAGTTATAAATGATTTTGTCTCAGTTAAAAATACATTTCCAATATCCCCGTCCACGTGGAAAATCTATAAGAGTTATGTGAATGCCAATTAGATGATGATCTGATCGCATTCTGTCTCCTATTAAAACTTTTTTAACCTTTGATGCAAGAGAGACAAGAAAGTAGTCAAGACGACGAGCTTGATTGTCTCCTCCACGTATATCTCACTAGGTCGAGGTTTTTTAGTCTCCTAATATCCACTATTTCTAATGTGTCCATAATATTTGTGATTTCCTTAAGGCCACGGTGATGGTAGTTTGTAGAGTGATTACCTTTACGGTCCATTGAGGTACTTAACACTGTGTTATAGTGTCCTACCATAATGATATGGTCATTTGTTGTCTGTAAGTTCAATAAATTGGTATAAATATTTTTAAGAAGTATGGATCATCCTGATTTGGACCATATAAATTAATAAGCCAAATCTCTTTTTGATCCACTTTCATGTAAAAAAAGATCCACCTTCCTTGCGAATCATTCCTGACTATTTGCACAATCAGATCAACATTTTTGTTAATTAATATCATCACACCTGTTGAGTTCCTTTGTCCATGACAGAGAATTATTTCACCATTCCTTTTCCCACGCAACTTCATCTAACGATGTAGAGAGAGTTCCCTTTAAACAGTATATGTTATATTCTTTTTCTTTTAGCCACGTAAAGACTATTTTTTTAATAATCTGGTAAACCATTACAATTATAACTGGCTATACTTATTTCACCCCTTTACTATAACTAAACACTATTCTGTCTAAATTGACCATAATTAGTGCCTGCAAAGTTACTGCCATCAGAGATATTATGGTGGTCAAAATTAGAGCTTTCAAATGTCTGATATTTAGAATTCAAGAAATAGGTTCTAGCAATATTTGTTTTATTCCCTTGCCTGTTTGCCTGCTAGCCAATAGAAAGTTGAGACAAGATATTGTGTGTAGTAAATCTGAGTAGGTTGATGTGTATGATATTGGATGTGATTTAGTGAGATTGTGTACTATGTCTGTATAAGAGTAAGACTATAATGTGTGCTGTCCAAATAAATAATAACTGAGTGTCTGTGTGTGTAACATGTAGTGCGTATAGCCTTAATATTCATGATGATAATTGTAATTCATATCTTATCACCGTCACAGTTGCATCATAATTACCTTTAACATAATTGAAAAACACCTCCCTCCATTTCCATAGCAATTGATGTTTCACATGATCCTGAGAGACCTTGCAATACTCTAGAGAAGGCTTCACTACAGTACAAATTTATTCCGTACAATATGTTATTATTCCCTATTGCCCCTATTCTGATATCTTCCCCTTGCTTGTTGCAAACATATATAAACTTGTAGACAAATACATAAAAAGATAGACATACAAGAAACATGAAATTATAAAACAGTTCTCAACAATAGAGAGAGGGAGAAGAGAAGAGAGCGAGATCAGGTGTATGTATAAGTCTGTATGTTTAAGCGAGCACATAATTGAGTATGTGTGTGTTCATATCCACTTCATAGTGTTCAGATATTTTTACAGTTCCCATGCTTTCTTTTTTTTCATAACCTGAAGTCCCTGTAGAATTTAGTACAGCCATGGATGTTGCTTTTACATTATTTGAGGTCTGACAACTCTGCATATTTTTTGCTCTTTTGACCATTTGACATTTTATGCAGATAAATGCTCTAAATGACAATATTTGTATTTGGAATTTGGGAGAAATGTTGTCAGTAGTTTATAGAATAAAACAGAAATGTTAATTTTACCCAAACACATACCTATCTCTGGTTTTACTATTTAAACATATCATTTTGCAGTGGTATCTTCATTTTTTCCAGAGCTGTATCTCAAGGATATCAAGGAAAGAAAGAAATAATCTTATTCCACAAAACGGTTGTGAAACAACTGTTACAAGGACTTGAGGAAGAGTTGTAATATGGATGTTTTGCTAATGTTGTCAACCTTGTCAACCAGACAGTTTTTCTCTAGTGGATTTTTACTCCTACATATTGAAGGGCCAGACAGACAGACAGAGACAGACGGACGGACGGACTCACTGAGGCGGTTCATATTATTTCTCCAGAGCTTCACTGAGTCCACTCTAAGATGTATCTGTGTCAGTAATGATCAAGACTCTGGGGCCTTGGCCTTCTTCACTTCACTGACTTAATGTTCCCTCTACTACGGTCTCTCATTACAAGACAAGGCTGAATCTCTAAAGGCTTTCGCACGTCAGACTACCACACACTCTACCAGCCAAACAGTTCAGTTCAAAGAGACTCTCAGATTTAGGTCACAGAATTAGCCTAACTTTGTTTTGTTTTTGGTGGCGAAGAGGCAGAGAAGAAAGAGGGCAGGGAGACATTTTAAGAACGTAGAGAACTGTACACAAAGATGGTGGAGAGGGGGAGGAGAAGGTATTAGAGCAATCCTTGGAGCTGGAAGAAGGAGCGGAGCAGAAGAGGATTCCTCACTCAACCACAGAGCAAGGCACACACACACACACACACACACACACACACACACACACACACACACCACAGGATGTGTCCTCAGATAGCATGGTAATGTACCCCCTCTGTGCTCTCTGTGGTATAGTGGTTAAAGACATGACCAGAAGGCACAACAATCCCTGTAGATTAGAAGAATCTGGTCCGCTGTAGCTCTGTTGGTAGAGCATGGTGTTTGCAACGCCAGGATAATGGGTACGATTCCCAGGACCACCGTACGTAAAATGTATAAACTGTAAGTCAGATTGGATAAACACACCTGCTAAATGCCTATGCCAAGTAAACATCTTCTGCTTATGGAGACTACAAGGAAGACGAGTATGGTATAGGCCAGCCTTGGCAATGCAAGCCTTTTAGTGTCATGAGCATGTGTATTAGCATAATGCCTTCTGAATATACAGTATGTCTAGCCAGGCAAAGTGAACAAACACCCAGAAGATGAAGTTAATCAGACCGTAATTATGGAAATGCCATCCAGTTCACCACATCCTCCTCTGGCTATTGTGCCCATGCATCTGCTAAAGTCAGTCTGCTGCAGCACTGAACATGAGTCAGAGCCTGAGTCTCAGATGGCACCCTATTCCCTACATATAGGACAACATTTGGGAGGCAGCCAGAGTCAGAGCTCATATGAAACAGGCTGAGCTATGGGGGCTACTCTGACTCAGCCATCCCTATTGGCATCCACAGCCCCGCTGTCACACACAGTCTCCTGCCACCTGGCTTCCTGAACCAACAGAACCATTCTCCCATTCCTCAGTTTGAGTGCTGGTACAGAGAGAGAGAGTGGGACACACTGGGAGAATGACAGAGAGAGTGACGGAGAGCGAGAGAGGGAGTGGGAAAGACAGTCAGTCAGACAGACAGACAGACAGACAGACAGACAGACAGACAGACAGACAGACAGACAGACAGACAGAGAGCGAAAGGGAGAGTTTAACCAGCCTTTTCCTCAACACAGTGCTGCTACGCAGAGAAAGAGACCCAGCAAGTGTGGAAAAGAGCGAGAGAGAGAGCCCCAGGACACCCTACAGAGCCCCAGGACAACAGCACAACTAGACCCAACCAAATCATGAGAAAACAAAAGATAATTACTTAACACATTGGAAAGAATTAACAAAAAACAGAGCAAACTAGAATGCTATTTGGCCCTACACAGAGAGTACACAGCGGCAGAATACCTGACCACTGTGACTGACCCAAAATTAAGGAAAGCTTTGACTATGTACAGACTCAGTGAGCATAGCCTTGCTATTGAGAAAGGCCGCCGTAGGCAGACAGACTCTCAGACAGACAGGCTATGTGCTCAGACAAAATGACTGAGCTGCACTTCCTAACCTCCTGACCAATGTATGACCATATTAGAGACATCACACAGATCCACAAAGAATTCGAAAACATATCCAATTTTGAAAAACTCCCATACCTACTGGGTGAAATTCCACAGTGTGCCATCACAGCAGCAAGATTTGTGACCTGTTGCCACGAGAAAAGGGCAACCAGTGAAGAACAAACACCATTGTAAATTCAACCCATATTTATGCTTATTTATTTTATCTTGTGTCCTTTAATTGTTTGTACATTGTGTATATATATATATATATATATGTATATATATATATATATATATATATATATATATATATGTATAATATGACATTTGTAATGTCTTTACTGTTTTGAAACTGTTGTATGTGTAATGTTTACTGTTCATTTTTGTTGTTTTTCACTTTATATATTCACTTTGTATGTTGTCTACCTCACTTGCTTTGGCAATGTTAACACATGTTTCCCATGCCAATAAAGCCCTTGAATTGAAAAAGAATTGAAAATTGAGAGAGAGAGCGAGTGGGACAGACTGAGAGAAAGAAAGATTACAGAGAGGAAGGGGGAAGACAGACAGACAGACAGACAGACAGACAGACAGACAGACAGACAGACAGACAGGCAGGCAGGCAGGCAGGCAGACAGACAGACAGACAGACAGACAGACAGACAGACAGGCAGACAGACAGACAGACAGACAGACAGACAGACAGACAGACAGACAGACAGACAGACAGACAGACAGACAGACAGAGAGAGAGAGAGAGAGCGAAAGGGAGAGTTTAACCAGCCTTTTCCTCAACACTGAGTGCTGCTACGCAGAGAAAGAGACCCAGCAAATGTGGAATAGAGAGAGAGAGAGAGACAGAGAGATATGAGAAAATATCAACTGAAAGCAAAGACAAACAAGATCAGGCCATTGTGGGCTGGTATCAGGGGCTCCCTGCACAGCAGAGTGGAAAAAACTGGACAGATTAGACTCTCTGTCTCTCTCTCAGGATTACAACCAGTCAATGAGGCAGAGAGATAAAGAAAAGACTGAGCCCATCTTTTAGAAAATTGGGAGCGAGAGAAGAGGGAGTTTAGTGAGATGGCAGAGAGAGAGAGAGAGAGAGAGAGAGAGAGAGAGAGAGAGAGAGAGAGAGAGAGAGAGAGAGAGAGAGAGAGAGAGAGAGAGAGAGAGAGAGAGAGAGAGAGAGAGAGAGAGAGAGAGAGAAATAAAGAAAGAGAGCAAGAGAGAGGGATGAGAAAAAGGGAGACAGACAGCAGAGGAGGGCGAAGAGGGGGGAGTGTATTGTCAATTTTCGATTTAAAAAACGCTTTGAAAACAAGATGTATAATTTTTTAAATATTTGATCGGTTAGACTACACCAAGCAGGCCATTTAAAATCTGATTTAAAATCAACACTGTCTGCCACAGAATGTGAACAAAACACTCCTGCTGCAGGAGGGAGACAGCTTGTTAACGGGATAACTAGGTGTGACAGAAAGAGGGGAATCAGGTAAGTAGGTAGGCTTAGATACTGGGATATGCAGCATATGATATCCCTACAGCACTGCTGTGATTGCCTGGAGGGAGAGAGCGAGAGACAGAGAGAGAGAGAGAGCGCGGGAGAGCGTGGGAGAGCAAGGCATGGAGAGTGAGAGAGAGAAAGAAAGAGAGAGAGAGAGAGGTAGCCTACTCTGACATCTGGAAGTTAGGAGAAGAAGAAAAACTATTTGAGCATCATCCCATCTGCTGTCTAAACAAGCTGAATTGACATGTTCTGTTAATGAGGAGAATGTGTTCAGTTATGAGAAAAGATGGGAATAGAGAAGTAGAAGAGAAAGAAGCCTAAAGTCTCAGACGGAATGATGATGATGTACTGAAATAGAACACAACAACGAAGTGCAGCTCGTTAGTGCGGTTCTTTAAGTGTGAGCTGACGATTCATTGAGCAAACTTCCTTCATTAGCCTCATCAGCACATCTGACAGGACGTGTAAACTACTTTTGCTACCTGGATGAGAATTATGAGGAATAATTAATACTTCTGAATATTTCTGGCAGTTACACTGTAATTCACTGTTAAAATGAAGGGTGCTTTGCGATTCTATCAAATCAATCAAATGAAATCAAACTTTATTTGTCACATGCGCCGAAGACTTTATAGTGAAATGCTTACTTACAAGCCCTTAACCAACAGTGCAGTTCAAGAAGAAGAAAAAATTTACCAAGTATACTAAAATAAAAAGTAATAATAAAAAAGTAACACCATAAGAATAAGAATAACGAGGATATATACAGGGGGCACCAGTACCAAGTCAGTGTGCGTGGGTACAGGCTAGTTGAGGTAATCTGTACATGTAGGTGGGGGCGAAGTAATTATAAATAGGTAACAAACAGCGAGTAGCAGCAGTGTACAAAGGGGGGGTCAATGTAAATTGTCTGGTGGCAATTTTATGAACTGTTCAGCAGTCTTATGGCTTGGAGGCAGAAGCTGTTGAGGAGCCTTTTGGTCCTAGACTTGGCGCTCCAGTATTGCTTGCTGTGCGGTAGCAGAGATAACTTGGGTGTCTGGAGTCTCTGACAATTTTATGGGCCTTCCTCTGACACTGCCTATTATATAGGTCCTGGATGGCAGGAAGCTTGCCCCCAGTGATGTACTGGGCCGTTCGCACTACCCTCTGTAAGCATCTTACGGTCAGATGCCGAGCAGTTGCCATATCAGGCGGTGATGCAACTGGTCAGGATGCTCTTGATTGTGCAGCTGTAGAACCTTTTGAGGATCTAGGGACCCATGACAAATCTTTTCAGTCTCCTGAGGGGGAAAAGGTTTTGTCGTGCCCTCTTCATGACTGTCTTGGTATGTTTGATAGATCGTTGGTGATGTGGACACCAAGGAACTTGAAACTCTCTACCCGCTCTACTACAGCCCCGTCGATGTTAATGTTCGGCCCGCCTTTTCCTGTAGTCCACGATCAGCTCCTTTGTCTTGCTCACATTGAGGGAAAGGTTGATGTCCTATTTAGTCTCAAGAGTCTTTAGCTTAGCGATGAGCTTTGTGGGCACTACGGTGTTGAACACTGAGCTGTAGTCAATGAACAGCATTCTCACATAGTTGTTCCTTTTTTCCCAGGTGAGAAAGGGAGTGTGGAGCGCATTTGAGGTTGTGTCATCTATGGATCTGTTGGGGCAGTATGTGAATTGGAGTGGGTCTAGGGTGTCCAGGAGAATGCTGTTGATGTGAGCCATGACCAGCCTTTCAAAGCACTTCATGACTACCAAAGTGAATGCCACGGGGCGGTAATCATTAAGGCAGGTTACCTTCGCTTCCTTGGGCCCTGGGACTATGGTGGTCTTCTTGAAACATGTAGGTATTACAGACTCGGTCAGGGAGAGGTTGAAAATGTCAGTGAAGACACTTGACAGTTGGTCCACACATGCTTTGAGTACACGTCCTGGTAATCCATCTGGCCCTGCAGCTTTGTGAATGTTGACCTATTTAAACGTTTTGTTCACATCAGCTACCGAGAGCGTTATCACACAGCCATCCAATACAGCTTGTGCTTCAGTGTTGCTTGCCTCAAAGCAACCATAAAAGACAGCCACGTCTTGGTGAAACATAAGATGTTACAGTTTTTAATGTCCCGTTGGTAGGATAATCTTAATCGTAGGTCATCAATTTTATTTTGCAATGATTGCACGTTAGCGAGAAGAATGGAAGGCAAAGGGAGTTTACTAGCTCGCCTCCAGATTCTCAGATTTTTTTTGTGGTTTGAATTTTACCCCTTTTTCTCCCCAACTTCGTGGTATCCAATTGTTTTAGTAGCTACTATCTTGTCTCATTGCTACAACTCCCGTACGGGCTCGGGAGAGACGAAGGTTGAAAGTCATGCGTCCTCCGAAACACAACCCAACCAAGCCGCACTGCTTCTTAACACAGCGCCATCCAACCCGGAAGCCAGCCGCATCAGAGGAAACACCATGCAACGTTGGTTAGCGCGCACTGCGCCCGGCCCGCCACAGGAGTCGCTGGTGCGCGATGAGACAAGGATTTCCCTACCGGCCAAGCCCTCCCTAACCCGGACAACTCTAGGCCAATTGTGCGTCGCCCCATGGACCTCCCGGTTGCTGCAGTACAGCGCCCTTAACCACTGCGCCACCCGGGAGGCATCCTCCAGATTCTCAGAAGGATGCCCGATCTGCGGTTCCTTTTCCGGCGTCTTTTCTTCACACAAAAGGCGTGGATCTGGGCCTGTTCTAGTGAAAGCAGGATATCCTTCTCGCCGGACTCATTAAAGGAAAAAGTTTGTTCCAGTCCGCTGGGAGTAATCGCTTTTCTGATGTCCAGAAGTTATTTTCGGTCATAAGAGACGGTAGCAGCAACATTATGTACACAATAAGTAAAAAATAATAAGTTACACAAAACAGATTTTTATTTTATTTAAATTGCACAATTGGTTGGGAGAATGTAAAACGTTAGCCATGTTCTTTCGGCGCCATCTTGTTAGTCATCCATCTCATTCTCAAACGTTGCTATTTGCAGAGCTAAACAACAGTAGTGATGGATTAAACTTACGCTTTACTTACCTACTGCAGTGTGCCGGTGGCTAAATTGCTCGAGTAAATTATTAGGAGTCAATTTATAGACAATAAAAGTCAAGTAAACAAGTGTAAGTGTATTTTTATATGTATTTCATTCAAGTTCGCCAACGTTGGCTAGACTTACGAGTAGTTATGTTGTGATGATTCCTTTAATTGTGTCAAGAGTTCAGAGCCTCCACCAAGCAAATAACTATAACGATTACTATAATGATAAACTATAGTAATAAACCATCCGTCTTTCGGATGGGACGTTAAACGGGTGTCCTGACTCTCTGAGGTCATTAAAGATCCCATGGCACTTATCGTAAGAGTAGGGGTGTTAACCCCGGTGTCCTGGCTAAATTCCCAATCTGGCCCTCAAACCATCATGGTCACCTAATAATCCCCAGTTTACAATTGGCTCATTCGTCCCCCTCCTCTCCCCTGTAACTATTCCCCAGGTCGTTGCTGCAAATGAGAATGTGTTCTCAGTCAATTTACCTGGTAAAATAACGGGTAAATAAAATAAATAAATATAGGCTACATAACTACTAAAAGTTGGTGAGTATCAACACTAAAGGAAAGTTTATCGTCCTGCACCTGTTAATCACCTGATCGTCGCATCCTACTGCACACTGCCTATTAATCAGGTGGTAACTCAAGACCATTCATGAGGTCTCTAACACACAGATGGTCTCCATCTTCAGACCATTCAGTGCTTTCAGGGTGTGTTCATTGTTATAGTGACAACTGTAAATAATACTTCAATGTACTGTACATGTAGGCCTACATTTTTTTTTTATTGCAACTTAAATGAGACATTTCAACAACCAACGCAGAGCCAGTGCCTCTTTTACAGCATTTCATTGCCTCGTTGCTCAAGTGGCTTGCAAGCGATTTCCATTTTTCGAATGGTTGTCAATTCCTTTGGGTCTTTATTTTTCACTGTGCTCATTCATCTAGGCTACACCCTGTGCAACTATTTGCAATGCATCAGTGCAACAATGTTATCATAACCTAGTTTGGGTCTAACTCTCATCAGTTAATAAAATCCAGAATGAACATTAGCAGCCCAGTCATATGATATATTTTGTCAGTATGCAGCCTTAATTATAGGCCCACTATAGGAAAATATGGGCTTCGGCTTTCCAATTCCTGGCCCGTTCTTAATACGGTAGCCCGTTTTAAATTCAGCAAGCAAGAGCGAGGGTGCATCTGTCCACCAATAGGCTGTTAGTAGGCTGAAGGAAAAAAGTGTCCAAAAAGCTTTTGTAGTCTGTTTTTTCCGGAGACTCGACAAGATTTACGAGGTATAGCTGTGTCAGTGGAGAGGCCAGGTGCGCAACAGAACAAAGACGGATAGGCTCGAGGTGCAGCCTATAGCATATGTTGAAGTGTATGCATATTAGACCATAATTCATAAGCTCAATGTTAGGATTCATAATGCAGTGAATATATCCAGTCAATGTACACAGTGAAAGAAGAAAAGTATATCAGATACACTATTTGCGCTCCCGAGGCTGCGTTGAGTGCGCGCCCTCCCTCCCAGTCCCCGGGTGTGCAGTTGGAAAAGCAACCATATGTTTCAGTTTCTTACAAACAAAAAAATGCATCCTACCTAGGCTACAACAACACAATGTAATGACGAATGTTATTATTGTTTTCAAGTGAGTACACAACTTTAGTTTAGTCTGTAAACTGCAGTGAATAGCCTATCTCATTTGAATAACCGCTCAAAAGCCTGGCGTTATGAAAGCATCCCGGTATACTTTTCGAAATAACTGCATCTAGCCTGCCTGATTGGGCAACCATTTGGATCAGTTATGTGTTTTTTTCTCGGCAATTTAGTCAACAAGGTCCAGGCACATAAGACCAGCAATATGCTGCATGTTGTCAGGATGTTTCGGCTAACAGAAACATGCTAATGCATGGATTTCTAGTTCGCGCATATGAATTATGATAACGTACGAGCGCGTTGGAAATTGTATCCATAGTTTTCGTGCTTCCGTGTTTTAAGCGTTAAAAAATGCGGCCATATGTGAAGTTAGCCATTGAAACCTTTTAGGTTCCATATAACAATTTATTTTAGCAGTATGCTATATGTGTTGTTGTAATGGAATACTGTATATGAAATGTGTGCTGGCTTGAGAAGTCAAATATGAATGACCTGACTGAATCCTATTTGTAATGTAATATGACTTTCTCAGCTCCATTCTTCTATATCATATTCAATGAGAGACTTTCCCAACCCCTCAATCACTCATCCAACCCTCACAAATTAATTGTTTGATTCTGTAGCCTTAACATCCTTTCCATGCCCGTTCTCTCCCTGACAGACAGCCAATACAAGTACATCACATAGGGAGGAAAGGATTCACTTCACCATGTCTCCAAGGCAACCCTGACATTCCATTTCAAATGAAGCAGATAGGTAGGTCGACAGCAGACACTGGCTACATTCCATTTAACATAGAGAAATAAGGTCAGAATGTCACTCTGTCTATGCAAAGAAATGTACAAAAAAAATGTATCTGCCTTCTGTGCTTCCTTTGAATTAAGGAGAAGCTTTTATCAAAGGAGGAAGAATGACTGGGTATTGAGTCATCAATCATCATTTAATTGTAGTGATCTTTAAAATGGCGTTTTACTTTTTAATTTGGGTAATCCAGGTTGAATATCTTACATAGGTACAGTAAAATAGATGATATCAAGTAGTTGTTTAAAAACTCAACATACGATTGTCCATCTTAGCTCTCCTTGGGTCACCTCAAGTCAGTTTCACTGTGCCCTTGTATCATTAAAGGTTGTCCATCTTGGCTCTCTTTGGGTCACCTCAAGTCAGTTTCACTGTGCCCTTGTATCATTAAAGGTTTGTCCATCTTGGCTCTCTTTGGGTCACCTCAAGTCAGTTTCACTGTTCCCTTGTATCATTAAAGGTTTGTCCATCTTGGCTCTCTTTGGGTCACCTCAAGTCAGTTTCACTGTGCCCTTGTATCATTAAAGGTTTGTCCATCTTGGCTCTCTTTGGGTCACCTCAAGTCAGTTTCACTGTGCCCTTGTATCATTAAAGGTTTGTCCATCTTGGTTTGGGTCACCTCATCTTTCACTGTGCCCTCATCCATCTTGGCTCTCTTTGTCACCTCAAGTCAGTTTCACTGTGCCCTTGTATCATTAAAGGTTTGTCCATCTTGGCTCTCTTTGGGTCACCTCAAGTCAGTTTCACTGTGCCCTTGTATCATTAAAGGTTGTCCATCTTGGCTCTCTTTGGGTCACCTCAAGTCAGTTTCACTGTGCCCTTGTATCATTAAAGGTTTGTCCATCTTGGCTCTCTTTGGGTCACCTCAAGTCAGTTTCACTGTGCCCTTGTATCATTAAAGGTTTGTCCATCTTGGCTCTCTTTGGGTCACCTCAAGTCAGTTTCACTGTGCCCTTGTATCATTAAAGGTTGTCCATCTTGGCTCTCTTTGGGTCACCTCAAGTCAGTTTCACTGTGCCCTTGTATCATTAAAGGTTTGTCCATCTTGGCTCTCTTTGGGTCACCTCAAGTCAGTTTCACTGTGCCCTTGTATCATTAAAGGTTTGTCCATCTTGGCTCTCTTTGGGTCACCTCAAGTCAGTTTCACTGTGCCCTTGTATCATTAAAGGTTTGTCCATCTTGGCTCTCTTTGGGTCACCTCAAGTCAGTTTCACTGTGCCCTTGTATCATTAAAGGTTTGTCCATCTTGGCTCTCTTTGGGTCACCTCAAGTCAGTTTCACTGTGCCCTTGTATCATTAAAGGTTTGTCCATCTTGGCTCTCTTTGGGTCACCTCAAGTCAGTTTCACTGTGCCCTTGTATCATTAAAGGTTGTCCATCTTGGCTCTCTTTGGGTCACCTCAAGTCAGTTTCACTGTGCCCTTGTATCATTAAAGGTTTGTCCATCTTGGCTCTCTTTGGGTCACCTCAAGTCAGTTTCACTGTGCCCTTGTATCATTAAAGGTTTGTCCATCTTGGCTCTCTTTGGGTCAGTTTCACTGTGCCCTTGTATCATTAAAGGTTTGTCCATCTTGGCTCTCTTTGGGTCACCTCAAGTCAGTTTCACTGTGCCCTTGTATCATTAAAGGTTTGTCCATCTTGGCTCTCTTTGTCACCTCAAGTCAGTTTCACTGTGCCCTTGTATCATTAAAGGTTGTCCATCTTGGCTCTCTTTGGGTCACCTCAAGTCAGTTTCACTGTGCCCTTGTATCATTAAAGGTTTGTCCATCTTGGCTCTCTTTGGGTCACCTCAAGTCAGTTTCACTGTGCCCTTGTATCATTAAAGGTTTGTCCATCTTGGCTCTCTTTGGGTCACCTCAAGTCAGTTTCACTGTGCCCTTGTATCATTAAAGGTTTGTCCATCTTGGCTCTCTTTGGGTCACCTCAAGTCAGTTTCACTGTGCCCTTGTATCATTAAAGGTTTGTCCATCTTGGCTCTCTTTGGGTCACCTCAAGTCAGTTTCACTGTGCCCTTGTATCATTAAAGGTTGTCCATCTTGGCTCTCTTTAAAGGGTCACCTCACCTCAAGTCAGTTTCACTGTGCCCTTGTATCATTAAAGGTTTGTCCATCTTGGCTCTCTTTGGGTCACCTCAAGTCAGTTTCACTGTGCCCTTGTATCATTAAAGGTTTGTCCATCTTGGCTCTCTTTGGGTCACCTCAAGTCAGTTTCACTGTGCCCTTGTATCATTAAAGGTTTGTCCATCTTGGCTCTCTTTTGGGTCACCTCAAGTCAGTTTCACTGTGCCCTTGTATCATTAAAGGTTTGTCCATCTTGGCTCTCTTTGGGTCACCTCAAGTCAGTTTCACTGTGCCCTTGTATCATTAAAGGTTGTCCATCTTGGCTCTCTTTGGGTCACCTCAAGTCAGTTTCACTGTGCCCTTGTATCATTAAAGGTTTGTCCATCTTGGCTCTCTTTGGGTCACCTCAAGTCAGTTTCACTGTGCCCTTGTATCATTAAAGGTTGTCCATCTTGGCTCTCTTTGGGTCACCTCAAGTCAGTTTCACTGTGCCCTTGTATCATTAAAGGTTTGTCCATCTTGGCTCTCTTTGGGTCACCTCAAGTCAGTTTCACTGTGCCCTTGTATCATTAAAGGTTTGTCCATCTTGGCTCTCTTTGGGTCACCTCAAGTCAGTTTCACTGTGCCCTTGTATCATTAAAGTTTTGTCCATCTTGGCTCTCTTTGGGTCACCTCAAGTCAGTTTCACTGTGCCCTTGTATCATTAAAGGTTGTCCATCTTGGCTCTCTTTGGGTCACCTCAAGTCAGTTTCACTATGCCCTTGTATCATTAAAGTTTTGTCCATCTTGGCTCTCTTTGGGTCACCTCAAGTCAGTTTCACTGTGCCCTTGTATCATTAAAGGTTGTCCATCTTGGCTCTCTTTGGGTCACCTCAAGTCAGTTTCACTGTGCCCTTGTATCATTAAAGTTTTGTCCATCTTGGCTCTCTTTGGGTCACCTCAAGTCAGTTTCACTGTGCCCTTGTATCATTAAAGGTTTGTCCATCTTGGCTCTCTTTGGGTCACCTCAAGTCAGTTTCACTGTGCCCTTGTATCATTAAAGGTTTGTCCATCTTGGCTCTCTTTGGGTCACCTCAAGTCAGTTTCACTGTGCCCTTGTATCATTAAAGGCACCCATTTCACAGATTCACAGATGACTGGTTTTGGATGGGGAGCATTTAGTATGTGGATAAACAGAGAGATTATCAAATGAAACTGGGCTGGGAACCTCTAACCCTTGCAATTTGATTGGTAAACTCCTGGGTCCACTCGCAATGGCTGCCTGGTATTGTGATGCATCATTTCCATGGTAATTTAGAATGCTAATTCAAATGATGGTAACTGAAGTGCAATGGCTCATGCAATGGGATGTAGTTTTTGTAGTGTCAGTTGAAGTGAATCAACAAATGACAGCCCTTATTAATGGGTACACTTCCTGCTTTTACTTTCTGCTTTCCTCCTATGGGTACACTCTCAACGGCCGCCCGTCCAACCATCCTTAACTTGAATGGGGACGCCTGTTCTATTCATTATATTTCTATGCACATGCAGTCAGGAGCGGACAAAATGTGCATAACAAAAAATATATATACAGTACCATTCAAACGTTTGGACACCTACTCCTTCAAGGGTTGTTCTTAATTTTTTACTATTTTCTACATAGTATAATAATAGTGAAGACAACAAAACTATGAAATAACACATATGGAATCATGTAATAACCCCAAAAGTTTTAAACAGATCAAAATATATTTTTGATTTTAGATACTTGGCGGTTCCAAACGTCTTACATTTAAGAACGATGGAGGCCACTGTGTTCTTGGGGACCTTCAATGCTGCAGACTTTTTTTGGTACCCTTCCCCAGATCTGTGCCTCGACACAATCCTGTCTCGGAGCTCTACAGACAATTCCTTCAACCCCATGGCTTGGTTTTTGACATGCACTGTCAACTGTGGGACCTTATATAGACAGGTGTGTGCCTTTCCAAATCATGTGGACTCCAATCAAGTTGACGAAACATCTCAAGGATGATCAATGGGAACAGGATGCAACGGAGCTCAATTTCGGGTCTCATAGCAAAATGGCATTTTTTCCCCTTTTGTTTTTAGAAATTTGCAAACATTTATAAAAACCTGTTTTTGATGTGTCATTATGGTGTATTGTGTGTAGATTAATGAGAAAAAAATATTTAATCAATTTTAGAATAAGGCTGTAACGTAACAAAATGTGGAAAAAGTCTTACTTTCCGAATGCACTGTACAGTCGTGGCCAACAGTTTTGAGAATGACACAAATATTAATTTCCACAAAGTTTGCTGCTTCAGTGTCTTTAGATAATTTTGTCAGATGTTACTATGGAATACTGAAGTATAATTACAAGCATTTCATACGTGTCAAAGGCTTTTATTGACAATTACATGAAGTCAATATTTGCAGTGTTGACCCTTCTTTTTCAAGACCTCTGCAATCTGCCCTGGCATGCTGTCAATTAACTTCTGGGCCACTGATGGCAGCCCATTCTTGCATAATCAATGATTGGAGTTTGTCAGAAGTTGTGGGTTTTGTTTGTCCACCCGCCTCTTGAGGATTGTCCACAAGTTCTCAATGGGATTAAGGTCTGGGGAGTTTCCCGGCCATGGACCCAAAATATTGATGTTTTGTTCCCCAAGCCACTTAGTTATCACTTTTGCCTTATGGGTACCGGGGTACCAGAACTGAGTCAATGAGTAAGGATAACTTGGCTATATACACAGGGTTTCAGTACTGAGTAAATGAGTAATGATAACTTGGCTATATACAAGGGTACCAGCACTGAGTCAATGAGTAAGGATAACTTGGCTATATACAAGGGTACCAGTACTGAGTCAATGAGTAAGGATAACTTGGCTATATACAAGGGGTACCACCACTGAGTCAATGAGTAAGGATAACTTGGCTATATACAAGGGTACCAGTACTGAGTCAATGAGTAAGGATAACTTGGCTATATACAAGGGTACCAGTACTGAGTCAATGAGTAATGATAACTTGGCTATATACAAGGGTACCAGCACTGAGTCAATGAGTAATGATAACTTGGCTATATACAAGGGTACCAGTACTGAGTCAATGAGTAATGATAACTTGGCTATATACAAGGGTACCAGTACTGAAGAAGAACAAACACCATTGTAAATACAGCCCATATTTATGTTTATTTATTTTCAACATGTTACAACACTGTATATAGCCATAATATGACATTTGAAATGTCTCTATTCCTTTGGAACTTATGTGGGTGTAATGTTTACTGTTTATTAGAGAGAGAGAGAGAGAGAGAGAAGAGGACAGAGACAGAGACAGAGACAGAGACAGACAGACAGACAGAGACAGACAGACAGACAGACAGACAGACAGACAGACAGACAGACAGACAGACAGACAGAC
Source organism: Oncorhynchus keta (assembly GCF_023373465.1). Taxonomy (NCBI): domain Eukaryota; kingdom Metazoa; phylum Chordata; class Actinopteri; order Salmoniformes; family Salmonidae; genus Oncorhynchus; species Oncorhynchus keta. The sequence goes on from NC_068432.1 coordinate 12,732,663, forward strand.
AGACAGACAGACAGACAGACAAACAGACAGGGATGTGAATGGGGAGAATGATAAAGGTCTTGGCAGCTTGCTCTTTTTAGAAGAGCTATCCATGCGGCACCATTAGTGCTATCAGCCCTGGTACGATCAATGCCCTAACGCTAATGATAACCGTGGCTTAAAGTGGAACTGACGGCGTTTTAACTACAGATACACACAGACAATCATAATATCAGTCAACAATATCAAGTTCCCAGGTTATGTTTTATAAGAGGTTTTAAAAATAGGTTATATTTGACTCAACATTCCATGACGTACACTAAGGAATTGTTGGCAGAATGGATGGATGATTCATATAATTCACCAGCACTGAGTCAATGAGTAATGATAACTTGGCTATATACAAGGGTACCAGTACTGAGTCAATGAGTAATGATAACTTGGCTATATACAAGGGTACCAGTACTGAGTCAATGAGTAAGGATAACTTGGCTATATACAAGGGTACCAGTACTGAGTCAATGAGTAATGATAACTTGGCTATATACAAGGGTACCAGTACTGAGTCAATGAATAAGGATAACTTGGCTATATACAAGGGTACCAGTACTGAGTCAATGAATAAGGATAACTTGGCTATATACAAGGGTACCAGTACTGAGTCAATGAGTAAGGATAACTTGGCTATATACAAGGGTACCAGTACTGAGTCAATGAGTAAGGATAACTTGGCTATATACAAGGGTACCAGTACTGAGTCAATGAGTAAGGATAACTTGGCTATATACAAGGGTACCAGCACTGAGTCAATGAGTAAGGATAACTTGGCTATATATAAGCGTACCAGTACTGAGTCAATGAGTAATGATAACTTGGCTATATATAAGCGTACCAGTACTGAGTCAATGAGTAAGGATGCAGGGTACGAGGTAACTGAGGAACTAGGAATAAAGTAACAGATATTCAACAGTAGCAGCAGTGTATGTAATGAGTGCAAAAAAAAGCCTAGTATCTCTTCACGACTGTGTTGGTGTGTTTGGACCATGATAGATTCTTCGTGATGTGGACACCGAGGAACTTGAAGCTCTCATCCTGCTCCACTACAGGCCACTAGGAGTGCCGCCTCTGGATGAGAATGTTCTTGTTTGCTTATGGCCCTACACAGCTCATTGAGTGCAGTCTTAGTGCCAAAATATAAATGAAAACTCTCTTGGTAAATAGTATGGTATACAATTTATCATGAGGTTGTCAAACTCAGGCGAGCAGAATCTCGAGACTTCCTTAATAGTTGAAATTGTGCATCGGCTGTTGTTAACAAAGAGACACACACCTTTACTTGAGTTTACCCAACTCTGCCGTTCTGTCCTGCTGATGCATAGAAAAACCAACTAGATGCATATTATCCATGTCTTTGTTCAGCCACAACTCCGAGAAGCATGGGATATTACAGTCTCGAACAGCGCTCGTCCAGTTTATTCTCCAGCGATTGTATATTCGCCAATAGAACACGTCAGCCTCTATATCGCAGTCTCTTTCTCTTCCTAGTTTCGGGGATTAGGGCCTGGTCCGGGGTCAGCAGTATGTCCAGCTCCGCTGACTCTGTTCTAATGACCAGAAGCTCTTTTCGGTCATAGGAAATGATGGCGGAAACATTATGCACAAAAAAGATGAAGATCAGTGCAAAAAAACAAACACATAATAGCAGAATTTGTCAGTAGCCCGTAAAACAGCCGCTATACATTCCAGCGCCATACATGTGTATGTGTGTGTCTGTTTCCTGTACTCCTCTATGTGTCAATAGAAACCACAGGAATATCCCCAATTTGGAGAAGAGAAGAAAATATCCTATTCTGTATTTTAATGATCAGGATCAACAAATAGGATAGATAGAGGATGTAAGTCTACATCTTATTTTAGTGACTCTGTGTGTAATTCAACGCTTATACGAAGTGGTTCCCAGTGGTTCCCTATGAGCCATAATTTACTAGACAGAAGTGATTTAAAAGACGGGGGCATCATAAAGATAATTTTTTTAGCAGCAGGGTCATTTGGAGCTGGTTGGAGGGGGATTCTAGAATGATCCTGTTGTGGAAATTCACTTTCCTTTACAATCCTAATGGATCAGATGGGTCAATCAAGTCCTTGTCGTTTTTAGTCCGGTGACGTGCCTGAGGATGATCTAACTACTGGAGTCAATGACAGAGAGGAGAGCATAGGAGAGGAGGGGAAGGGAGGGGGAGTGGAGTGGATTTGTGTTAAACTGCTGGAATCTTTGGTGTCCTTGGAGGTGACCTTGAGCTGAAAGTGCTATGACAGCTCAATGGAATCAGTGGCTCAGTAACACTACACTACTGCACACTACACTACTACACACTACACTACTATACCAGTCAGTGGCGACACTCCAGATTCCTGAATTCACTAGAATATAGATAGATATTCACTCTGTCTGTCTGCCAGTGGATCGCCCTCTAATGTCACATCCATGTGTGTGGATTTGGATTTCAATGCAGAGCCAGACAGACAGGCTATGGTGGTCAGGCAGAACTCAGGGGAGCTGGGGACAGCAAACAGCAGTTTCAGCCTGGCTACCAGAGGCAGGAGAGGACTATCTGGGCAGGATGGGGGGGGGCTATAGTGGAGCCAGTAGAGAGAGAGAGAAGGAGTGAGAGAGAGAGACTATGTACTACTGAGAGAGGCCCGCCGTAGGCAGATCTGGCTCTCAAGAGAAAACAGGCTATGTGCACACTGCCCACAAAATTATGTTGAAACTGAGATACACTTTCTAACCCCCTGCCAAATGTATGACATTATTTGAGACACATGTTTCCCTCAGATAACACAGACCCACAAAAAAATAAAAAACAATCACATTTTGATCACCTCCCATATCTATTGGGTGAAATACCACAGTGTGCCATCACAGCAGAAAAATTAGTGACCTGTTGCCACAAGAAAAGGGCAACCAGTGAAGAACAAACACCATTGTAAATACAACCCATATTTATGTTTATTTATTTTCCTTTTTGTACTCTTTGCACATCGTTACAACACTGTATATAGCCATAATATGACATTTGAAATGTCTCTATTCCTTTGGAACTTATGTGGGTGTAATGTTTACTGTTTATTAGAGAGAGAGAGAGAGAGAGAGAGAGAGAGAGAGAGAGAGAGAGAGAGACAGAGACAGACAGACAGACAGACAGACAGACAGACAGACAGACAGACAGACAGACAGACAGACAGACAGACAGACAGACAGACAGACAGACAGACAGACAAACAGACAGACAGAGATGTGAGGATGGGGAGAAGGGACAGAAAGAGGGCTCCTAAAGGTCAGTTGAGCAGCTTGCTCTTTTTAGAAGAGCTATCCATGCGGCACCATTAGTGCTATCCGGAACCCTTGGTACGATCCTTCCCTAACTTTAACCCTTACCCTAGCCCTAACGCTAACTCTTACCTTAACCGTGTAAGCCTTAAAGTGGAACTGACGGCGTTTTAACTACTTTGCAGATATGAAACACACAGACAATCATAATATCAGTCAACAATATCAAGTTCCCAGGTTATGTTTTATAAGAGGTTTTAAAAATAGGTTATATTTGACTCAACATTCCATGACGTACACTAAGGAATTGTTGGCAGAATGGATGGATGATTCATATAATTCACCAATACATTTCTTGGCTGTCCCAAAAATGTTGCTAACAGGTTGTAAATCCCAGCTGGCCTGGTACATAGTTTGCTGCCTCCATTCAGGATGCACTGTTTCAGTTTCAATTACACAATATTGTAGACAAAAACAAACTAATGTAACTAAGGCTGGGAATGTCAATACAATCAAACTAGCAAGGGCAATGATCACAAGTCAGTCGTAACGTAGGCTAGTGTATCTATTTATGTACCTATTTATTTAGCACGATACAACACGGAGCCTAACGTTAGCTAGCTAGGAGGATGTCATGTCATTGGAGGAGTGGTTGAGTGACCTACTTTTTTCCCTCACAAATTTTGTGGGCTACAGCTAGAGATGCAGGTGTCATTTGGTTAGCTAGCAAACAATGTGAATCGCTCTAGCTAGCTAGCTATGCTGAACTTGAATGACTGTTATCCAGTTAGCATATCTCTTGCGTTCGTAAATTCCCTCTTGCTATCTACGATTTCAGAGCACTCTCGTCTGAGTGTGCCAGAGGGCAGAATAACTGAAGAATTTACAAACACGCAACACCCACTGAATATGATCAGTGTCAGTAAACGTCGACAAAAAAAGTTATTAAATTGTTGCAAGCAGTACAGTTAGTTAAAAATGCTCTAGATAACATCTAAACAGCCTAACCAGAGTAAAATGGCCAGAGTGAGGTGTTCTCTCATTTGCGTCTGGAATTACAAGTAGCGAGCAAGCTAGCCAATTTTAGCCAGTTAGTTTGGGTGCTTGACTGCCGTTGTGAGGAATGCTTGTATCAACCCTAATCCTCGGCCAGTGCATCCAGTGTCAATAGTGCAGTGTGCACTCTGAACGCTTGGAGAGCGAAATGCTCTGAATTTACAAACAGACAATCTGACAACACTCTGAATTTACTAACTATCCAGAGCGCACTCTGACATACTGGAGGCAAATAATGAACGCACCCTTAGTTGTCAATCAAATGTATTTGGCATTGATCAAATGGGCGGGCAGGCAAGTTCCCATTCAGTTGTCAATACGTGGGTTGGGACAAGCATGCATTGGCAGGCAAGCTGCAGAAGGATGAGGAGGCTACTATTCCCCATTATTTATCAGTGCAATTTTGAAGACCAACTAGCTGAAAAGGTTTGAGAAAGTTGATCTAATTATCCCTCGTTAGATTTGAGTTCATCTCAACTCGCTCTGGCTAGCATTAGTTGTCGATCTTGTTGTTGTTAATGTGCATAGTTGAGGCCGAGATAGACTACCTTTTCATGGATGTTTGATCAATAGGACTGTAAAGTTGACAAATGTAAGAGGACTCCCGTGGTATTTACATATTTGCAGAATTCCATTCAGGTGTATTTTGTGGCCTTTGGCGAATGCGTTCTAATGATCTAAAGTTGCGCTTTTGCTACAGCCTGTGAACACACACTCCAGTTCAAAGTGAATGATGGCAGGCCCGTGTGGCAAATGGCTTATTTGCATAAAGGCCTACTGTAGCTCTGATTGGCTAAGGCGCAACGGACTACGTAGACTTGATCATAGACGAGACATATTTTTATTAGGTTTTATTTGCTGCAGTGTCTTTTAGTTGTCCAAACGCATGGTCGTTTTCCCACTCTATATTCCTATAGAATTTTCACAAATGCCATACTCTACTTCATTCCCAAACGTTCTATGAATTTATGAAAATGTGAAAATTACAATATCTAGGTGCTCACTTTAAAAAAAAAGAAGGTGTTTATTCTTCCTGGAAGTGTATATGAACAGAGTTTAATAAGATGTCATGTTGCTAAAACGCTTTAAGTTCCACTTTAATGTCACCCCATTGAAATGTCAACTTTGGGACATCCCAAAGATCCTGTTTGGACTTTTCCCTTGCAGCACCAGAGATGAGGCCATAATACCAGAATTGTCACTGGATGCCTTAAAACAGCAGAGAAAGTCAATACTTAGGCTGATGCTGCCGTTACACACCTAACACTATCTGCTACAACAGCCCTTAGTTAAAGAAATCCATTTGGCAAAAGGTGGGGGACAAAATCACCCGATGCCTCTACAGAGACCAGGTGAGAGGAAAAGGGAGGGAAAGAGGGAGGGGGAGAGTGGGAGAGCGAGGATGGAGAATATTCCACCCAGCCAAGTGAGAGGAATAGATGAGGCGAGGGAGGGAGGGAGCAGGTGAGGGGGAGAGAGGGAGTTGGAGAGAATATTCCAGTCATTTAATATGCATGCTGAGCTGAATGAGGACACCTGCTTCAGCTAAAAATAGTGCTGGCTGCACCTGGAAAGTGGTCTCACTGGGGGAAGAGGACACACCTCTCCACCACCACCGTCTCTCTGCATATGGGATAGAGTAGGAGTTCCTGGAGCCTCTATACTGCAGAGGTCAGGGGTCACTGAGAGAGACTGTATCATGTGACAGAATGGCTGTGAGGAGAGCAGCAGCAGCAGCCATCTTCCAGTCTAGGGTAGCCTTGCTGGACTTTTGCACATAGTTATGTTAATTGCATGTAAATACATGTTGTTTTGCTACCACACCCACAATGGAAGCACAATCATGGATTTGCAGGTGGATGCGTTAGAACAGCCCCAGGAAACTGACGGTAAAAACATGTGTCATCGACGTGTGTATAGGTGGCAGGGAAGTCAGGTGCAGGAGAATCGAACTTGGTATAATGGAGTAGTTTAATAACTTAAAAACACAGCTCCAAAACCATAATACATAATCAAAGCAAAGTAGGTACAAGGACCCGACGCGCACCAATACAAACTACATGAACAAACAAACAATCTCTGACAAGGACATGAGGGGAAACAGAGGGTTAAATACACAACAGGATAATGAATGGGATTGGAACCAGGTGTGTAGGAAGACAAGACAAAAACCAATGGAAAATGAAAAATGGATCAATGATGACTAGAAGACCGGTGACGTCGACCGCCGAGCACCGCCCGAACAAGGAGAGGCATCGACTTCGGCAGTAGTCGTGACATGACTTCTCAACATACGAATTGTTTTGCAATCTCGGAAGAAAATAGAACGTCTATATTGCACAGGTACAACGCCATTGCTAACATATATCAGGGTTTATTTTAGGGAGGAGACTCGTGATTCCTTAGAAGGGAGTTATAAAATCTGAAGACACGTTACATTAACCGAGATATATTCAACCGATCATGTTTCAAACTTTAACTTCAGCCCTGCACAGGTGTGTGAATCGTCTTTGCTTTTTAAGTGCAATAAACGTTGTGGTTTCTATAACATAAAAGAGGTCCCTATTATGCCTGAATGCGACCTCAAATCAATGAGAAAGTCTGCAGTGCTGAGAACGGTTGTATGAAACCAATCGGGGCATCAAGAAAAGCTCTCAACCGTGCCAGCCCACTCTTAATATCTATTCAGTTCGGCTTGCCATAAGTTTGGCATCCAAACTGTACTTTAGTTAGTTAGAGTTAATGCTGGAACAATTGCTAAATAACCGTGTAACCGGTTATGAATGAAGACCGTCATGAAAATAAAAGAATCTTCTTCTTTGGCACGAACAGCTGACAACACAGAAAGGCTGGGAATTACAACGTGACAAAACGTTGTCGCTCCTCGCTGAAATAAGCAATCTGTCCAGGCGGGGTGTGTATATGCGTCTGTTTCCTGCCTCCACTCAGGCCAAAGTCAGTTGTGAATGGTGCTCCCTGCTTTTCCGGCTCATTTATACAATTGCAGTGCTCAGCATTTCTGACCTCTAGAGCATCATGCTGAAACACCACACTGAGTGGCTCTGAGCGGCACACACCCACACACCTCACTGAGGGAGAGGCTGTGAAACGCTCTACAACAAAGCTTTCTTAGTGTCCAACAAGCTTTCTCTGCCCTTAACCTTGTTCTGAACACCTCCAAAAACAAAGGCCGTGTGGTTTGGGAAGAAGAATGCCCCTCTCCCCACAAATGATTTAGAGTTTGAAGTAGTTACCTCCAACAAGTACTTGGGAGTATGGCTAGACGGTACACTGTCCTTCTCTCAGCACATATCAAAGCTGCAGGCTAAAGTTGAATCTAGACTTGGTTTCCTCTATGGTAATCGCTCCTATTTCACCCCAGCTGCCAAACGAACCCTGATTCAGATGACCATCCTACCCATGCTAGATTACGGCGATGTAATTTATAGATTGGCAGGTAAGGGTACCCTCGAGTGGCTAGATGTTCCTCTACCATTCAGCCATCAGATTTGCCACCAATGCTCCTTATAGGACACACCGCTGCAATCTATACTCCTCTGTAAACTTATCTCTATATACCCGTCGCATGACCCACTGGTTGATGCTTATTTATAAAAACCCTCTTAGGCCTCACTCCCCCCTATCTTTATTTTTATTTTTTATTTCACCTTTATTTAACCAGGTAGGCTAGTTGAGAACAAGTTCTCATTTACAACTGCGACCTGGCCAAGATAAAGCATAGCAGTGTGAGCAGACAACACAGAGTTACACATGGAGTAAACAATTAACAAGTCAATAACACAGTAGGAAAAAAAAGGGGGGAGTCTATATACATTGTGTGCAAAAGGCATGAGGAGGTAGGCGAATAATTACAATTTTGCAGATTAACACTGGAGTGATAAATGATCAGATGGTCATGTACAGGTAGAGATATTGGTGTGCAAAAGAGCAGAAAAGTAAATAAATAAAAACAGTACGGGATGAGGTAGGTGAAAATGGGTGGGCTATTTACCAATAGACTATGTACAGCTGCAGCGATCGGTTAGCTGCTCAGATAGCAGATGTTTGAAGTTGGTGAGGAGATAAAAGTCTCCAACCTCAGCGATTTTTGCAATTTGTTCCAGTCACAGGCAGCAGAGAACTGGAACGAAAGGCGGCCAAATGAGGTGTTGGCTTTAGGGATGATCAGTGAGATACACCTGCTGGAGCGCGTGCTACGGATGGGTGTTGCCATCGTGACCAGTGAACTGAGATAAGGCGGAGCTTTACCTAGCATGGACTTGTAGATGACCTGGAGCCAGTGGGTCTGGCGCCGAATATGTAGCGAGGGCCAGCCGACTAGAGCGTACAAGTCGCAGTGGTGGGTGGTATAAGGTGCTTTAGTGACAAAACGGATGGCACTGTGATAAACTGCATCCAGTTTGCTGAGTAGAGTGTTGGAAGCAATTTTGTAGATGACATCGCCGAAGTCGAGGATCGGTAGGATAGTCAGTATTACTAGGGTAAGTTTGGCGGCGTGAGTGAAGGAGGCTTTGTTGAGATACCTACTGTAGCCCTCATCCTCCACATACAACACCCGTTCTGCCAGTCACAATATGTTAAAGTTCCCCAAAGCACACACGTCCCTGGGTCGCTACTCTTTTCAGTTCGCTGCAGCTAGCGACTGGAACAAGCTGATACAAATACTCAAACTGGACTGTTTTATCTCCATCTCTTCATTCAAAGACTCAATCATGGACACTCTTACTGACACTTGTGGCTGATTCACGTGATATATTGTTGTCTCTACCTTCTTGCCCTTTGTGCTGTTGTCTGTGCCCCATAATGTTTGTACCATGTTTTGTGCTGCTACCATGCTGTGCTGCTGCCATGTTGTGTTGCTACCATGCTGTGTTGTCATGTTTTGCTACCATGCTGTGTTGTCATGTGTTGCTGCCATGCTATGTTGTTGTCTTAGATTTCTCTGTATGTGGTGTTGTGGTGTCGCTCTTGTCGTGATGTGTGTTTTGTCCTATATTTTTATTTTTAATCCCCGTCCCCGCAGGAGGCCTTTTGCCTTTTGGAAGGGATTGTAAATAAGAATTGTAAATAAGAATTTGTTCTTAAATGACTTACCTAGTTAAAGGTAAGTTAAATAAAGGTTAAATAAATAAAAGAGAAAGTTGCTCCACCTGACCCACACTTTAACATGGACACCCACAACGCAGGTTGTAGTTTGGCGAGTGAGTGTAATGCTAAAGACAAGGGTTTTATACTAGTTAGGCTGGTGACTGACTACTTACTACAGTACACGGCTGCAATAGACACACAGGTTCTTTGATTATTAATTAATAATAATATTGAGAAAGCTTGAGGTGATCGATTTTATAATGAATTTTACTCTGACTTCTGCTACCTCCAATTCCTGAGACAGAGCATGCACTATTGCGGAGAATGTCAGGTACTTACTCACTACATATCTGGAGAATGTACTGGGATATTGTAGCAGCATGCAATCCTCTCATGGATCCTTTGATTTATTGGCCTAGGTAGTGTGCAGTAAGCCTCCTACTGTAAGGGTTTCTCAGGGTTTTGTGGTAACTGTTTCTTTGAAGAGTTTTGGAAAGGTCAGCTCAAACTGGCACCATCCCATCAGTCAATAAAATACTGTACAGAATCCAAAAACACTCTGCCTCCTTCTCCCTGACCTTTCCTTTTCCCTGACCTTTCCTTCTCCCTGACCTTTCCTCCTCCCTGACCTTTCCTCCTCCCTGACCTTTCCTTCTCCCTGACCTTTCCTCCTCCCTAAACCTTTCCTCCTCCCTGACCTTTCCTCCTCCCTGACCTTTCCTCCTTTCCTCATCCTCCTTCTTCAGAGGCCTGCAGCTAACTACACCAAACAGCTCTCCCTCCATCTCTCTCTCCCATTTGATTCTTACCATCTCTCTCCCTCCATCTCCCCAAGCTCTCTCTACCCCCTCTCTCTTTCTCTCCATCTCTCTCTTTCATTCTCGCCTCCTCTCCTCCTCCTCTCCTCTATAGGGTTCACGCTTCACAAATTTTCACAGCGCTGGGCCCTAGAGGAGGGAGGTGGACTCCACTGTTCCCGCCTCCCTAATGGAAAAGAGCAGTCGGCATGAAATTTCCCCTGACACCCATCTCTCCTAAACCCACCAGAGGATCTGATCCTATACTATACACTGTGGGGTTAATCGATGGGCTGGGGGTGACAGAGGCAGAATACTGATCAGACAGAGGAGAGTTGAGAGAAGAGACAGTGAGATAAACACCTCTAAAATTGCTTCTCTCTTTCTCATCCCTCTTTGTCTCTTTCTGTTTTTGAAATCCTGTGGAGATTAAACCTGCTCTCAGTCTCTCTCTCTCTTTCTCTCACCTCCATCTCTCTCTCGGTCTTCCCCTTCTCTCTCTCTCTCCCTCTGCCTACCATCCATCCTGTCCTTGTTAGAGCTCAGAGCTCCTGACGTACAGCTACCATTGTGTAGCGGATCAGACACAAAAGGCTCGGCGAGCTGAGCGGGCAATCGAAGCCACTGTGTTAATAACCAGGTCTGGAGGCTGGGCTCAGATCATCCGTGGCCCAAGGGCAACCATCTCCACTGGGCTGGAAAAGGTCATGCGGCCCCCTCCGCCCCACTCAGTCACTCTGAACGGAGGTCACCTGGAGAACATGGCTGCCAGGTCGCCCTTCCCTTCACGCTCATTTCCCCTGACAGTGCGCTTCAGCAGACAGTGGGTCAGACTAGGGATGTGACAAATGGAAACATTAATGTTTAAACTGAAAGAAAAATGTATCTGTTAAAACGATAAGAACAATTCATACAATTCCATGTGAATTCACAATGCACCTGCCAGCAACTGTTTGGGTCTGTCACGTAACCTCCCTCTCTAGTGCTCGAGGTCACCAAGCTGCTAATTATTACGCACACCTGTCACCATCGTTACGCGCACCAGCGCCTCATCAGACTCACCAGGACTCCATCACCTGTCTGATTACCTTCCCTATATATGTCACTCCCTTTGGGTCCTCCCCTAGGCGTTATTGTTTCTGTTCCAGTGCTCATGTCTGTAAGCTACACATGTTTCTTGTTCTGTTCTATGTTAATTTGATTATTAGATACACTCCCTGAACTTGCTTCCCGACTCACAGCGTACACGTTACAGGGTCTCTATACCTCGCAAAGTTTGCATTTCCTTTTCATTTAACTTCTCAAATCATTGTCGTACGGGACTTTGCTGCTGTCACTTGCCTTTATCTGCAATTTGTCCAACTGTTAGCGACGATGTGGCGGTGGAGAGTTGACTCAAAAATGATTGATTCCTCGATCCTTGCGTGTCGACTCCCGGTGTCAACTGCCATTTTTGAGTATCCTAAAATTCAGTATGTTTGGAACTGAAGAGACTGATTAGTTGTTGTACTTTTGAGACCACTTGCATCTTTCATAGCGAGCTTGCAAGGGACGGAGAGAGAGGGGAGGGGCACAGTATAGGCAGGTCAGCCACCAGGCAGACAGTCATAGCCGTGGAATAGTCCTATCTATTGGCTATCAAAAGATGTGTCTCGCAATGGAATGATGTATCTTGCAATTTCTTGGCTTGTAATGTTACACAACCTCAGTAAAGCAGGCCCTCTCATCAATGAATAGGTTAGGATAATGAGATGAGTGAGATGCAACACTTCCCCTTTCACACAGTATCTGCGCATGTGCACATGTTTGCTTCAGCTGTTTACAGCGTGGTGGCCAGGGCACCAAGACTGCAGAGAAGTTGAGCCTCACTCTTACGGAAATTGACCCACTATGCCAGGGCTATTCAATGATATTCTTACCGGGTCCAGATTTGATAAAGGTTATTTACAGGGTGGGCCAGACATGTTCTACATAAAACCGGTATAAAAAAACAATGCACAAATACAATTACAATCTTATAAAGTACTTTTATTAAAATGAAATATTGCTAATAGTTCATTTTAAGTGCTGTAAGAGTAATACAGTGCGTCAATTACTAATTCAGTGCATCAAGAGTAGCCTAGTTCAGTGTGTGAACTTTTTTTTAATGGAATACATTTCTACTTATAACACAGTTGACCTGCATCACATTAATAAAAGTTCTGGTTTCCTGTCTGTTTTACATACATAGCTTCATATGTTGTTGTTATTTACACACAAAACACCTTTTATGGCAAATCTCAGTTCACATTCTGTTCTATGTTTATTTCATTTCATTCTTTCCAGTCTTACACCTTTTATTTTTAACATAACAATCTTTCTTTTTTTTATTGCGAAAGAACAGAATAATTTGGCAGATAGGAAGTCAGGGCAGCATTCATGTGAGATAAGCCAGAATCACGTGTTGATCCAAACATAAAGAAATTTGTAAGTCGCTCTGGATAAGAGCGTCTGCTAAATGACTTAAATGTAAATGTAAATGTAAAAAACGCCAATGCCGTCATGTAGGGCCGGTGTTAGCCTAGAGAACATTTTCAAAACGTCAGCAATTTTATTAGGCCATAATCTATGGATTCCACATGACCGGACGACTGTGTGATCACACTCTCTGTAGCTGATGTGAGTAAGACCTTTAAACAGGTCAACATTCAGACGGATTACCAGGACATGTACTCCGAGCATGCGCTGACCAACTGGCAAGTGTCTTCACTGATATTTTCAACCTGTCCCTGACCGTGTATGTAATACCAACATGTTTCACGCAGACCACCATAGTCCCTGTGCCCAAGAACACTAAGGTAACCTGCCTAAATCACTACTGACCCTTCTGTAGCCATGAAGTGCTTTGAAAGGCTGGTCATGGCTCACATCAACACCATTATCCCAGAAACCCTAGACCCACTCCAATTTGCATATCGCAAACAGATCCACAGATGATGCAATCTCTATTGCACTCAACACTGCCCTTTCCCACCTGGACAAAAGGAACACCTATATGAGAATGTTATTAATTGACTACAGATCAGCGTTCAATAACATAGTGCCCTCAAAGCTCATCACTACGCTAAGGACCCTGGGACTAAACACCTCCATCTGCAACTGGATCCTGGAGTTCCTGACGGGCCGCCCCCAGGTGGTAAGGTTAGGTAACAATACATCTGCCACGCTGATCCTCAACCCGGGGGCACCTCAGGGGTGCGTGCGTAGTCCCCTCCTCTACTCCCTGTTCACTCATGACTGCACGGCCAGGCACGACTCCAACACCATCATTAAGGGGGACACAACAAAGCCTATTTCCCCTCAGGAGACTGAAAAGATTCGGCATGGGTCCTGAGATCCTCAAAATATTAAGACAGTCATCTACAGCTGCACCATTGAGAGCATCCTGACTGGTTGCATCACTGCCTGGTATGGCATCTGCTCAGCCTCTGTCCACAAGGCACTACAGAGGGTAGTGCGTAGGGCCCAGTACATCACTGGGGCCAAACTTCCTGCCATTCAGGACCTCTATACCAGGCGGTGTCAGAGGAAGGCCCAAAAAATTGTCAAAGACTCCAGCCACCCTAGTCATAGACTGTTCTCTCTGCTACTGCACGGCAAGTGGTACCAGATCGCCAAGTCTAGGTCCAAAAGGCTTCTTAACAGCTTCTAACCCCAAGCCATAAGACTCCTGAACAGCTAATCAAAGGGCTACCCAGACCCCTCTTTTACGTTGCTGCTACTCTCTGTTTATTATCTATACATAGTCACTTTAACTCTACCTACATGTACATATTACCTTAATTACTTTGACTAACTGGTGCTCCCGCACATTGAGTCTGTATCGGTACCCCCTGTATGTAGCCTCCACATTGAGTCTGTACCGGTACCCCCTGTATGTAGCCTCCACATTGACTCAGTACTGGTACCCCCTGTATGTAGCCTCCACATTGACTCAGTACTGGTACCCCCTGTATGTAGCCTCCACATTGACTCAGTACTGGTACCCCCTGTATGTAGCCTCCACATTGACTCAGTACTGGTACCCCCTGTATGTAGCCTCGCTATTGTTATTTTACTGCTGCCGTTGAATTATTTGTTACTTTCATTTTCTATTTTTTACTTAACGCTTATTTTTCTTAAAACTTCTTAAATCGTTGTTGGTTAAGGGCTTGTTAGTAAGCATTTCACTACACCTGTTGTATTCGGCACATGTGACAAATACAATTTGATTTGACTGGGATTACACATATACATCTGTTGGTCACAGATACCTAAAAACAAGGTAGGGACGTGGATCAGAAAACCAGTCAGTATTTGGTGTGACCACCATTTGCCTCATGCAGCGTGAAACATCTCCTTCGCATAGAGTTGATCAAGCTGTTGATTGTGGCCTGTGGATTGTGGTTCCAGTCCTCTTCAATGGCTGTGCGAAATTGCTGGATATTGGCGTGAACTGGAATACGCTGTCGTAAATGTCGATCCAGAGCATCCCAAACCTGATCAATGGGTAACATGTCTGGTGAGCATGCAAGAACTGGAACATTTTCAGCTTCGTTGCAGATCCCTGTGACATGGGGCCGTGTATTATCATGCTGAAACATGATGATGGCGGCAGATGAATGGCACGACAATGAGTCTTAGGATCTCGTCACGGTATCTCTGTGCATTCAAATTGACATCAATAAAATGTAATTGTGTTTGTTGTCCGTAGCTTATGCCTGCCCATACCATAACCCACCGCCACCCGTTATTGTACCCAGCACAAGGTGCACCTGTGTCATGATCATGCTGTTTATTCGGCTTCTTGATATGCCACACCTCTCAGGTGGATGGATTATCTTGGCAAAGGAGAAATGCTCAACTAGCTAACTGTTATTGAAGCTGGCTTTCTGTTTGTATGTAGCTTGCACTTTAATGGCATCACTCAAAGAGATTTTATGTATCTTTCCAACCAGGCAAAGTACCATGAATGCACCATTGATCCTGACAAGAGGCACAACATTCGTAGGGAGGGCAGAGAAATTCACTATTCAGGTTAAGTAGCTAGCTAAGTAGTTAACTTCTATTAGATGGCTGGAAGGATTTATTTAACCATTTTTTCAGCACTTAGCCATCTACAGTGCCTTCAGAAAGTATTCATACCCCTTGAATTATTCCACATTTTGTTGTGTTACAGCCTGAATTCCAAATGTATTAAATACATCATTTTTATCTAAACACAATACCCTATAATGACAGAGAAAACATGTTTTTAGCAATGTATGCAAATGTATAAAAAATGAAATAAAGAATTAACTCATTTAGATATGTATTCACACCCCTGAGTCAACATATTGCTGAAGCACATTTGGCAGCGATTACAGCTGTGAGTCTTTCTGGGTATGTCTCAAAGAGCATTCCACACCTGGATTGTGCAACATTTGTCCATTATTCTTTTCAAAATTCTTCAAGCTCTGTCAAATTGTTTGTTGCCATAGATTTTCAAGTAGATTTAAGTCAAAACTGTAACTTTGTCACCCCGGAACATTCATTGTCTTCTAGGAAAGTAACTCCACCCACAGTTTCATCAGCTGTCTGGGTAGCTGGTCTCAGACGATCCCGCAGGTGAAGAAGACGGATGTGGAGGAACTGGGCTGGTGTGGTTACACGTGGTCTGCGTTTGTAAGGCTGGTTGGATGTACTGCCAAATTCTTTAAAACGATGTTGGAGGCGGCTTATGGTCGAGAAATTAACATTCAATTCTCTGGTGGACATTCCTGCAGTCAGCATGCCAATTGCACACTCCCTCAATAATGTAGACATCTGTGGCATTGTGTCTTGTGACAAAACTGCATGTTTTGAAGTGGCCTTTTATTGTCTCAAGCACAAGGTGCACCTGTGTAATGATCATGCTGTTTAATCAGCTACTTGATATTCCAGACCTGTCAGGTGGATGGAGAAATGCTCACTAACAGGGATGTAAAGGAATGTTTGCATTTCACAGAATTTGAGAGAAATAAGCTTTTTGTGCACATGGAAAATGTCAGGGATCTTTTATTTCAGCTCAATAAACATTAGACCAACACTTTACATGCTGTGTTGATATTATTTGTTCAGTGTATTTCTTGAAATTGAAATGTTCAATTGACTGTTCAGTTGCCCAGTTCCTTACCGGTCCTTAACCCCTTCTCCCCAGCCATGAATCTTTTGTGTCCATTTCCAAATCAAACTTTGGGCCAGGGATGCTTGGAAATGGACATTGGTCTCTAGTTAGTGTTTGCATATCTGGAGGTTCTATATTTGACCACGTTTACATGCGCACAGTTTACTGGATAGTAGCTCATATCCTGTTTAAGGTCTTAAGCTGTTTTCAAGCACCTTTGATATCCCGCTTACGAGTATCCATGTAACCATGAATAAACAGAAAATCCTCATTTAAGTTCATATGGGTTAAATGGAAACAGTAACTGAAATAAGGACACTGACTGTAGGCCTGTAACCTTCTACATGTAGAGTAAAATAATACCAACTCCAGGCAAATTATGCTTTTCTTGCAGTAAAATTATACCTGTAACCTGTGTGTTTGCTTGTTTATGTCTCTGTCTCCTCCCCTGTTTCATTTATCTCTGCTCCTGTTCTCCAGGACGTAGGGGTTCTGCCCAACACCCAGACGTGGATCCACCTGATGTCCTCCATTACCAACCACCCTAAGAAAGTTAGCTTGCTGTATTATACTGGGAACATAATATGTGAGATACACAGATACACTAGCACTGCAAACACTCAGAACAAAGTGGCAGTTAGTTCAATAGTATTCATTGTTGTATCCTAGGACCTGCAATAGATACATATATATGCAAGGGTGTATTAATGAGCTATGTGAGATATAATTTTTTAAAAATCCTAATAGAGGACTTCTGAAATGATATTATTTCAGTGTAGATAAGGGAAGGGCAGGTTAAAATAAAAACATGAGTCAGACAAGCCAGTGTATGAATCAAACGGGCTTGAATGGAATGGAAATGAGCTGACTTTGTGATCTGTAAGGTACGTAACATGGATTTGTCAAGCAGATTACAGGTTTTCTTTGCTATTTGGAAATGTAGCGACGCTTAAAACATGTATTTCGTGTGGTTGAAATGTTAACAAGGTACCCAAAAGTAGTTCAAAGTCATGTTTTCATCTTATTAGCTAAAGAAAACTAGTTTAAGAAGCGAAATTGTCTTGGAAATCGGCTTTGTTTACATAGCAGGGATGAAAGCAACGTCATTTTGGCACCCGGTGTATTCTACTATTCTAACTCTCAACAGTAATGCTAACCTCCCCTGTTATGGTAATGGTAACAGGTTAGAATGTCTTGCACCCGGTGTATTCTACTATTGTAACTCTCAACAGTAATGCTAACCTCCCCTGTTATTGTAATGGTAACAGGTTAGAATGTCTTGCACCCGGTGTATTCTACTATTGTAACTCTCAACAGTAATGCTAACCTCCCTGTTATTGTAATGGTAACAGGTTAGAATGTCTTGCACCCGGTGTATTCTACTATTGTAACTCTCAACAGTAATGCTAACCTCCCTGTTATTGTAATGGTAACAGGTTAGAATGTCTTGCACCCGGTGTATTCTACTATTGTAACTCTCAACAGTAATGCTAACCTCCCCTGTTATTGTAATGG
Source organism: Oncorhynchus keta (assembly GCF_023373465.1). Classification (NCBI taxonomy): domain Eukaryota; kingdom Metazoa; phylum Chordata; class Actinopteri; order Salmoniformes; family Salmonidae; genus Oncorhynchus; species Oncorhynchus keta. The sequence goes on from NC_068432.1 coordinate 12,750,613, forward strand.
TAACAGGTTAGAATGTCTTGCACCCGGTGTATTCTACTATTGTAACTCTCAACAGTAATGCTAACCTCCCCTGTTATTGTAATGGTAACAGGTTAGAATGTCTTGCACCCGGTGTATTCTACTATTGTAACTCTCAACAGTAATGCTAACCTCCCCTGTTATTGTAATGGTAACAGGTTAGAATGTCTTGCACCCGGTGTATTCTACTATTCCAACTCTCAACAGTAATGCTAACCTCCCCTGTTATTGTAATGGTAACAGGTTAGAATGTCTTGCACCCGGTGTATTCTACTATTGTAACTCTCAACAGTAATGCTAACCTCCCCTGTTATTGTAATGGTAACAGGTTAGAATGTCTTGCACCCGGTGTATTCTACTATTCCAACTCTCAACAGTAATGCTAACCTCCCCTGTTATTGTAATGGTAACAGGTTAGAATGTCTTGCACCCGGTGTATTCTACTATTGTAACTCTCAACAGTAATGCTAACCTCCCCTGTTATTGTAATGGTAACAGGTTAGAATGTCTTGCACCCGGTGTATTCTACTATTGTAACTCTCAACAGTAATGCTAACCTCCCCTGTTATTGTAATGGTAACAGGTTAGAATGTCTTGCACCCGGTGTATTCTACTATTGTAACTCTCAACAGTAACGCTAACCTCCCCTGTTATTGTAATGGTAACAGGTTAGAATGTCTTGGGGGTATGATATTTGTGCATCTGTAACTTTCTCACTCATCATTATTCACGATTCATTCAGGATTATCCGTAACCATGGTAGCATACACATTCATGTAGAAGTGTTTAAAAACATATTACATTCTTCTTTACAATAAAAGTGACTCCAAAATGACACAATACATTATTTACCATTCATTTCTATTGAGCACAAAATAATCTGAAACACAACCAAAACAAACAGAACACGCCTTTGTTGAGTCACAAGCTTGATGTTGTCATTGTGTGCTATGAATATGGGACCAAATAATTCACTTTTTACTATTTCAATACACATATAAGTGAATTTGTCCCAATACTTTTTGTCCCCTAAAATTGGGGGACTATATACAAAAAGTGCTGTAATTTCTAAACGTTTCACCTAAACGTCATAGTCATTGTATCATAGTAATTTTATCATTTCAAATCCAAAGTGCTGGAGTAGAGCCAAAACAACACCAAAATTGTCACTGTCTCGTAGAGCCAAAACAACAACAAAATTGTCACTCTCGTAGAGCCAAAACAACAACAAAATTGTCACTCTCGTAGAGCCAAAACAACAACAAAATTGTCACTCTCGTAGAGCCAAAACAACAACAAAATTGTCACTGTCTCGTAGAGCCAAAACAACAACAAAATTGTCACTCTTGTAGAGCCAAAACAACAACAAAATTGTCACTCTCGTAGAGCCAAAACAACAACAAAATTGTCACTCTCGTAGAGCCAAAACAACAACAAAATTGTCACTCTCGTAGAGCCAAAACAACAACAAAATTGTCACTGTCTCGTAGAGCCAAAACAACAACAAAATTGTCACTCTTGTAGAGCCAAAACAACAACAAAATTGTCACTCTCGTAGAGCCAAAACAACAACAAAATTGTCACTCTCGTAGAGCCAAAACAACAACAAAATTGTCACTGTCTCGTAGAGCCAAAACTACAACAAAATTGTCACTGTCTCGTAGAGCCAAAACAACAACAAAATTGTCACTGTCTCGTAGAGCCAAAACAACAACAAAATTGTCACTCTCGTAGAGCCAAAACAACAACAAAATTGTCACTGTCTCGTAGAGCCAAAACAACAACAAAATTGTCACTGTCTCGTAGAGCCAAAACAACAACAAAATTGTCACTCTCGTAGAGCCAAAACAACAACAAAATTGTCACTCTCGTAGAGCCAAAACAACAACAAAATTGTCACTCTCGTAGAGCCAAAACAACAACAAAATTGTCACTCCCGTAGAGCCAAAACAACAACAAAATTGTCACTGTCTCGTAGAGCCAAAACAACAACAAAATTGTCACTCTCGTAGAGCCAAAACAACAACAAAATTGTCACTCTCGTAGAGCCAAAACAACAAAAAAATTGTCACTCTCGTAGAGCCAAAACAACAACAAAATTGTCACTGTCTCGTAGAGCCAAAACAACAACAAAATTGTCACTGTCTCGTAGAGCCAAAACAACAACAAAATTGTCACTGTCTCGTAGAGCCAAAACAACAACAAAATTGTCACTGTCTCGTAGAGCCAAAACAACAACAAAATTGTCACTCGCGTAGAGCCAAAACAACAACAAAATTGTCACTCTCGTAGAGCCAAAACAACAACAAAATTGTCACTGTCTCGTAGAGCCAAAACAACAACAAAATTGTCACTGTCTCGTAGAGCCAAAACAACAACAAAATTGTCACTGTCTCGTAGAGCCAAAACAACAACAAAATTGTCACTGTCTCGTAGAGCCAAAACAACAACAAAATTGTCACTGTCTCGTAGAGCCAAAACAACAACAAAATTGTCACTGTCTCGTAGAGCCAAAACAACAACAAAATTGTCACTGTCTCGTAGAGCCAAAACAACAACAAAATTGTCACTGTCTCGTAGAGCCAAAACAACAACAAAATTGTCACTGTCTCGTAGAGCCAAAACAACAACAAAATTGTCACTGTCTCGTAGAGCCAAAACAACAACAAAATTGTCACTGTCTCTTAGAGCCAAAACAACAACAAAATTGCCACTGTCTCATAGAGCCAAAACAACAACAAAATTGTCACTGTCTCGTAGAGCCAAAACAACAACAAAATTGTCACTGTCTCGTAGAGCCAAAACAACAACAAAATTGTCACTGTCTCGTAGAGCCAAAACAACAACAAAATTGTCACTGTCTCGTAGAGCCAAAACAACAACAAAATTGTCACTGTCTCTTAGAGCCAAAACAACAACAAAATTGCCACTGTCTCATAGAGCCAAAACAACAACACAATTGTCACTGTCTCATAGAGCCAAAACAACAACAAAATTGTCACTGTCCGAATACTTTTGGAGCTCACTATATGTCAAAAAAACATAGTTTTTTGGATAGGGATTTTTCTTAACATTAATCCCAATTTTGTTGAAACGTTTTAATGTTCACACACTTACAGCAGACAGGGAGGCAGTTAACACCTGGTGTTCAGCTACAGTAGCATATCTTGCTTTCTCTATCTCTCAATCGTTCTCTCTTCCCTGTCTCTCCCTTTACCTCAATCTTCTCCTTCTTTCTCCCTACTCATTCCCTCTCTTCTCTCTCTTTCTCTCTCACCATTCTTGGAGTAATGATTTGGCCAGCTGCGTGCAGAGATGAAGCATCACTGATTGCAGTAACTTACTTAATGACGCAGTCGTGAGCTCATGGTCTCTGTGGGAACCAAAGAAGCATATAAAATGGCTTCTTCATGCCTCTAATCAATTACAAAACCAATAGAATGACTGTGGAACATCACAAAAGACTTTAAACCAAAACACTGCTGATGCTAGGAGAAGGTATATAAAACCCCATGAAAAATAAAATAGGCCTATCCTCCTATCCCGTCTTGCTGAGAAAGCCCGTCTTCAAATCTCATCCCTTAAAAGTGAAAAGAGCCATCAGTGGTTTAACAACAGTGGGAGCCTCACAAAGCAAAGTGGAGGCACCGTTCTCAGTCTCTGCACGCTGACTCTTTTTATCAGACTGGTAATATAACCAAGGTCGGTTGGTGAACAGCAGTTCTATATTGCCTGCCGACAAATGCTCTGACTTCAATACAATTGAAATACTTCAAACGTCCAGCTTTATCTCCATCTTTCCCTCACTGCGCCTTCATGCAGGCCCTCCCTGCGTGTGTGTGTGTGTCATTAGGCCCCGTGACAAACAGCGCAGAAAAATAAACAGGGCAGTCGCCTCATACTGCCACCGACGCTACTCCCTGCCCGACCCCTCCAACCACCTACATTTGTCCAATTCTCTATGTATGTGTGTGTTCCAATTTCCAATTCTCTGAGCAAGGAGGGAGCCATGAAGAGAAACATTCCCTGGTAAAGAGATTGGATAGAGGGGGGCAGCCAGGGGCCACAAGCAGCATTCACATGGATCATGCGTTCTCTTTCTCTCGGTGGGTTGTTTGTGCTGCTGCATGCTGCTGATTCTCTGCCCCACATAGTCCCTCTCTTGCTGAAAGCAGAGGATGTCCACACAGCTCAATCACACAGCAATTACTGTTGCTGTAGTTGGTGTTTCAAATTAATGTTAGTGAGCATTAGAGCTTTTAAAGACGTTTATTACTACTGTATAATTAAGCAATAAGGCCCTTAGCCGTGGTATATTTACACAATAAGACACGAGGGGGTTTGGTATATGGCCAATATACCATGGCTAAGGCCTGTTCTTAGGCCCGACGCATCGCGGAGTGACTGGACACAGCCCCTGTGGTATATTGGCCATATACCACAAACCTACAAGGTGCCTTATTGCTATTATAAACTGGTTACCAACGTAATTAGAGCAGTAAAAATATATGTTTTGTCATATCCTTTGTATACGGTATACCACGGCTAAGGGCTATGTCCAGGCACTCCGCTTTGCGTCGTGCATAACAGCCCTTAGCCGTGTTATATTGGCCATACACCACACCCCCTCGGGCCGTATTGCTTCATTATACAGTGGTCCTCTATAGCGCAGTTGGTAGAGGATGTCGATTGCAAAGCCAGGATAGTTGGTTTGAATTCCAGGACTACAAATAAGTTTGAAAAAACAAAAGTATGCATGACTGTAAGCTCCTTTTCTAGCGCATCTCATTGGAGGAGGTACCGTAGTTGAGTTTTTGTTGTGTTAATGGAGTGTCAAAGAAAGGAGAAAATCGGAACGTCTTGCGATATGGATATTGCACACGTCAATATCACAATTTCAAATTCGATTCATACAGCCGTAGAACATCGGCACTGTCAAACATCAGAGCATAAAAAGATATTCTGAAAAACAGCAGTTGGGAATGGCATGTTTTACGACAATGGTCATTTCCCTCTCAGAAGGCGGATCAGGAGGGCAGGCCACCACGACTGATAAACACTTCACTCTGTAAATTGGCGCCACTTAAGAAATTGTGTTGGGGAAGGAACTGCTGACACCTACCCTGTCACAACGGGACAGACGTTGGGTGACACAGACCCTAAAATGTCTTTAGACAGCCTGCCTGTCAGACTAATGGAAGCCTATCTTTGCATGTCTGTAGACTTACACTAATCCTCCCAATGACACACACACACACACACACACACACACACACACACACACACACACACACACACACACACACACACACACACACACACACACACACACACACACACACACACACCAGCCAGCCAGCCAGCCAGCCAGCCAGCCAGCCAGCCAGCAGGACAACCAATCAGACTTACATACAATCCACCTCGCTCACTCAAAATGCAGTTATGTCTGTAACTATGTAGCTATTTCTTTGGAGCATAGATTGATGTAGTACACTGGGTTTTGCACCTCACAGTGTGCATCTAAGGCATGTACAGTTGAAGTCGGAAGTTTACAAACACTAAGTTGACTGGGCCTTTATATAGCTTGGAAAATTCCAGAAAATGATGTCATGGCTTTAGAAGCTTCTGATGGACTAATTGACATAATTTGAGTCAATTGGAGGTGTACCTGTGGATCTATTTCAAGACCTACCTTCAAACTCAGTGCCTCTTTGCTTGACATCATGGGAAAATCAAAAGAAATCTGCCAAGACCTCTACAAGTCTGGTTCATCCTTGGGAGCAATTCCAAATGCCTGAAGGTACCACATTAATCTGTACAAACAATAGTACGCAAGTATAAACACCATGGGACCATGCAGCCGTCATACCGGTCAGGAAGGAGACGTGTTCTGTCTCCTAGAGATGAACGTACTTTGGTGCGAAAAGTGCAAATTAATCCGAGAACAACTGCAAAGGACCTTGTGAAGATGCTGGAGGAAACAGGTACAAAAGTATCTATATCCACAGTAAAACGAGTCCTATATCGACATAACCTGAAAGGGCGCCCAGCAAGGAAGAAGCCATTGCTCCAAAACCGCCATAAAAAAGCCAGACTATGGTTTGCAACTGCACATAGGGACGAAGATCGTATTCTTGGGAGAAATGTCCTCTGGTCTGATGAAACAAAATAGAACTGTTTGGCCATAATGACCATCGTTATGTTTGGAGGAAAAAGGGGGATGCTTGCAAGCCGAAGAACACCATCCCAACCGTAAAGCACGGGGGTAGCAGCATCATGTTGTGCAGGTGCTTTGCTGCAGGAGGGACTGGTGCACTTCACAAAATAGATGGCATCATGAGGAAGGAAAATTATGTGGATATATTGAATCAACATCTCAAGACATCAGTTAATGCTTGGTCGCAAATGGGTCTTCCAAATGGACAATGACTCCAAGCATACTTCCAAAGTTGTGGCAAAATGGCTTAAGGACAACAAAGTCAAGGTATTGGAGTGGCCGTCACAAAGCCCTGACCTCAATCCCATAGAAAATTTGTGGGCAGAACTGAACAAGCGTGTGAAAGCAAGGAGGCCTACAAACCTGACTCAGTTACACCAGCTCTGTCAGGAAGAATGGGCCAAAATTCACCCAACTTATTGTGGGAAGCTTGTGGAAGGCTACCCAAAACGTTTGACCCAAGTTAAACAATTTAAAGGCTATGCTACTAAACACAAATTGAGTGTATGTAAACTTCTGACCCACTGGGAATGTGATGAAAGAAATAAAAGCTGAAATAAATCATTCTCTCTACTTTTATTCTGACATTTCACATTCTTAAAATAAAGTGGTGATCCTAACTGACCTAAAACAGGGATTTTTTACTTGGATTAAATGTCAGAAATGATTAAAAACTGAGTTTAAATGTATTAGGCTAAGGTGTATGTAAACTTCTGACTTCAACTGTAACACTATCTAGTGTAAGCAGGAGATAGAGCATTTTGACTAAGGGGGTGCAATCATAAACCCCACTTCTTCCATAACAGTTCAGGTTGTATCCACAGTGAGGATTAAAACAACCAGCTCACTCTGACAATGTCTGATACTGACTGAGCCTCTAAATGATTCACTATATTCACTATCAATGTCCTTTACCTGCGGATACCTCTCAAGAGGTCAAGTACTAGAACTAGGTTCAGCTGGAGTCTGTCTGGGGGAAATTGTCTTGGACACATAGTACTGCTATATACAATAGGCACTAGTCATTACACACTCAACATAATAAATACATTGCATGTTACCCATTGTGTTAGCATTATATAGGCTAATAGTGTCAATGAGCAATTTAGACATTTATGACACCCAATTCCAATCTATTTACATGGAGTCAGAAAGATTGTCAATGGGTGGAATAAATATTGCCATTTGATCAAATGGCTGCTTTTCCTGGACGTTCATGGTTCTAACAAAGTGTTTGTGTGTAAAGGTGTGTACATGCTTTTGTGTGGTAAGTGAGCTGTACATTATTTACAGAGTTCTCTCAGCATGGCCGGATGGTAGAGGAAAACGGGCAGGTGTTGGAACCATACAGCCCAAGACCTGGGTAGACTGTAGTAGGCACTTGAACACTCATAACTGAAGCACTACACCCCCCCACCCAGACCAATAGACACATAGGCCTTTAGACACAGAGACCTAGACACACAGACCGATAGACACACACACCTATAGACATACAGACCAATAGACACACACCTTCAGACACACGTACCTACAGAGAGACAGACCTAGACACACAGACCTAGACACAGAGACCTATAGACAGACAGACCTAGAGACACACAGCTCTAAAGACACACAGACCTAGAGACAGACAGACCTATAGACACACACGTGTGCACACACACACAGACCTATAGACAGACAGACCTATAGGCACACACGTGTGCACACACACACAGACCTATAGACAGACAGACCTATAGGCACACACGTGTGCACACACACACAGAAAGACACAGGTTTATAACTGTAACATCCCTCCCCCAAAACACACACATCTATGATAGAATGATGATGAGAATGCTGGTGTATTGTGTTTTTAGAAGACATTTACAAGACAATCATCTCTGCACTGTGGGGCTATCAGTCTCTGGGCAGAAAATGAGATCGTTTGAAATCCAGCCCAAGAATGTCAGTCTGAATCCTGGCTGTGTCTGAAAGGACAGCGGATCAGCAGGAGAGGTCTGATATGAATTCCCAGACTGTTCCGGAAAGAAAAGAGTGAAAAGGTCAGTGGAGACATTATTTTCCAGGGGTCGGTAATATCATCTTTAGTCTAGTTTGCTCATCTAGCACTGATCAGAATATTCTGCTAGCATGTTATGTAGCCTAGTTGTCACGCCTTGGTCTTAGTATTTTGTGTTTTCTTTAATTATTTGTTCAGGCCAGGGTGTGACATGGGGTTATTGTATTGTCTTATTGGGGTTTTTGTAGGCATTGGGATTGTGGTTGATTAGAGGTGTGTCTAGTATAGGCTTGGCTGCCTGAGGCAGTTCTCAATCAGAGTCAGGTGATTCTTGTTGTCTCTGATGGGGAACCGTATTTAGGTAGCCTGGGTTTCACTGTGTATTTCGTGGGTGATTGTTCCTGTCTCTGTGTAGTTTCACCAGATAGGCTGTAATAGGTTTCACGTTCCGTTTGTTGTTTTTGTATATGTATAAGTTATTTCATGTATCGCAATCTCTTCATTAAAGACATGAGTAACCACTACGCTGCATTTCGGTCCGACTCTCTTTCTACAAACGAAGAACGCCGTTACAGAATCACCCACCACACACGGACCGAGTGGCGTGGTAACAGGCAGCTGGAACAGCGAAGGGAGGACGTTATGGACAGCAGAGGCTTGGAGTATACGACGTGGGAAGAAATAGACAGGTGGGCGGCCGACCCAGAGAGATTGCCGGAGCCCGCCTGGGATTCGCTGGAGCAGTGCGAAGAGGGCTATAGGCGAATGGAGTCGAAAAGAAAGACACGGCGGCGCAGAGCGAAACCCGAAAGTCACCCCCAAATATTTATTGGGGGAGGGCTCAGGGAGAGAGTAGCAGAGTCAGGAGTCAGACCTGAGCCTACTCTCCCTGTTAATTGTGAGGAGCAGCGATCAAAGGACTTCTGGACTTGGGAGATATTAGACGGAAAAGGACCCTGGGCTCAGCCTGGAGAATATCGCCGTCCCAAGGAAGAAATAGAGGCGGCTAAAGCGGAGAGGCGCTGGTATGAGGAGGCAGCACGGCGACGCGGATGGAAGCCCGAAAAGCAGCCCAAAAAAATTATTGGGGGCTTAAAGGGAGTATGGCTATGCCAGGTAGGAGACCTGAGCAAACTCCCTGTGCTTACCGGTGGTCTAGAGAGACCGGGCAGACACCGTGTTATGCTATGGAGCGCACAGTGTTTCCAGTGCGGGTGCATAGCCCGGTGCGGTTCATACCAGCCCTTCGTATTGGCCGGGCTAGAGTGGACATCGAGCCAGGTAAGGTTGGGCAGGCTCGGTGCTCAAGAGCTCCAGTGCGCCTGCACGGTCCGGTCTATCCAGAGCCACCTCCACACACCAGTCCTCCGGTAGCAGCTCCCCGCACCAGGCTTCCTGTGCGTGTCCTCGCTCCAGTATCACCAGTGCCAGCACCACGCATCAGGCCTACAGTGCGCCTCGCCTCTCCTGTGCTGTCGGAGTCTCCCACCTCTCCAACGCTGTCGGAGCCTTTCTCCTCTCCTGCGCTACCGGAGTCTCCTGTCTGTTCAGCGCTATCAGAGCCTTCCTTCCCTCCTGCGCTGTCGGAGTCTCCCGCCTGTTCAGCGCTATCAGAGCCTTCCTCCTCTACAGCGCTGCCGGAGCCTCCTGCCTGTTCGGAGCAGTCAGAGCTGTCAGTTTGTATGAAGCAGCCTGAGCTGTCAGTCTGCATGAAGCAGCCAGAGCTGCCAGTCTGCAAGGAGCTGCTAGTCTGCAAGGAGCTACCAGTCTGCAAGGTGCTGCCAGCCTGCATGGAGCAGTCAGAGCTGTCAGTCTGCATAGAGCAGCTAGATCCGCCAGTCAGCCATGATCTTCTAGATCTGCCAGTCAACCAGATTCTTCCAGATCTGCCAGTCAACCAGTCTCTTCCAGATCTGCCAGTCAACCAGTCTCTTCCAGATCTGCCTGTCAACCAGTCTCTTCCAGATCTGCTAGTCAACCAGATTCTTCCAGATCTGCCAGTCAACCAGTCTCTTCCAGATCTGCCAGTCAACCAGAATCTTCCAGATCCGCCAGCCAGCCAGGATCTACCGGGAGCCTACTACCTGCCTGAGCTTCATCTCAGTACTGTGCTCCCTCTCAGTACTGGGCTTCCTCTCAGTATTGGGCCTCCTCTCAGTACTGGGCTTCCTCTCAGTACTGGGCTTCCTCTCAGTACTGGGCTTTCTCTCAGTACTGGGCTTCCCCCTCAGTCCCGGGCTGCCCCTCAGTTACGGGCTGCCCCTCAGTTCTGGTCTGCCCCTCAGTCCCGAGCTGCCCCTCAGTCCCGAGCTGCCCCTCAGTCCCGAGCTGCCCCTCAGTCCCGAGCTGCCCCTCAGTCCCGAGCTGCCTCAGTCCCGAGCTGCCCTCAGTCCCGAGCTGTCCCTTATTCCCGAGCTGCCCCTCAGTCACGAGCTGCTCCTCAGTTCAGTGGGGTTCTGGGTGAGGACTATTAGGCCATGGTCGGCGGCGAGGGTGGATTATCCCAGGACGCGAAGGGGAGGAACTATGACTTTAATGGAGTGGGGTCCACGTCCCGAGCCGGAACCGGAACCGCCACCATGGACAGATGCCCACCCGGACCCTCCCTATAGTTTTGAGGTGCGTCCGGGAGTCCGCACCTTAGGGGGGGGGGGTTATGTCACGCCTTGGTCTTAGTATTTTGTGTTTTCTTTAATTATTTGTTCAGGCTAGGGTGTGACATGGGGTTATTGTATTGTCTTATTGGGGTTTTTGTAGGCATTGGGATTGTGGTTGATTAGGGGTGTGTCTAGTATAGGCTTGGCTGCCTGAGGCGGTTCTCAATCAGAGTCAGGTGATTCTTGTTGTCTCTGATGGGGAACCGTATTTAGGTAGCCTGGGTTTCACTGTGTATTTCGTGGGAGATTGTTCCTGTCTCTGTGTAGTTTCACCAGATAGGCTGTAATAGGTTTCACGTTCCGTTTGTTGTTTTTGTATATGTATAAGTTATTTCATGTATCGCAATCTCTTCATTAAAGACATGAGTAACCACTACGCTGCATTTCGGTCCGACTCTCTTTCTACAAACGAAGAACGCCGTTACAGAATCACCCACCACACACGGACCGAGTGGCGTGGTAACAGGCAGCTGGAACAGCGAAGGGAGGACGTTATGGACAGCAGAGGCTTGGAGTATACGACGTGGGAAGAAATAGACAGGTGGGCGGCCGACCCAGAGAGATTGCCGGAGCCCGCCTGGGATTCGCTGGAGCAGTGCGAAGAGGGCTATAGGCGAATGGAGTCGAAAAGAAAGACACGGCGGCGCAGAGCGAAACCCAAAGTCACCCCCAAATATTTATTGGGGGAGGGCTCAGGGAGAGAGTAGCAGAGTCAGGAGTCAGACCTGAGCCTACTCTCCCTGTTAATTGTGAGGAGCAGCGATCAAAGGACTTCTGGACTTGGGAGATATTAGACGGAAAAGGACCCTGGGCTCAGCCTGGAGAATATCGCCGTCCCAAGGAAGAAATAGAGGCGGCTAAAGCGGAGAGGCGCTGGTATGAGGAGGCAGCACGGCGACGCGGATGGAAGCCCGAAAAGCAGCCCAAAAAAATTATTGGGGGGGGGGGGCTTAAAGGGAGTATGGCTATGCCAGGTAGGAGACCTGAGCAAACTCCCTGTGCTTACCGGTGGTCTAGAGAGACCGGGCAGACACCGTGTTATGCTATGGAGCGCACAGTGTTTCCAGTGCGGGTGCATAGCCCGGTGCGGTTCATACCAGCCCTTCGTATTGGCCGGGCTAGAGTGGACATCGAGCCAGGTAAGGTTGGGCAGGCTCGGTGCTCAAGAGCTCCAGTGCGCCTGCACGGTCCGGTCTATCCAGAGCCACCTCCACACACCAGTCCTCCGGTAGCAGCTCCCCGCACCAGGCTTCCTGTGCGTGTCCTCGCTCCAGTATCACCAGTGCCAGCACCACGCATCAGGCCTACAGTGCGCCTCGCCTCTCCTGTGCTGTCGGAGTCTCCCACCTCTCCAACGCTGTCGGAGCCTTTCTCCTCTCCTGCGCTACCGGAGTCTCCTGTCTGTTCAGCGCTATCAGAGCCTTCCTTCCCTCCTGCGCTGTCGGAGTCTCCCGCCTGTTCAGCGCTATCAGAGCCTTCCTCCTCTACAGCGCTGCCGGAGCCTCCTGCCTGTTCGGAGCAGTCAGAGCTGTCAGTCTGTATGAAGCAGCCTGAGCTGTCAGTCTGCATGAAGCAGCCAGAGCTGCCAGTCTGCAAGGAGCTGCTAGTCTGCAAGGAGCTACCAGTCTGCAAGGTGCTGCCAGCCTGCATGGAGCAGTCAGAGCTGTCAGTCTGCATAGAGCAGCTAGATCCGCCAGTCAGCCATGATCTTCTAGATCTGCCAGTCAACCAGATTCTTCCAGATCTGCCAGTCAACCAGTCTCTTCCAGATCTGCCAGTCAACCAGTCTCTTCCAGATCTGCCTGTCAACCAGTCTCTTCCAGATCTGCTAGTCAACCAGATTCTTCCAGATCTGCCAGTCAACCAGTCTCTTCCAGATCTGCCAGTCAACCAGAATCTTCCAGATCCGCCAGCCAGCCAGGATCTACCGGAGCCTACTACCTGCCTGAGCTTCATCTCAGTACTGTGCTCCCTCTCAGTACTGGGCTTCCTCTCAGTATTGGGCCTCCTCTCAGTACTGGGCTTCCTCTCAGTACTGGGCTTCCTCTCAGTACTGGGCTTTCTCTCAGTACTGGGCTTCCCCTCAGTCCCGGGCTGCCCCTCAGTTACGGGCTGCCCCTCAGTTCTGGTCTGCCCCTCAGTCCCGAGCTGCCCCTCAGTCCCGAGCTGCCCCTCAGTCCCGAGCTGCCCCTCAGTCCCGAGCTGCCCCTCAGTCCCGAGCTTCCCCTCAGTCCCGAGCTGCCTCAGTCCCGAGCTGCCCCTCAGTCCCGAGCTGTCCCTTATTCCCGAGCTGCCCCTCAGTCACGAGCTGCTCCTCAGTTCAGTGGGGTTCTGGGTGAGGACTATTAGGCCATGGTCGGCGGCGAGGGTGGATTATCCCAGGACGCGAAGGGGAGGAACTATGACTTTAATGGAGTGGGGTCCACGTCCCGAGCCGGAACCGGAACCGCCACCATGGACAGATGCCCACCCGGACCCTCCCTATAGTTTTGAGGTGCGTCCGGGAGTCCGCACCTTAGGGGGGGGGGGTTATGTCACGCCTTGGTCTTAGTATTTTGTGTTTTCTTTAATTATTTGTTCAGGCTAGGGTGTGACATGGGGTTATTGTATTGTCTTATTGGGGTTTTTGTAGGCATTGGGATTGTGGTTGATTAGGGGTGTGTCTAGTATAGGCTTGGCTGCCTGAGGCGGTTCTCAATCAGAGTCAGGTGATTCTTGTTGTCTCTGATGGGGAACCGTATTTAGGTAGCCTGGGTTTCACTGTGTATTTCGTGGGTGATTGTTCCTGTCTCTGTGTAGTTTCACCAGATAGGCTGTAATAGGTTTCACGTTCCGTTTGTTGTTTTTGTATATGTATAAGTTATTTCATGTATCGCAATCTCTTCATTAAAGACATGAGTAACCACTACGCTGCATTTCGGTCCGACTCTCTTTCTACAAACGAAGAACGCCGTTACAGAATCACCCACCACACACGGACCGAGTGGCGTGGTAACAGGCAGCTGGAACAGCGAAGGGAGGACGTTATGGACAGCAGAGGCTTGGAGTATACGACGTGGGAAGAAATAGACAGGTGGGCGGCCGACCCAGAGAGATTGCCGGAGCCCGCCTGGGATTCGCTGGAGCAGTGCGAAGAGGGCTATAGGCGAATGGAGTCGAAAAGAAAGACACGGCGGCGCAGAGCGAAACCCGAAAGTCACCCCCAAATATTTATTGGGGGAGGGCTCAGGGAGAGAGTAGCAGAGTCAGGAGTCAGACCTGAGCCTACTCTCCCTGTTAATTGTGAGGAGCAGCGATCAAAGGACTTCTGGACTTGGGAGATATTAGACGGAAAAGGACCCTGGGCTCAGCCTGGAGAATATCGCCGTCCCAAGGAAGAAATAGAGGCGGCTAAAGCGGAGAGGCGCTGGTATGAGGAGGCAGCACGGCGACGCGGATGGAAGCCCGAAAAGCAGCCCAAAAAAAATTATTGGGGGGCTTAAAGGGAGTATGGCTATGCCAGGTAGGAGACCTGAGCAAACTCCCTGTGCTTACCGGTGGTCTAGAGAGACCGGGCAGACACCGTGTTATGCTATGGAGCGCACAGTGTTTCCAGTGCGGGTGCATAGCCCGGTGCGGTTCATACCAGCCCTTCGTATTGGCCGGGCTAGAGTGGACATCGAGCCAGGTAAGGTTGGGCAGGCTCGGTGCTCAAGAGCTCCAGTGCGCCTGCACGGTCCGGTCTATCCAGAGCCACCTCCACACACCAGTCCTCCGGTAGCAGCTCCCCGCACCAGGCTTCCTGTGCGTGTCCTCGCTCCAGTATCACCAGTGCCAGCACCACGCATCAGGCCTACAGTGCGCCTCGCCTCTCCTGTGCTGTCGGAGTCTCCCACCTCTCCAACGCTGTCGGAGCCTTTCTCCTCTCCTGCGCTACCGGAGTCTCCTGTCTGTTCAGCGCTATCAGAGCCTTCCTTCCCTCCTGCGCTGTCGGAGTCTCCCGCCTGTTCAGCGCTATCAGAGCCTTCCTCCTCTACAGCGCTGCCGGAGCCTCCTGCCTGTTCGGAGCAGTCAGAGCTGTCAGTTTGTATGAAGCAGCCTGAGCTGTCAGTCTGCATGAAGCAGCCAGAGCTGCCAGTCTGCAAGGAGCTGCTAGTCTGCAAGGAGCTACCAGTCTGCAAGGTGCTGCCAGCCTGCATGGAGCAGTCAGAGCTGTCAGTCTGCATAGAGCAGCTAGATCCGCCAGTCAGCCATGATCTTCTAGATCTGCCAGTCAACCAGATTCTTCCAGATCTGCCAGTCAACCAGTCTCTTCCAGATCTGCCAGTCAACCAGTCTCTTCCAGATCTGCCTGTCAACCAGTCTCTTCCAGATCTGCTAGTCAACCAGATTCTTCCAGATCTGCCAGTCAACCAGTCTCTTCCAGATCTGCCAGTCAACCAGAATCTTCCAGATCCGCCAGCCAGCCAGGATCTACCGGAGCCTACTACCTGCCTGAGCTTCATCTCAGTACTGTGCTCCCTCTCAGTACTGGGCTTCCTCTCAGTATTGGGCCTCCTCTCAGTACTGGGCTTCCTCTCAGTACTGGGCTTCCTCTCAGTACTGGGCTTTCTCTCAGTACTGGGCTTCCCCTCAGTCCCGGGCTGCCCCTCAGTTACGGGCTGCCCCTCAGTTCTGGTCTGCCCCTCAGTCCCGAGCTGCCCCTCAGTCCCGAGCTGCCCCTCAGTCCCGAGCTGCCCCTCAGTCCCGAGCTGCCCCTCAGTCCCGAGCTTCCCCTCAGTCCCGAGCTGCCTCAGTCCCGAGCTGCCCCTCAGTCCCGAGCTGTCCCTTATTCCCGAGCTGCCCCTCAGTCACGAGCTGCTCCTCAGTTCAGTGGGGTTCTGGGTGAGGACTATTAGGCCATGGTCGGCGGCGAGGTGGATTATCCCAGGACGCGAAGGGGAGGAACTATGACTTTAATGGAGTGGGGTCCACGTCCCGAGCCGGAACCGGAACCGCCACCATGGACAGATGCCCACCCGGACCCTCCCTATAGTTTTGAGGTGCGTCCGGGAGTCCGCACCTTAGGGGGGGGGGGTTATGTCACGCCTTGGTCTTAGTATTTTGTGTTTTCTTTAATTATTTGTTCAGGCTAGGGTGTGACATGGGGTTATTGTATTGTCTTATTGGGGTTTTTGTAGGCATTGGGATTGTGGTTGATTAGGGGTGTGTCTAGTATAGGCTTGGCTGCCTGAGGCGGTTCTCAATCAGAGTCAGGTGATTCTTGTTGTCTCTGATGGGGAACCGTATTTAGGTAGCCTGGGTTTCACTGTGTATTTCGTGGGTGATTGTTCCTGTCTCTGTGTAGTTTCACCAGATAGGCTGTAATAGGTTTCATGTTCCGTTTGTTGTTTTTGTATATGTATAAGTTATTTCATGTATCGCAAACTCTTCATTAAAGATATGAGTAACCACTACGCTGCATTTCGGTCCGACTCTCTTTCTACAAACGAAGAACGCCGTTACACTAGTATAACAAGTGGATGATTTTGCAAGTGGATTATAGAAGCCTATATCCTGACTAAAAGCCCTTGACTTGTCTGATAATCAATCATAATTTTGTTTCACTTATGCCCAGGTGGTGCAACAGACATCATTTTTTTTAAATGTTGGATGAGTTACCACCCACTTACTGCCAACTGGTTAGTCACTAATCTGACTTGAGTTAAACGGCTAGCTAATCACACACAAATGACTGTTAGTTGGTTCTAAGCAACTTGAGGTGTATGGTCTACTTTGACTACACTGAACAAAGATATAAATCCAACATGTAAAGCAGGGATCATCAACTAGATTCAGCAGCCGGCCGAGTAGTTCTGGAGCGAATGGTCAGGGGGCCAGAACATCATTACAAGACTGCAAATTTTAGACTGCAAATTGATTGACCGCAAGAAGCCCTAACAGATCCAATGTTTGACTAAAGATAATCATTTCAAACCTTGCTTACATTTATATACGATAACGTGTCTCTCTATTATGTGTACTTCGGAACAAATGTCTTAAATAAAAATCACTTGGAGCTGAATTCCTGTTATTTTTACAGTCTTTTATGTTACTAAAAAAATATATAATAATATATATTTTTTTAAACGTGTTGTTTGTCTCAGAAAGCTTGTGGGGCAAAATAAAATCACCCGCGGGCCAAATTCGGTCCGCGGGCTACCAGTTGGGGAACCCTGATGTAAAGTGTCTGTCCCATGTTTCATGAGCTGAAATAATAGATCCCAAAAATTTTCCATATGTACAACAAGCTTATTTTTGTCAGTACGTCCAACCGGCCTCACAACCGCAGACCACGTGTAACCACGCCAGCCCTCCACATCCGGCTTTTTCACATGCGGGATCTTCTGAGACCAGCCATCCCGATAGCTGATGAAACTGTGGGTTTGCACAACCCAATCATTTCTGCGGTCAGAAACCTTCTCGGGAAGCTCATCTGCGTGCTCGTCGTCCTCACCAAGTTCTTCACCTGACCGTATTTCGGCATCGGACCCAACTTAAGTGGGCAAATGCTCACTTTCAATGGCAACAGGCCCGCTGGAGAAGTGTGCTCTTCACGTATAAATCCTGGTTTCAACTGCACCAGGCAGATGGCACACAATGAACATAATTGCATTTTACTGATGGCAATTTGAATGCACAGAGATACCGTGAGGAGCTCCTGAGGCCCATTGTCGTGCCATTCATCCGCCGCCATCACCTCATGTTTCAGCATGATAATGCACGGCCCGATGTGGCAAGGATGTATACACAATTCCTGGAAGCTGAAAATATCCCAGTCCTTCCACGGCCTGCATACTCACCAGATATGTTACCCATTGATCATGTTTGGGATGCTCTGGATCGACATGTACGACAGAGTGTTTCAGTTCCCGCCAATATCCAGTAACTTCGCACAGCCATTGTAAAGGAGGGGCCCAACATTGCACAGGCCACAATCAACAGCCTGATCAACTCTATGCAAAGGAGAGGTGTCATGCTGAATGAGGCAATGGTGGTCACACAAGTTAGTGACTGCTTTTATGATCCACACCCCTAGCTATCTGTATGTAACCAACAGATGTATATCTGTATTCCCAGTCAAGAGTAATCCATAGATTAGGGCCTAATTTATATATTTCAATTGAATGATTTCCTTATATGAACTGTAACTCAGTAAAATCTTTGAAATTGTTGCATGTTGTGTTTATATTTGTAATTTCCTAAAACAGGCCATTGGAAACAGGCCATTAACCCTTTGCACTCATGGGAATTGGCCTATATGGTTGGAGCTAAAGTGAAAGGTTTCTTACAGAAGAAATATGAAAAGCATACACCTAACTATGGTCGCAATTGAAAGGGAACAGTTTTGAGACAATGGGTGAGGACACAGCCGTTCCCCTGACACAAGACTGAATCCAAACATTACACTGTTCATTTGATGTGTATTTGACCTTTACTGTACGTTTTGGTCCATTTGTTGATAACGAAATCTTCAAATACTCTGGATACATTCGGTAACAATGATAAACATATCCCTGTCAAATGTGTTGTTGGTGCAACACAAGACAACAACAACAAAAAATGGACAAAGGTTTGAGTGAGGAGACTTGACTGGAGTCTCCAAGTGACCACACACCTCTCCAAAGTGTGCACATTTCCCAAGTAATATCAACACACTTTTCTTAATGACTCAAAGAAGAGTCTTCAACTATAAGGTACTCCTTTTGAGCTCTCCTAGCTGTGTCGGCGAGGAGCTCGAACAAGCACCCTTGTAGTTGTTATACTTGAAACACAAGCCTGCATCCCCGCCCTCACACAATGTTGTTGTTTACGCAGTCCAAAAAAACGGTCCATTATAGACCACAATCTGGGTCAGTTGGGCAACATTTGAAAGCCTGACCTATTGACAACATAACTAGCCAAGCTGTAAAATATGACATTACAGCGTCAGGCATAGAAAGGAGTCATGCACGAGTGCATTCAGGTGTGTCTGCGCCGGGCCGGGTCAAATGTTCTTCACAATAGACAAACATGGGCTCATTCAGTTCAGAACAAACCCAGGGTATGAAGCCAAAGTCATCTTGTAACTGTTCATCAAACATAGTGTTCATAAATGTTGACAGTATATTACATGGGTTGTATGATATGGAAAGGAAGTGCACATTTGGACTCACAAGTGTTTGTATTGCTTTTATGGCGTCAACGCGGTATTTATTATAATCCTCAACGTTTCATCTTTCAAAATACACCCAGTCATCGTATTTTAATGCATTTCCCGCTCAGACAACAAAACGCTTGACAAACGTTGCCCAATTAGCAGGGGTGACGGGGAAACTTCTTGTCGCACAAGGTGCTCAAGTTCAGAGTGTCTGTCAGTCAAAACCCCCACACAGCTGTGAAACGCAGAGCCGGGGCTCTGGCGTCAGGTATAGCATGTTACTGTACAGCCACTGCGTTCCAATTCAGCCGTTTATCGGTGCCCAAATCTGCCATTTTCAACCTGGTTACAAGTATGAGTGTAAAGAGTCAGTAGAGAAGCTGATAATAGGCACTACAACCCCACATGACGGCTGTTATGTCAGCGTAGGATAAGACACCGATACCTTCAACGCCACACTATAGAAAATGATAGCATTATCACTGCGGTGACTGAGCTGCTTTCTCCGTGTGAGTTTTGTCATAAACAATAAATAAAAGCTTGACTTCTCCTCTCACTCTTTTCCCCCCTCTCTTTCTTGCTCAGTTAGATGGCTCCTTCAAGGAGATGATGAGAGTGTGACGTCTCATAGGTACTCCAGGTGCCCAGTGTGTGAATAGGTCAGGGTGTGTGTGTGTGTGTGTGTGTGTGTGTGTGTGTGTGTGTGTGTGTGTGTGTGTGTGTGTGTGTGTGTGTGTGTGTGTGTGTGTGTGTGTGTGTGTGTGTGTGTGTGTGTGTGTGTGTGCGGTTCAATATAACACAACAGATGATCAGTTGATCAACAGTTTAGTTGAGCGGCAGCTGTTCATATCATGTACCTCCCCTCCCTGTAACCCAAGCCAGGAGAGGAAAGTCATCCTCTGATCCTGCTTTGTGAGCTCTGGAAGCAGACACTCCTCTCCTCTATTATTCAGAGGCTCACTGAGGGGAGGTGCACTGTGCTCCACCACGCTCAAAAGTCAAACACTCTCTTTCACCTCAGTCCTCTCTCCTCTCTACTCGTCTCCTCTCCACTCATCTCCTCTCCTCTCCACTCATCTCCTCTCCTCCCCACTCATCTCGTCTCTCCTCGTCTCCTCGCTTGTCCTCTCCAATCATCTCCTCTCTACTCGTCTCCTCTCCTATCCTCCCTACTCATCTCTTCTCTCCTCTCCACTTGTCTCCTCTCCTCTCTTGTCCTCTCTCCTCTCTACTTGTCTCCTCTCTTGTCCTCTCTACTCGTCTCCTCTCTTGTCCTCTCTACTCATCTCTCCTCTCTACTTGTCTCCTCTCCTCTCTACTCATCTCTTCTCTCCTCTCTTGTCCTCTCTACTCATCTCTCCTCTCTACTCGTCTCCTCTCCTCTCTTGTCCTCTCTACTCATCTCTCCTCTCTACTCGTCTCCTCTCCTCTCTTGTCCTCTCTACTCATCTCATCTCATCTCTCCTCTCTACTCGTCTCCTCTCCTCTCTTGTCCTCTATACTCATCTCATCTCATCTCTCCTCTCTACTCGTCTCCTCTCTTGTCCTCTCTACTCAACTCTTCTCTCCTCTCTACTCATCTCTCCTCCTCTCCAGTCATCTCTCCTCTCGTGTCCTC
This sequence comes from Oncorhynchus keta, assembly GCF_023373465.1. Taxonomy (NCBI): domain Eukaryota; kingdom Metazoa; phylum Chordata; class Actinopteri; order Salmoniformes; family Salmonidae; genus Oncorhynchus; species Oncorhynchus keta. The sequence goes on from NC_068432.1 coordinate 12,771,289, forward strand.
TATACTCATCTATTCTCTCCTCTCTACTCATCTCTTCTCTCTTGTACTCTATACTCATCTCTTCTCTCCTCTCTACTCATCTCTCCTTTCTACTCATCTCCTCTTTACTCATCTCTTCTCTCCTCATCTCTCCTCTCTTGTCCTCTATATTGATCTCATCTCTCCTCTCTTGTCCTCTCTACTCATCTCTTCTCTTTTGTCCTTTATACTCATCTCTTCTCTCCTCTCTACTCATCTCTTCTCTCTTCTCCTCTATACTCATCTCTTCTCTCCTCATCTCTTCTCTCTTCTCCTCTCTACTCATCTCTCCTCTCTTGTCCTCTCTACTCATCTCTCCTCTCTACTCGTCTCCTCTCCTCTCTTGTCCTCTCTACTCATCTCTCCTCTCTCTACTCGTCTCCTCTCCTCTCTTGTCCTCTCTACTCATCTCATCTCATCTCTCCTCTCTACTCGTCTCCTCTCCTCTCTTGTCCTCTATACTCATCTCATCTCATCTCTCCTCTCTACTCGTCTCCTCTCTTGTCCTCTCTACTCAACTCTTCTCTCCTCTCTACTCATCTCTCCTCCTCTCCAGTCATCTCTCCTCTCGTGTCCTCTATACTCATCTATTCTCTCCTCTCTACTCATCTCTTCTCTCTTGTACTCTATACTCATCTCTTCTCTCCTCTCTACTCATCTCTCCTTTCTACTCATCTCCTCTTTACTCATCTCTTCTCTCCTCATCTCTCCTCTCTTGTCCTCTATATTCATCTCATCTCTCCTCTCTTGTCCTCTCTACTCATCTCTTCTCTTTTGTCCTTTATACTCATCTCTTCTCTCCTCTCTACTCATCTCTTCTCTCTTCTCCTCTATACTCATCTCTTCTCTCCTCTCTACTCATCTCTTCTCTCTTCTCCTCTCTACTCATCTCTTCTCTCTTGTCCTCTATACTCATCTCTTCTCTCCTCTCTACTCATCCCTTCTCTCTTGTCCTCTATACTCATCTCTTCTCTCCTCTCTACTCATCCCTTCTCTCTTGTCCTCTATACTCATCTCTTCTCTCCTCTCTACTCATCCCTTCTCTCTTGTCCTCTATACTCATCTCTTCTCTCCTCTCTACTCGTCTCCTCTCTACTCATCTCTCCTCTCTTGTCCTCTCTACTCATCTCTTCTCTCTTGTCCTCTATACTCATCTCTTCTCTCCTCTCTACTCATCTCTTCTCTCTTGTCCTCATCTCTTCTCTCTTCTCCTCTCTACTCATCTCTTCTCTCTTGTCCTCTATACTCATCTCTTCTCTCTTGTCCTCTATACACATATCTTCTCTCCTCTCTACTCATCTCCTCTTTACCCATCTCTTCTCTCCTCATCTATCCTCTCTAGTCCTCTCTACTCATCTCTCCTCTCTTGTCCTCTATACTCATCTCTCCTCTCTTGTCCTCTATACTCATCTCTTCTCTCTACTCATCTATCCTCTCTAGTCCTCTCTACTCATCTATCCTCTCTTGTCCTCTATACTCATCTCTTCTCATCTATCCTCTCTAGTCCTCTCTACTCATCTCTCCTCTCTTGTCCTCTATACTCATCTCTTCTCTCTACTCATCTATCCTCTCTTGTCCTCTCTACTCATCTATCCTCTCTTGTCTTCTATACTCATCTCTTCTCTCTACTCATCTATCCTCTCTTGTCCTCTACACTCATCTGTTCTCTCCTCTCTACTCAGCTCTTCTCTCTTGTCCACTTTACTCATCTCTTCTCCCCTCATCTCTTCTCTCTACTCATCTATCCTCTCTTGTCCTCTATACTCATCTCTTCTCTCTACTCATCTATCCTCTCTTGTCCTCTCTACTCATCTCTCCTCTCTTGTCCTCTATACTCATCTCTTCTCTCTACTCATCTATCCTCTCTTGTCCTCTATACTCATCTCTTCTCTCTACTCATCTATCCTCTCTTGTCCTCTCTACTCATCTCTCCTCTCTTGTCTTCTATACTCATCTCTTCTCTCTACTCATCTATCCTCTCTTGTCCTCTATACTCATCTGTTCTCTCCTCTCTACTCATCTCTTCTCTCTTGTCCTCTATACTCATCTCTTCTCTCTTGTCCTCTATACACATATCTTCTCTCCTCTCTACTCATCTCCTCTTTACCCATCTCTTCTCTCCTCATCTATCCTCTCTAGTCCTCTCTACTCATCTCTCCTCTCTAGTCCTCTCTACTCATCTCTCCTCTCTTGTCCTCTATACTCATCTCTCCTCTCTTGTCCTCTATACTCATCTCTTCTCTCTACTCATCTATCCTCTCTAGTCCTCTCTACTCATCTCTCCTCTCTTGTCCTCTATATGCATCTCTTCTCTCTACTCATCTATCCTCTCTTGTCCTCTATACTCATCTCTTCTCTCTACTCATCTATCCTCTCTTGTCCTCTCTACTCATCTCTCCTCTCTTGTCCTCTATACTCATCTCTTCTCTCTACTCATCTATCCTCTCTTGTCCTCTATACTCATCTCTTCTCTCTACTCATCTATCCTCTCTAGTCCTCTCTACTCATCTCTCCTCTCTTGTCCTCTATACTCATCTCTTCTCTCTACTCATCTATCCTCTCTTGTCCTCTCTACTCATCTCTCCTCTCTTGTCTTCTATACTCATCTCTTCTCTCTACTCATCTATCCTCTCTTGTCCTCTATACTCATCTGTTCTCTCCTCTCTACTCAGCTCTTCTCTCTTGTCCACTTTACTCATCTCTTCTCCCCTCATATCACCTTTCTACTCATCTCTCCTCTCCTCTCTACTCATCTCTTCTCTCCTCATCTCTTCTCTCTTCTCTCCTCATCTCTTCTCTCCTCTCTACTCGTCTCCTCTCCTCTCTACTCATCTCTTATTTCCTCTCTGCTCGTCTCCTCGCTTGTCCTCTCTACTCATCTCTCATCTATTGTTCTCTCTACTCATCTCTCCTCTCCTCTCTACTCATCTCTTATCTCCTCTCTTTTCTTGTCCTCTCTACTCATCTCTCCTCTCCTCATCTCCTCTCCTCTCCTCTCTTGTACTCTCTACTCGTCTCCTCTCCTCTCTTGTCCTCTCTACTCATCTCTTCTCTCCTCTCTACTCATCTCGCCTCTGTTGTCCTCTCTACTCATCTCTCCTCTCCTCTCTACACATCTCTCCTCTCCTCTCTACTCGTCTCGTCTCCTCTCTTGTACTCTCTACTCGTCTCCTCTCATCTCTTGTCCTCTCTCCTCTCTTGTCCTCTCTAGTCAACGCTCCTCTCTTGTCCTCTATACTCATCTCTTCTCTCCTCTCTACTCATCTCTTCTCTTTTGTCCTCTATACTCATCTCTTCTCTCCTCTCTACTCATCTCTCCTCTCTTGTCCTCTATACTCATCTCTTCTCTCCTCTCTACTCATCTCTCCTCTCTTGTCCTCTCTAGTCATCTCTCCTCTCTTGTCCTCTATACTCATCTCTTCTCTCCTCTCTACTCATCTCTTTTGTCCTCTATACTCATTACTCATCTCCTCTCTCCTCTCTCTCATCTCTCCTCTCTACTCATCTCTCCTCTCTTGTCCTCTATACTCATCTCTTCTCTCCTCTCTACTCATCTCTCCTCTCTTGTCCTCTCTAGTCATCTCTCCTCTCTTGTCCTCTATACTCATCTCTTCTCTCCTCTCTACTCATCTCTCCTCTCTTGTCCTCTATACTCATCTCTTCTCTCCTCTTTACTTATCTGTCCTCTCTTGTCCTCTATACTCATCTCTTCTCTCGTCTCTACTCATCTCTCCTCTCTTGTCCTCTATACTCATCTCTTCTCTCCTCTCTACTCATCTCTCCTCTCTTGTCCTCTATACTCATCTCTTCTCTCCTCTCTACTCATCTCTCCTCTCTTGTCCTCTATACTCATCTCTTCTCTCCTCTCTACTCATCTGTCCTCTCTTGTCCTCTATACTCATCTCTTCTCTCGTCTCTACTCATCTCTCCTCTCTTGTCCTCTCTCCTCTCTTGTCCCCTATACTCATCTCTTCTCTCTACTCATCTCCCCTCTCTTGTCCTCTATACTCATCTCTTCTCTCCTCTCTACTCATCTCTTCTCCCCTAATCTCTCCTTTCTACTCATCTCTCCTCTCCTCTCTACTCATCTCTTCATCTCTTCTCTCCTCTCTACTCATCTCTTCTCTCCTCATCTCTTTTCTCCTCTCTACTCATCTCTTCTCTCCTCTCTACTCATCTCTTCTCTCCTCTCTACTCATCTCCTCTCTTGTCCTCTTTACCCATCTCATTTCTACTCGTCTCCTCTCTTGTCCTCTCTACTCATCTCTTCTCTCCTCTCTACTCATCTCTCCTCATCTCTTCTCTCTACTCATCTCTTCTCTCCTCTCTACTCATCTCTCCTTTCTACTCATCTCTACTCTCCTCATCTCTTCTCTCCTCTCTACTCATCTCTCCTTTCTACTCATCTCTTCTCTCCTCATCTCTTCTCTCCTCTCTACTCATCTCTTCTCTCCTCATCTCTTCTCTCCTCTCTACTCATCTCTTCTCTCCTCTCAACTCATCTCTTCTCTCCTCTCAACTCATCTCTTCTCTCCTCTCTACTCGTCTCCTCTCTTGTCCTCTTTACCCATCTCATCTCTCCTCTCTACTCGTCTCCTCTCTTGTCCTCTCTACTTATCTCATCTCTCCTCTCTACTCGTCTCCTCTCTTGTCCTCTCTACTCATCTCTTGTCCTCTCTACTCATCTCTTCTCTCCTCTCTACTCGTCTCCCCTCCTCTCTCTCTTGTCCTCTTCTCCCACTACTCCACTGAAGGAGAAGGGACTAAGGGAAGAGACTAGGGGCAAGAAATAAAGCAGCTCCTCTCTTTCTGTTCCTCCCTTTCTTTCTCTCTACTCCTTTACTGTCCTCTTTTCCTATCCATATCTCACTCCCTTCATCTTTCTCTCTTCCTTTCACCCCGTTACTGTGGAGGAAACTTCAAAGCAGCTCTGAAGTCAGTGGGAAAGAAGAGAGAGAGAGAGGGGATCCCAAGAGGACACACACACACACAGCACCCAGAGCTGTCCAAAGGCGCAGTGTGCCCTTTCCTCTCGCTGCAGAGTAGTAACACAGCGACCGCTTCAAACAGAGCCAACCCTCTAAGAGTGCCTGTGTGCGTGTGTGTTTGTGCATGTGTGCCTGTTTGTGTGTGTGTGTGTGTGTGTGTGTTTGTGCATGCGTGCATGTGAAAAACTCAGCATTTTCACCCTCCAGTTTATGTCATGACTGTGTGTTCGCTTCAATAATGCAGTTTCATCTGATCCTCTCATCAAAAACACAGGCCTTCCCTGCTCTAATATCTAGGTAGCCTCCCAAATAGCACCCTATTATAGACTAGTGCGTTGCACTACTTTGGACCTGGGCCCATAGGGAATAGGGCGCATTATGCAGGGAAGAGGGTGCCATTTGGGAAGCAGCTCTACTATACTGCAGAGAAGCCTGTTAGCCCTGTAGGGGAGTAATGTTTTTATAATTCATCCAAATGATGAATAACAACGCCAATATTTTATTGAGTAATAAGAAATCTCAGGGGGGAGAGAATATATCAGTCTTGATTTAACAACTACCAGCCTGCAGAGGACACAATATATTAGCAGAAGACTCAGTTTAAAAAAAATGTATCTGGCTGGTTTAATTATTCAATTATTCCATTTGGGTCCTTGATCTAAATTGTATGTAATGTGTTTTTGCTGCTTGATGAGAGAATCTAAGCCTTGACTGTCTCTGATCAAAGGACATGGAACAAAGTCTTCTTCTGGGTGTAAAGGAATATCTAGATCCCACACTTTTATGCTGACCTCACACTCACATACCTCAGGTAGCCGACATGCACGAACGCACACGGACACACACACAAGCTATCTAAGTGAATACAGTACACAGCACAGCAGAATGGTAGCGTATCTTAAAGAGGCAATCCGCAATTTAAACAATGACAAAGCGTTGCTGTAAAACGCTGAGGGACGAGGCTGGAGAAATGTAACCACTCGTCAAATTCATAGACAGACTTATGGATGCAAGAACTGACCTTCCCATGATATCAACGTTATGGTTATAACCATGTTTTGAGGCTATATACAGTGTTCGTTAACAATTACTTTGTTTACAAACATTGGCGTACAAAAACGTATATTTTGGGTTCTGATGGGGTACAGCAGTTGAACTAAGCTCATGAGGCATTTAAAAAGTTTAAGAATCAATGGGTACATATTATACGGTTGATGTAGCAACTGCAGATTGCCCCTTTAAAGCATCTATCAGATGTGAGTGACATAAAGAGCCACGGTCTAGTTTTGTAGACGAGTCATCTGGTGTGGTAATTGCAAGCCTTCTCCAGTAGTATCTGCTGTAGAGGGATACATAGGAACTACTGTACATGCAGAGGGACTCTAAAAAGGAAGAGGAAGCATACGTTCTCCCATCTGTGAGGAACACGACATTGGGTCCATGACTAGGTCTCCAGTAGCCCAGACAGGCAGATGAGCACGCAAACGAGCACACACACATGCACGTGCGCCAGATCTCTCTTTCACACACGCACACATACAAACACCCACCCACACACACACACACACACACACACACAAACACACACACACACACAAACACACACACACACACACAGGCCTGCCAGCTGCCAGATCTCACTCACATACACAAGCACGCAGAATGACATTAGGAGACAGATGAAGACAGAGAATGAAGTGAAGTGTGTGTGTGTGATTGCATGGAGGGGGATAAGATCAAAAATATGTATAACAAGGAAACGGAGGTGTGCTAATTTGGCCACCAGAACTGTATGTCGAGTCCCTGGGTGTATATGGGGCAGGCAGACAGGAAAGACTAGCAGCTTGTGATAATTCATATAACAGTTTATCTACAGAAGAGGCTATACAATACAGTGTTGCAATCCTTTGCATCATTATAACCCAAATAGAAAGCCTCCTTTGATAGTACAGATCTGAAGGTGACTTCCTGGATCAAACAACATGTGGTTAGTCACACATTACTGACCTCGTCATACATCTATGACCAAGTTCAGGTCTACTGAACTGTCAGGGACTTTACATACAACCAGCTAAATGTATATGACCTATTGCCATTAGTGCCTCACACTGTCTCTCACCCCCTCCTGTCCTCTCTGTTCTCCACACACAAACACACGCATATGCCCGGACACACACACATGCCCACTCGCACAAACACGCACGCACGCAAACACACACATGCCCACTCGCACAAACACGCACGCACGCACGCAAACACACACATGCCCACTCGCACACTCGCACACACACACACACACACACACACACACACACACACACACACACACACACACACACACACACACACACACACACACACACACACACACACACACACACACACACACACACACACACACACACACCAGCCCAATGCTGCCTGGTGGTTCAAGGGGTTTGAAGGAGAACAGTTTCTGGCTGCGTTCCCCATGCTGCTCAGAGATAAGAGCATCATTTGGAAGGAATCACTGTCTTTAAACAAGCAAGAGTTATCCGCCACCCGCTGTGCTCTAACATCTACAGTTCGGATTTTAAAAACAAGGCGGTGGATGTGGGGCGACATGTGCAGACCTCGTTTGTAGTTTGAGGATACACCCCCCTCCCTGGATCCCTCTCCCCCCTCCACCTCCATTCTCGTCCTCCCCGCACCCCATAACCGACACATCCCTGCTACAACCTTCATCTCCCCCTCCCTGCTACAACCTTCATCTCCCCCTCCCTTCCTCCCACTTCCAGCTGTGCTGGGTGTCCTTCATAAAAAGGGGGATGAAGGAAGTAGGACGGGAGGAGGAGGAGGAGTAGCGTGTGTCTGCTCGGGGACGAAGCACCCGGGGAGGGAGGGAGGCACTGACTGACAGAGCCTGGATGTGAAGAAAGAGAATAGCAGGAGTAGTTCGACGCACAGAGAGGGGGGGGTGGCAGACGGGGAAATGTCACTGCTCGTCACATAACCAAGTTCATAGAACAGCAGACAGAATGTAAATGTAGATAAAAAAAGAGACAAAAGAGAGCAGGAGAAAGAGAGCGATATAGAGCACAGGAGAAAGAGAGCAGGAGAAAGAGAGCGATATAGAGCACAGGAGAAAGAGAGCAGGAGAAAGAGAGCGATATAGAGCACAGGAGAAAGAGAGCAGGAGAAAGAGAGCGATATAGAGCACAGGAGAAAGAGAGCAGGAGAAAGAGAGCGATATAGAGCACAGGAGAAAGAGAGCGATATAGAGCACAGGAGAAAGAGAGCAGGAGAAAGAGAGCGATATAGAGCACAGGAGAAAGAGAGCAGGAGAAAGAGAGCGATATAGAGCACAGGAGAAAGAGAGCAGGAGAAAGAGAGCGATATAGAGCACAGGAGAAAGAGAGCAGGAGAAAGAGAGCGATATAGAGCACAGGAGAAAGAGAGCAGGAGAAAGAGAGCGATATAGAGCACAGGAGAAAGAGAGCGATATAGAGCACAGGAGAAAGAGAGCAGGAGAAAGAGAGCGATATAGAGCACAGGAGAGATTTCTGCTGAGAGAAGTTGTTCTGTGACCGGATTCAACGGCTCGTCCAGCTCAGCGACGAGGGATCTCTATTGGCCAGACTTCAACTTTCCTTTCTTTGTCACCTTGCGTGTGAACAACAAGCAGCCAGCAGCTAGCTTCATCTTAATACAATCTGATCTAATCCTTTTTTTTTATCAGCCTATCGGGCTAGACTGGACCTAGCCGGCTGACTAGCTGACCGCCTCAGGGTTGCTGAGGTGAGGGCTAAACAAACACACACAATCACACTAACAGTAACATTGGATGAGACCTATCGGCATGACGACAACTGCAGAAGCTTCACCATGTGACAAACAACCGCTACACCGTGTTTGACAACCAATACACAGTATGACAACAAAAACCAACACCGTATGACGGCGGCATCGTCTGTACAACCGGTTCATCAGATGTGAAACAAGGAAAAGTGGTTTGATATTGGTTAGGACGACACCGACTCTCTCCTCGTCTTTCAATGCTGTCATGATGTGTGTATTTAGTTCTTGTAAAGGTGTCTACCTCCACGCGGAACTAAGCCAGACAGACCCACTGCTAAACAAGTGCAAACTGCATCAGGAACCATGGGGAAATGGGAGCAATTTCAAATCGAATCCCCAAAACGCTTGCAGACATTTACCCATTGAGTTGAGTTTAGCCCTACTGAACTGAGATGGATTCCTGTATTCATGGATGCCGGTCAATTTCAGTATGTACTGTATACTGTACCATTATTGGGGAACAAGCAAGGACATTCATCACAATCAGAACTCTGACTATTGATAGTGAGAAATGCAACATTGAAGATTATTTATAACTAAGGGTTTGGGGGGAGGGAGTCAAGCATAGGATGAAACATACTCCATTTGAATGCACTGTCAAGTAAGATGAATTACAGTAAGTAATTATAAACACATCTCCCCCAAGCATACCCAATGAACTTTGTCATCACCCACTCATATCAATGTGACTCATGTTCGAGACAAAAAATGATTATGAACAACCACAGACAATTCCCTGAACGGTAAACAGTAAACGTCTCAACTCATGAACCTGCAAATTAAAGACGTAGCAAGCAACATTTTAGCTCCGGAAATAAATGTAAAAAAAAAAAAAAAAAAACAGGGACATCTGCAGAGCACGGATCAGTGTGATTAACAACAACAACGGTCTTTCTTTGTACGTGGACAGTTCTTGAACGCAGAAGTTAGCCGGTACCATAGCAAATAGTAATATAGTAATATATGCCATTTATCAGACGCTTTTATCCAAAGCGACTTACAGTCATGTGTGCATACATTCTACGTATGGGTGGTCCCGGGGATCGAACCCACTACCCTGGCGTTAGAAGCGCCATGCTCTACCAACTGAGCCAGGGACCACGATAGCAAAATAGCTTGTCGTGTTTATCTGATGCAAATACAGACGTAATTGTCAAATAAAAACGGCGAAATTAATCTGTTTATTTAATCCAGCCTGCGTATGCTAACGGGGCTCGAGCTACCGTTCATTCTTCACTGATGCGCGAACAGCCTGCTGTCGCGAGCTTGCCAACTTCATCCTCTTCTATGAATAAGCACGGTTTTACGTGATGTTTCTTACCTTGTTCTTCTCTCTCTCGTGAATAACGGAGTTGTTGGACGTCTGACGGCGGTGATGGTTTATGTATTTCGGACACCGTGTGACGCTGAGCGGTGCCGTCCTCTTGTGAAGGTTTTGTTCGTGGTCCTGGATTCCAAAGTTCGAGCTGACTGTTATCCTGCCTGGTGCTGAAGTGGACAGCGCTAAGAAGCGGCAAAGCAGTATTGTAAAAACACAGCGCTCCACGCCCAAAATACTGCACAGTAACCTCTACCGGATGGGAGGGAACATTGCATCTATGAACAACGCAGGATGACGTCAGAGAAAAATAGCCTACACAAACCTGGACATGGAAGAGTAATATTTAGTGGACGTGTACGCTCGGATAGCGCCATCTAGCGCGACTTTTTTTGACCACAAGCATATGCTGGTTGATTGTAGAGAGGACAAAATAATACCATAAGGACTACGTTTACATGCACAAATTAACCCCATTATTGTGAATCTATGATTTTTTTTGGAAAGTCCAATTGATTTCGATTTCACTTCCTTGTAGATCAATAACAAGCAATATTTGGTCAGGGGCAGCCTACACATGCTTTACGCCATGATATGCCTATTTGCAGTGGTAAAAAGTACTTTAAAATACCACCTAAGTATTTTTTTTTTTTTTTTTTTTGGGGGTATCTGTACTTTACTTCACTATTTATATATTTTTTTACAACTTTTACTTCACTACATTCCTGAAGAAAATAATGTACTTTTTACTCCACACATTTTCCCAGACACCCAAAAGTTTAATGCTTAGCAGGACAGGAAAATGGTCCAATTCACAAACTTATCAAGAGAACATCCCTGGTCATCCCTACTGCCTCTGATCTGACGGACACGCCAAACACACATGCTTTGTTTGTAAATTATGTCCAATTGATGGAGATAGCCCCTGGCTAACCCTAAATAAAATAAATACAATTGTGCTTTCTGGTTTGCGTAACATAAGGAATTTGAAATGATATATACTTTTACTTTTGCTACTTAAGTACATTTTAGCAATTACATTTACTATTGATAGCCTACTTACAGTACATTCGGAAAGTATTCAGACCCCTTGACTTTTTACACATTTTGTTACATCACAGCCTTATTCTAAAATTGATTAAATAGTTTTCCCCCCTCATCAATCTACACACAATACCCCATAATGACAAAACAAAAATAGGTTTAATTTTTTTGTGCTCATTTTTTTTTTTTTAAACAAGTGAAATATCACATTAACATAAGCATTCAGACCCTTTAATCAGTACTTTGTTGAAGCACCGTTGGCAGCGATTACAGCGTCGAGTCTTATTGGGTATGACGCAACAAGCTTGGCTAAAATGTATTTGGGGAGTCCGGGCTTTGGCTGGGCCACTCAAGGACCTTCAGAGACTTGTCCCGAAGCCACTCTGCATTGTCTTGGCTCTGTGCTTAGGGTTGTTGTCCTGTTCGACGGTGAACCTTCGTCCAGGCTGAGGTCCTGAGCGCTGTGGAGCAGATTTTCATCAGGCATCTCTATACTTTGCTCCATTCATCTTTCCCTCAATCCTGACTAGTCTCCAAGTCCCTGCCGCTGAAAATCATGGTGCCAGATTTCCTCCAGACGGGACATTGTGACATTCAGACCAAAGAGTTCAATCTTGGTTTCATCAGACCAGAAAATCTTGTTTCCCATGGTCTGAGAGTCTTTAGGTGCCTGTTGGCAAACTCCAAGCGGCCTGTCATGTGCCTTTTACTGAGGAGTGGCTTACGTCTGGCCACTCTACATAAAGGCCTGATTGGTGGAGTGCTGCAGAGATGGTTGTCCTTCAGGAAGTTTCTCCCATCTCCACAGAGAATCTGTAGAGCTCTGTGACCATCGGGTTCTTTGTCACCTCCCTGAGCAAGGCCCTTCTCCCCCGATTGCTCAATTTGGCTGGGCGGCCAGGTCTAGGAAGAGATTGGTGGTTCCAATTTTCTTCCATTTAAGAATTATGGAGGCCACTGTGTTCTTGGGGACCTTCATTGATGCAGAAGTTTTTTGGTACCCTTCCCCAGTTCTGTGCCTCGACACAATTCTGTCTTGGAGCTCTACGGACAATTCCTTCGACCTAATGGCTTGGTTTTTGCTCTGACCTGCACTGTCAACTGTGGGAGATTATATAGACAGGTGTGTGCCTTTCAAATGATGTCCAATCAATTGAATTTAACACAGGTGGACTCCAATCAAGTTGTAGAAACAACCCATGGATGATCAATGGAAACAGGATGCACCTGAGCTCAATTTCAAGCCTCATAGCAAAGGGTCTGAATACTAACAGTACCAGTCAAAAGTTTGGACCACCTACTCATTCAAGGGTTTTTCTTTATTTTTAATATTGTCTACATTGTAGAATAATAGTGAAGGCATCAAAACTATGAAATAACACATATGGAATCATGTAGTAACCTAAAAAGTGAAAAACAAATCAAAACATGTTTTATATTTGGGATAAAGTAGCCACTCTTTACCTTGATGACAACTTTGCACATTCTTGGCATTCTCTCAACCAGCTTCACCTGGAATGCTTTTCCAACTGTCTTGAAGGAGTATAATGAGCACTTGTTGGCTGCTTTTCCTTCACTCTGTGGTCAAACTCATCCCAAACCATCTCAATTGGGTTGAGGTTGCGTGATTGTAGAGGCCAGGTCATCTGATGCAGCACTCCATCACTCTATTCTTGGTCAAATAGCCCTTAAACAGCCTGGAGGTGTGTTGGGTCATTGTCCTGTTGGGAAAAAAATGATAGTCCCACTAAGCGCAAACCAGATGGGATGGTGTATCGCTGCAGAATGATGTGGTAGCCATGCAGGTTAAGTGTGCCTTGAGTAATAAATAAATCACTGGCAGTGTCACCAGCAAAGCACCCTAACACCATCACATCTCCTCCTCCATGTTTCATCGTGGGAACTACACATGCAGAGATCATCCGTTCACATACTCTGCATCTCACAAAGACACGCGGTTGGAACCAAAAAGCTCACATTTGACTCATCAGACCAAGGAACAGATTTCCACTGGTCTAATGTCCATTGCTAGTGTTTCTTGGCCCAAGGAAGTCTCTTCTTATAGATGTAGATTTACCCTTTAATATGTTTACATCATATAATTACATATTGAATCCTATATAAAGAAATGTTGTCACGTTCTGACCTTAGTTCCTTTGTTATGTCTTTGTTTTAGTATGGTCAGGGTGTGAGTTGGGGTGGGTAGTCTATGTTCTTTTTTCTATGTTGTGTTTATGTGTTTGGCCTGGTATGATTCTCAATCAGAGGCAGGTGTCGTTCGTTGTCTCTGATTGAGAATCATACTTAGGAAGCCTTTCCCACCTGTGTTTTGTGAGTGATTATTTTCTTTTGTGTGTCTGCACCATACAGAACTGTTTCGATTCTGTCTTTCACATTGTTATTTTGTATTTTCAGTGTTCAGTTGATTCATTAAATATTAACATGGACACATACCACGCTGCGCATTGGTCCGACATTTCTTACTCCTCGTCAGAGGAGGACGAAGAATATCGTTACATCTGTGTGGTTTACATGTTTGAAAGAGCTGAAAATCCAGGTGTTTTAATCGGTTTATGCATAGATTATGACCTTACTCCAAAAAACATCATCAGAGTAAGGCGTTAAAATGACTAATGCCAAACTCGGAGTATTGACATGATCAGATTCATATCCAAATATTAGCGTGCCTGTAGGAAACATATGGCTCATCTATTTGCCTTCAAGTCGGTTTTATTAAGCAGGGGATAGTGTGTTGTTGGGTATGACCATACTTCCAATATACAATACAATCATAACCTGAGAGACAATTAGCACAGAATAGTTAAATACCTTTGGCAGCTGTGTTACCAGATGTCATTTCAAAATGATATAACTACAGGATATAATTATAGTTACTCACAGATATAGTAGCCTATGTGGATTGAAAAGCACCTCCGTTCAATTTCTCTTCCCTCATTTTGAATTTTATTGGGACAACAGAACACAAAAATGGTCACTTCAAAATTATTTCAGCACTATAAAATCACCCATAAAAGTGCATTATACGAGGTAACCTTACAGAAAGGTTATAGCTAAGAATATAACTAAGATTATAGCTTTGGAATGTTTTGTGCTTATTCGAGTACATTGGTTGATCAGGAAATGGTGAGGTGGTGAGGTGTTGGTCTGGGATTAAGTCCCTCCATGCTGAACCTCCAGTCCTCCTTATGTACATAATCCCTTTTGTAAAGGATAGAAATGTTCTGGTCCCTCCAAGAATCATATAGTTATTTTGGGCACTAAACCGTACCATACCTACTGTATGTGTGCTTGAAAGTGGGTTCAGCTCTGTGATCCATTGGCACCATTTGGTTTTCAATCTACGGTATTCAAAATGTTCCATAGGGTCACTGGGCTTTTGTGTTCCAGGGTACTATAATGTTCCATAGGGTCACATAGGCTGTGTGTTACAGGGTACTATAATGTTCCATAGGGTCACATAGGCTGTGTGTTACAGGGTACTATAATGTTCCATAGGGTCACATAGGCTGTGTGTTACAGGGTACTATAATGTTCCATAGGGTCACATAGGCTGTGTGTTACAGGGTACTATAATGTTCCATAGGGTCACATAGGCTGTGTGTTACAGGGTACTATAATGTTCCATAGGGTCACATAGGCTGTGTGTTACAGGGTACTATAATGTTCCATAGGGTCACATAGGCTGTGTGTTACAGGGTACTATAATGTTCCATAGGGTCACATAGGCTGTGTGTTCCAGGGTACTATAATGTTCCATAGGGTCACATAGGCTGTGTGTTCCAGGGTACTATAATGTTCCATAGGGTCACATAGGCTGTGTGTTAGGCTATAATGTTCCATAGGGTCACATAGGCTGTGTGTTACAGGGTACTATAATGTTCCATAGGGTCACATAGGCTGTGTGTTCCAGGGTACTATAATGTTCCATAGGGTCACATAGGCTGTGTGTTACAGGGTACTATAATGTTCCATAGGGTCACATAGGCTGTGTGTTACAGGGTACTATAATGTTCCATAGGGTCACATAGGCTGTGTGTTACAGGGTACTATAATGTTCCATAGGGTCACATAGGCTGTGTGTTTTCCCTGTTAATGGGCCACGTGGAGGGGGAGTGGTCCTGGGGATGGGTAGGGTGGGGGAGGCCCTGGGTGACAACCTGGGTGGCTTGCTTGGGGAGCAGGCTACGGTCTCTCAGTGGTCCTGCGGTTGGCCAGGGATGTGAGGGTGGGGGAGGCCCTTAGCCTGGGTGACCGCCTGGGTGGCCTGCTCTGGCACCAGGCTGGGGTCTGTCAGGATGGACGTGGAGGTGCTCAGGAGACGGAGTGAACTAAGGACCACTGAGGAGAGGATCAGGTAAGAGGGAGATGAGGAGCGAGAGAAAGAGAAAAATGAGAGAGACTCACAGAGTAACACTTGATGACTAACTGACAGAAGATAGATAAACACAGAGACAGATAGACAAAAACTAGATGACTAACAGACAGACAGACTAGATGACGAACTGATAGTCATTGAAGCTGGTGATGTTGAACTCACTGGGTCTGAGGGCAGGCAGAGAGCAGTGCTGGTCCAGCCAGGACAGAGTGGTGCGACAAAGATCCTCAACACTGGCTGTGGACACCATCCCGTTATAGGACTCAAACAAGGGCTCTATGATAATGCTGAACTGAGCCCGTGTTTAGGAAAGCACCCGATTCATGTATTATTATGACACACATGACACTATTTACAATATATGATACAAAATATGCATATCTGTTCATTGGCTGTTCATATGTGAGCTACTAGTCAAAAACAGACCATTTGATGAGCTTTTTCCAAATACTGTAGGCGCGGTTGACTGATCTTGTCTGTTGCAATGTAAACAATGGAGTCATCTATTTTTTAAAAAAAAAGACCATCTGGCACACCAGAAAAGTACATTATTTGAAAGAAAACAAATACTATTTGAACCCAGGTCTGGATCTAACACTGAATCTATGCTTCTCCTAATTGTGCTATCACTGAGTTTAAAGATACGATCCAAAACTTCCAGTTCTGTAGTGTCTGCGCCCGGACGTACTCTCTGAACTTCTCCCTCATGTGGTCGAAGCGTTGACGGGTAATGGGCACACCGGTGGCAGGCAGCTGCTGCTGGCATACACTGCATCGGGAGAGAAGTGGTATGATCACACACACACACACACACACACACACACACACACACACACACACACACACACACACACACACACACACACACACACACACACACACACACACACACACACACACACACACACACACAGATTATGTTTAATGTGTTTCAAGATGGTGGTCTTACTTGATGGCAGAGTTGAGGAGCAGAATTTCGTCCCTGAGTCTCTGAGCCTCCTCATGTAGCTGAGATCTTTCCTGCTGCATCTTACTGATGTACTCGACTGTCTTATGTAGCGTTGTGGCCTTGCTGATCTGGGACATGGGACAGAGCACAGAGACAATAATGTAGATACATAATGCTCCATGTATTTACTTGTTCTATTTCTACGGAACAAAGGGGTTACTGCTGGGAAACACCATACGGAATCTCATGCTGTGTGTTTGGAATAGTGGCAAGATACAGTGCCTTGCGAAAGTATTCGGCCCCCTTGAACTTTGCGACCTTTTGCCACATTTCAGGCTTCAAACATAAAGATATAAAACTGTATTTTTTTGTGAAGAATCAACAACAAGTGGGACACAATCATGAAGTGGAACGACATTTATTGGATATTTCAAACTTTTTTAACAAATCAAAAACTGAAAAATTTGGCGTGCAAAATTATTCAGCCCCTTTACTTTCAGTGCAGCAAACTCTCTCCAGAAGTTCAGTGAGGATCTCTGAATGATCCAATGTTGACCTAAATGACTAATGATGATAAATACAATCCACCTGTGTGTAATCAAGTCTCCGTATAAATGCACCTGCACTGTGATAGTCTCAGAGGTCCGTTAAAAGCGCAGAGAGCATAATGAAGAACAAGGAACACACCAGGCAGGTCCGAGATACTGTTGTGAAGAAGTTTAAAGCCGGATTTGGATACAAAAAGATTTCCCAAGCTTTAAACATCCCAAGGAGCACTGTGCAAGCGATAATATTGAAATGGAAGGAGTATCAGACCACTGCAAATCTACCAAGACCTGGCCATCCCTCTAAACTTTCAGCTCATACAAGGAGAAGACTGATCAGAGATGCAGCCAAGAGGCCCATGATCACTCTGGATGAACTGCAGAGATCTACAGCTGAGGTGGGAGACTCTATCCATAGGACAACAATCAGTTGTATATTGCACAAATCTGGCCTTTATGGAAGAGTGGCAAGAAGAAAGCCATTTCTTAAAGATATCCATAAAAAGTATTGTTTAAAGTTTGCCACAAGCCACCTGGGAGACACACCAAACATGGTCAGATGAAACCAAAATTGAACTTTTTGGCAACAATGCAAAATGTTATGTTTGGCGTAAAAGCAACACAGCTCATCACCCTGAACACACCATCCCCACTGTCAAACATGGTGGTGGCAGCACCATGGTTTGGGCCTGCTTTTCTTCAGCAGGGACAGGGAAGATGGTTAAAATTGATGGGAAGATGGATGGAGCCAAATACAGGACCATTCTGGAAGAAAACCTGATGGAGTCTGCAAAAGACCTGAGACTGGGACGGAGATTTGTCTTCCAACAAGACAATGATCAAAACATAAAGCAAAACCTACAATGGAATGGTTCAAAAATAAACATATCCAGGTGTTAGAATGGCCAAGTCAAAGTCCAGACCTGAATCCAATCGAGAATCTGTGGAAAGAACTGAAAACTGCTGTTCACAAATGCTCTCCATCCAACCTCACTGAGCTCGAGCTGTTTTGCAAGGAGGAATGGGAAAAAAAATTCAGTCTCTCGATGTGCAAAACTGATAGAGACATACCCCAAGCGACTTACAGCTGTAATCGCAGCAAAAGGTGGCGCTACAAAGTATTAACTTAAGGGGGCTGAATAATTTTGCACGCCCAATTTTTCAGTTTTTGATTTGTTAAAAAAGTTTGAAATATCCAATAAATGTTGTTCCACTTCATGATTGTGTCCCACTTGTTGTTGATTCTTCACAAAAAAATACAGTTTTATATCTTTATGTTTGAAGCCTGAAATGTGGCAAAAGGTCGCAAAGTTCAAGGGGGCCGAATACTTTCGCAAGGCACTGTATGATTACTAAAACCATTCTGTGTTACTGTAACTGAGGTGATTGGTGTTGATAACAGTTCCTGAATACGGCTCATTGCAGGTTCCCATCCTCTGCTCCACTATGCCTTGTTTTGTGCAGTAGGCATTTCCAATGTAAAACCTGCATGAGCACTAACATATGAAGTTCATAGTAGCACATAAATGTTGGTGTCAAATGAATGATAAGAGCCTATATATTTGAGAAATTAAGGCATATAATTTTTTTTTTTTAAATCTCACAAAATTTTAAAAAGCAAAGGCATTGATTTATGGTCAAACAGTTGGAAAATGGTTATTGGAAAACACCTGGTAGCAAAAGCCTTAAAAGTTATTAGAAATACATCAAAACACAATAACACTGAAGTAAAGAGCACTGCCAACTAAAATCAACATTTATAGTTAGTTGTGCAGAAATGATTTGTCTTCTGTGACCAAAAACCCACATATCTTTAAGATATTTTCTAATTTCTCAACCCTCATGAGGAGAAAGGATAATGAAAGTTCATGGAAGTAACAAGTAAAGGTAGACCGACCAATTAGCTATAGTGTTTCTACTGATAGCAATTTGGTTTTGTGATTTATTAAGTGATTAAAATGCATCATTCTGCTACCAGATCAGTAACAGAATAACCCAAAATCAGTAACAGAATGACTGCAACTGAATTGCCTATGGGATTTCATAGTAGTTACAAAACACAGTTGGGTCACCACTCTTTTCTTTCTCTTTCTGTAACATGGTAGTTAAAGCAAGTGTGAAAACAGTCTGAAGAACCCCTCCCTCTCTCTCCCAGTCTCTCTTCTCTCTCTCTCTCCAGTTAATGTCACTTCTCCCATCTCTTTCTGACAACTACCCATGAGCCCACTCTCTTTCCATTTACTGTAACCAGCCCTCTCAACCACTGTGCATCGACTAACACCGGACGATGAAAAGTAGTTGAAATTTGATCAGTCCAAATCTGAACCCATCATAGACGTCTGTTTCACAAGTTTGGACAGCACAGCACTGTACAGTACAGTAAAGGAAAGTAGAGTATAGGTCAGTACAATATAGTACTGTACTGTACAGTTTAGTACAGTACAGCACATTAGAGTAGAGTACAGTATAATCTACTGTATTGTACTGTACTTTACTGTACTGAACCAGAATATATATTTTTCAAACTCAAGTTGTCATGTCATAGCTGACACCCCATTCTTTCTGAATTAAGATCTTAGAACCCTAATTCGGAGTAGATATTTAACTGAGTTTTTGGAAAACGTGGTCACATGAAAAAAACGGAGGGTCATTCTGTTGCACTTTACATGTATTTTTGTCAAATCTCCTGTGGAAATGGTTAAAAGTAGTCCTGGTGGATAGAAGAGTGTGGTTTGTTTAACTTTGCAATCAAAGATTTTTGTTTGGCATACTTTTTAACGTGAAAAATCGGGGGTCTTGGATATCTGCAGTACCTACCTTTATACTTGGCTGAGAGCTTAGTGTGGTGACGAGACTGTGTAGAGTATCAAAGCCTAGCTTGATGTTGAAACGTCTCTTCTGCTCAGCAGAGATGTGAGTTATCCTCCTGGTCTCTGTCTGCAACAAACACATCTCTCATAAATCAGAAACTGTATGCTTATAAATTGAGATTGTCAACATCTATCTACTGACGGTCTCCTCAACACAGACACTGTTCATTTCTCTAACACGGGTGGAGTGCAATGAAGAATGGCGCCAGGGGATGGCTGCCGTTTTACGGGCTCCTAACTAACTGTGATATTTTTTTTCTTTTTTCACATTGTTTGTAACTTATTTTGTAGCTGCTACCATCTATTATGACAGAAAATAGCTTCTGGATATCAGAACAGGGATTACTTACCTCGAACTGGACAAAGATGTTTTCTTTAATGAGTCTGACGCAAAGGATATTCTGCATCTCCAAGACCAGGCCCAAATCCACATCATTTGCATGAAGAAAAGACGAAAATACAGGGGGCGGAGGTAGGGGTGCCTTGTGAGAATTTGTCGGCGAGTGGGTAACCCGCCACTACCATCCTTTCTACTGACCAACGTGCAATCACTTGAAAATAAACTCAGCTCAAGACTTTCCTACCAACAGGACATTTACCTTGAGAAAAGGAACACCTATGTGAGAATGCTGTTCATTGACTACAGCTCAGCGTTCAACACCATAATGCCCACAAAGCTCATCACTAAACTAAGGACCCTGGGACTAAACACCTCCCTCAGCAACTGGATCCTGGACTTCCTGATGGGCTGCCCCCAGGTGGTAAGGGTAGGCAACAACGCATCTGCCACGCTGATCCTCAACACGGGGGCCTCTCAGGGGTGCGTGCTTAGATCCCGCTTGTACTCCCTGTTCACCGTCGAGTCCAAGCACGACTTCAACACCATCATTAAGTTTGCTGACGACACAACAGCGGCAGGCCTGATCACTGACAACGATGAACCAGCCTATAAGGAGGTCAGAGATCTTTCAGTGTGGTGCCACGACAACAAAGATCTTTCAGTGTGGTGCCACGTGAGCAAAACAAAGGAGCTGATCGTGGACTACAGGAAAAGGAGGGCCGAACACGCCCCCATTCACATCGACGGGGCTATTGTGAAGCGGGTCGAGAGTTTCAAGTTCCTTGGTGTCCACATCACCAACAAACTATCATGGTCCAAACACACCAAGACAGTAGTGAAGAGGTCACGACAACACATTTTCAGCCTAAGGAGACTGAAAAGATTTGGCATGGGTCCCCAGATCCTCAAAAAACTCTATAGCTGCACCATTAAGAGCATCTTGACCAGTTGCATCACCGCCTGGTATGGCAACTGCTCGGCATCAGACCGTAAGGCGCTACAGAGGGTAGTGAGTATGGCCCAGTACATCACCGGCGCCAAGCTTCCTGCCATCCAGGACCTATATACTAGGCTGTCAGAGGAAGGCCCAAAAAAATCCAAAAATCTTATCCCCAAGCCTTAAGACCGCTGAACAATTAATCAAATGGCCACCCGGACTATTCACATTGACACCGCTGTTTATTATCTATGCATAGTCACTTTATCCCTACCTACATGTACAAATTACCTTAACTAACCTGGACCCCAGCACATTGACTCGGTACCGGTACCCCCTGTATATAGCCTCGTTATTGTCATTTTATTGTATTACTTTAAATTTTATTGTATTACTTTAGTTTATTTAGTAAATATTTTCTTAACTCCATGTCTTGAACTGCGCCGTGGGTTAAGGGTTTGTAAAGTAAGCATTTCACGGTAAGGTCTACCTGTTTAATTTGTTGAATGTTACAAATACAATTTGATTTGATTTGATTGGGGGAAAAACACATAAGTCGTCTGACCTCGAGTTCAATTTAGGAAAGACACAATAGCAACTTACCTTTCCCTTTCAGTATTTTGTTTATTCATCATTGTCTTTCTTATCAGACAGTAGTTTTAGGTATTCGATAGGATGTGTGTTGAGTAATGAATGGTCAAGTTGTTTTTGCTTACCTTGTTTGACTCCATTTTGGAATGTCCAGGTAAGGAGTGCGGAGACTCAGTGTTGGATGCCCTCTCTAGAAGGTTGGTTGGGGACATCTGCCCTGAGTGTCCCGAGAAGCTCACTAAAAACAAACAAACCAACAAAGAGGAATGGCTTTCTTTGCTTTTCAACCACACATAACATGTTAACATTTTTACATGAAATTATGTTCGTCCTTAATTACCTGTTAAACTAGTTCTCTCAGAACCGTAGATCTGTACAGGGGAGAGTTTTTCTGTCTTGGGGATGAGGAGAGGTATGTTGGGGTGTGTTGAGCCCTGGGTGAGGAGAGCAGAGACGGCAGATCCGTGGGAGGTACTAGTGTATAGACCGGCGTGGCTGTGGGTGGACGTCTGGCAGTGAATTGGTGTAAGAAGTGGGATCCCTGAGGGCCAGGGAGACCCAGGCTGCAGCTGAGATCCAGACACTCCTCCGATACGCATGCTGCTGCTCGAATGCTGAACCAAACACATTATCTGATTAAAAGTACAACTGTAATCTGCAGTAAAGTTTTGAATTATGTCTTTTAAACTCACACCTGTGTTAACTAAAGAAACTATATTGGCCTTACTGGAGAGTTGGGAGAGGTTGACCTGTGCCCTTTGGTTGCTACTGAAGTTGCATCGAATCCCAGCGTTGGTTTGCCTAAAAACAAGATGGTCAAAAGTGAACTGTGCGGAGGTAAAACAAGCGTACAATAGTTTTGGTTAATGTTTCTGCAAGACAGTGATAGTGGATAATAGTGAATACAAGACCAAGAGTGTTGGAACGGCATGTGCATCAGTGTATCACTGCAGTATGAAAGTATGATGAAGGAAAAAATAAGTGAATGGATATGCTCACGTTCTTGGGTGTTGGAGGACAGTAGTTTTGCCAGGAAGCTGGTCTGGGGGGGAGTCGTCTGAGGGGTGGACAGATGGGACTCCATCTGCACCCCCACTGCTGTCTTCTGCTTGTGCTTCCCCCTTCTACCACCCGCCACACCCGGCTGCTGTGGGGTTGAGAAGCAGTGAGGAGGTACACTGACAGAGGGGAGGGCCGGGGCCGAGACTACGGACGAGTACCCCTGAGAGAGGCAGGATGTTGGGGAGTACATGTCTCCCGTGGTGGAGTACCCTTGATGACCCTGGGGATCCGATCCCAGAATACTGCCACCCATAGTGGATCCCGTGTGGGTGATGACGGTAGAGGTCACTGAGCTGGCAGTGGTGGCGTGGTAACCGTACTTGTGACAGGGAGGCGGATACAAAAAGGTTCCATCTCCTGGGGAGACGGGCTGCTGTTGGATGTTGGTGGTTGCGATGGAGACGGTGGCGCCGGAGTAAGCCTGGTGTCCATAGGAGGGCATGGCCCCTGATACCATGCTGGGAGTATGGTACTCGCTGTGGTAATCCTGTTGTTGGTGACCTTTGAACTTGGGGTTGTTAGTGGGGTTGAAGGTAATTTCAGAGGTCAGGGGTTGTCTGTGGTAGCCAGGGCCTGACAGAGAGTTGGATGAAGAGGGCTGAGACAGGCTGCCAGATGAGAGGTTGGACTGGAAGAGAGATTCATTGTAAGTTTCATTCATGACTGAAACATTTTGGGTACAATTTATATTATAAACTATTACTTTAACAGTAAACAGTAAAACAAACTATGCAATGAAAATGCAGGAACCCAAAACAAAGAATACATAGTATAGGCAATATGTGCCAAATTTCATGTGAATCGTTTACTTTTTCATCACTTTTCCATCCCCTAACAGTGGAAGAACAACCGGTTCCAAAGTGTCAAGCAAAGCGCTTAGCTACTGTACCTGAGCTAGTTGAGTGTCGACGTGTAGCTGTGGAACGGTGACCACAGGGCTGGATACAGAGGGGAAAGCCTCGCTGGAGGAGCTCTCAAAGTAGCCACAGTCAGCATAAGCAGCCTGCTCCAATGACTGGCCCCGGTAACTCATAAAGATATCTAACACAGGACAGGAAAAAAGACCATCATCAACCCTATACTCTTAGAAAAAAGGGTTCCAAATGGGTTCTTTGGCTGTCCCCATAGGAGAGCCCTTTTTGGTTCCAGGTAGAACCTGCATGGACAAATGGAAGGAGATTAGCAAGGCGTATGCCCCACCCACCTGAGGATCTGTCTATTTCAGCCATCTATTTCCTGTGTTTGTGGGGTGCAGAATCCACTTGTCACTTAAATCTCGCTGGATTGGTTGCTTTCATTTTACTGCTGCAACTCTTTCATACTGTTGCTTATGCGTGACGTTTGTTACCGTTAACGTTATGACCGCGGAAATGTTTGTAATGACCTGTCAATGGTTGAAATGGGCTTAATGGAATACATTGTTCTACTGATGAATCTATAAGAACGCTAAAGCTTTGTCAGCGATTAAACACACAGTTTCGACACTTACATCACAAGAAAGAGAAGACAGATCACTTTATTTTGATGGGGTGTTCATTTCTTTGTGGAATTGAAAAAAGTAATAATTTAATAGAGTTGAAATGTTTACAAATGAGATCCGCTGAAATGAAAGCAACTTCCGAAAACACCCAGTTTATAGTGATATTATGTCTGAAATTGCAAACAATGTAGGGTATGCTTAGAAATGTGTAATCTAGAGCCAAGCATGTTATCCTGCTATTAACACACTTGTTAAATTATGCAACAGAACGTGACAACAGTAATTAATGAGGCAGTCTAAACAGTGAAGGTAGGGTAGACAGAGCAAGTGTTTGGTAGTTGCAGCCCTGTCCCACACCTTTATGTTATTGTGTTCAAATATGCAAACACAGCCACCATATTTATGCAAATGAGGTGCATGTAATTCAATTTATTTTAACACAAAATATACAAAAAATACCTGATACAGTAAGACAATTTATATATTATAATAAAAAAGGTGACATTTGACAATAAAATGAATACCTGAATTCCATCCACAATCCCTGAACTCTATTCGTTATTCGTCCGTGCCAGTACATTTTTTATGTGCTATAATCATGTCAATATCTGATGGATTATAAAACATTCAAAAAGTTTGAAAAAGTATCTTCATCCATTGTCCAAATGTTGCATTTATTAGTTGTTTTTAAAACCTTTTAACAATTTTGATGACTGTTGCTACTGCCATTAGTTGCATTATTGGCAGTAATGTCACCGACTTTGAAGGAAAGATCACACCTGAACCATGTTGATGAATCAACATACTGTCAATAAAACACATCTGCAGTCTTGGCAAGTATAACGTCTGTACTGAATAATGTACATGTCGGGGCCTAATTTTTGTGCAAATAGATAAAAAAGTGGATAAAAAAAGATGTATGCACTCACTCACTCGCCGTAAGTCACTCTGAATAAGATGTGAATAAATGATTCAAATGTTAAATGTAAATAAATAAAGATTTTATAATTCTATTATAGTCTATTCTGTGTACTTCAATAAGTATTATGTTTGCCTGTCTGTTGCTAACTCAGGAAAGGCATCTGATCCATTACATAATTCTATGATCTTGTCTGTTTGTGGCGTGATGATGACATCATAGAATCTGACTGGGTGGGCTTCCAGAGTATGTCTGCCCTTGCCAGCGGTCATGAAGCATCATAAAACAACGCGCCCACTGCCAACTTGGCAAGGCACAGTGATACTGTACCAACTGGACAGACATTGTTTCCACCTCGCACTAAATGCTTTTCAAGCAGAATACGGAATACTGTTGTACGGCTGTTGCGGTGACCGTATTACCACCACACCAGCGGTCACGAGTCATGAAGGCAGTCAAATTCCACGTGACCGTTTAGTCATGGTAATTAGGATTCTCCAAGCTCTGATGCTACTGATGGCCATTAGTAGCATACCAAACTTGCTAACTGCCTGGTACTCAGCACTCTATTGTCCCTCTAATCACTCTGACATCAATGCAAATGTATCTGAAAATCTAATCAAACACTTCATGATGGTGCATGAGCTCATGTTGCGCAACATTTCAATAGGCTATGCAATTGCGTGAGAAAACAGAGTGATGGCCTCTACTGAAAAGAGGAGGCTCAGCTTTCTATAGGCTTGACCTACTATATTTATTTCTCAACTGTCCTAATATTAAGCACATTAATTATATTTACTACAGGAGTATAGCCTACCTGACTGGCATGAAATAAACCACGGGGAAAAGTGTCCTCCTTTATTTAAGTGTATAGATCAAATGTATTTTTTCCGCTGCCCCTGTTTCGGTACAGGTGACAATATTAGCCTATCACTTGTGAATGATATATTATCACCTGTGAATGATGCCCAGCATAAGTAACAAAGCCTTTTGCTTTTACTTTCTCGAATCATAGTCACACACCTTATGTAGCCTAGCCCATAGGCCTATATGTTTTAATAAGGTTTGTATTACAACTAGTGTGGCCAAAGTGGCCAAATAACTTATTAAAATGAAGTACATTAATCTGCTTTAAAAGGGGTGTAGAGCCTAACTGATATACAGTGGGGCAAAAAAGTATTTAGTCAGCCACCAATTGTGCAAGTTCTCCCACTTAAAACGATGAGAGAGGCCTGTAATTTTCATCATAGGTACACTTCAACTATGACAGACAAAATTAGAACAAAAAAAATCCAGAAAATCACATTGTAGGATTTTTAATTAATTAATTTGCAAATTGGTGGCTGACTAAATACTTTTTTGCCCCACTGTACATAAGCAGTGCGTGAGTTTCAAGTTTGAGGAAGATCATTTTCACCATAAAATTGCATCTTTATAATAAAAGCATTACATGCATGATCACATTTGCGGTCACTTTTGATAATACTGTTTTCCGCTAAGGAAACATTCAAGCTTATAGCCTACTACCATGTTTGCATTTCTACACTTATAATGTTAAGAAATAGCCTAATAGCTTATCAACATTTTAAGCTCAACGTTCTGATCTGTTGTGTCAGCCACATTGCATAAAAGCGTTTTTTTTTATGCTAGTGGTTTTATTCATATGGGATCTATCGCATCCCACAACTGTTGCAGACTATGTTTGGAATATTTATTTATCGTACAGAATTGAATAGGTTTATCTTTGTACTAGGGGGTTAGTAGATTGGCATAGCCTAGTGCTTTTGCTGTTCGTTAGCCCTACTCATCTTGTTGGCTGACGAAAATTATATGTAGACAGTTCAATATCATCAATATGTACCTCGGAATTGGATAAGGATGCACGCAGTTGCGTCCCCAATGTGTCTGTCTTCACTTGTAGCCTGTGAGAAAGACCTGATCACATGATGGAGCGAGCAGCACTCAGGGAGAAGGGCACACTGCCTGCAAATGGCATAGATTTTAGGGTCTATTACGGCCATACAAAGTGGATTCTGCCGTTAAATTCTAGGCATTATCAAGTGCCAAATTCTTGTCAAATTCTGAATGAGAGACTGATAAAGTGTGTACAGCCTACTCCAAAAACAAAGCAGAGCTCATGCCTTTCAAGCAACTTTTTTCAAATCATCATTAGAGTTGCATCATGCATGCAGCCTTACGATGTATTAGAAATCTAAACATATAGCCCAATGTTTGTAGAACAACTAAAGTTACATTAATAACTCCAAATTAAGCATATAGGGATACCTATTTATTTCTTAACCGCTCATTACAGAATAGCCACATTCCTTCAAATCGTTTGGAGAAAATAATGCCATGGAATTCTAAGCAAATCTTAGAAGTCTGCTAAATGAACTAGTGTAGCCAACAGCCATTTGACAACTCAGAGTATGTTATTCTGTTCTGTTCTTCTGAAATAGACTACATTTTCTTCATATCAATTTAAAATTGTGAAGTTGTAGGCTATATTACATGGATTTATTAGACTTTTTAAAATGTAGATGTTCCAATGGTCTGGATCAGTGGCTTGTAAGCTGTGTGTGGAAACCAGGAGATGCTAAATTTGTTTATGTTAATTAACGTTCAATTACCATGAGACCGACAATTATTTGCTTGACAATCACTGGCTGACGAAATTTCGTGACCGCCACAACCCTAAGTATACCCTTTCAGGACAAATACTGTAAAGTACAGCAGTCAAAGCAAATAAACACACGTGAGTACATCACTGCACCATGATACTGGCCCAAGCCCATTGCTGTCAATCACTTATTTAGTTTCTATCATTTTAACCCTATTCAATTCCCGCCTCTATGATAACAACATTCGGTGAATCTTTTGCACAGTAGGAAGCAGGAATTTATTTCTGTGAAATGGGCGGCAGAGTAGCCTCGTGGTTAGAGCGTTGGACTAGTAACTGGAAGGTTTCAAGTTCAAACCCCTGAGCTGACAAGGTACAAATCTGTCGTTCTGCCCCTGAACAGGCAGTTAACCCACTGTTCCTAGGACGTCATTGAAAATAAGAATTTGTTCTTACCAGACTTGCCAAGTTAAATAAAGGTAAAAATAAAGATGACAAATTGTTTTTTAAAGTTTAAAACAAGTTGAATGAAAGAATGTCCTTCCCTAATGAATGCAATATTTTAAGGGAATACCTGTTAAGATATGAAAAAATCCCATAAAATCTAGCAGTAGTGCATTTTCAGAGATAATTTACAAGAATACTTACCAATATAAACCTTAATTCCTTAGCAATGTGAACCTTCAAGAAGGTTCAAGAAGACACTGTATCAGTGGGCAACCCTACTCTAACAACTGAGGATCATATCCACTCACACCAACCTGGTATGATATACAACCTGAGATCAGTGACCAGCGGCGTAGCTTTGTTTCCTTCTGTCTCAGTCACATCATGGCATGGTGTATGTTATGACACAGTCACATGGAGGGATGGGAAGGGAGTCTCTATGTGTGTGTCCATCAGTTAAACACATTGGCCCTGACACGCACCCTGCCACCCTGCTGACCCTGGTGACGGAGGCAGAAAGCTGATCCCAAAGGACCCTACTGCCAAAGGACCCTGGTACTGGCAAGGCCAAAAGAACAGACCGCTAGGAACATTCTCGTGCCAATACCCCTGACAACCCACTCTCATACACAGTACAGGGGACTACAGTACCGATATGTAGAGGGACGAAATGCAGCACTGACAAATATATAATTATCAAATCAATATGGCAGTCCAGAGCATATTACTATCCTAGGAAGTGATCAAACTGAGAGTTGCAACAATGCAATAAAGAGTTCCTGTCATAAACAATGTAATCCTCTACTCAAACCACCGTAGAAGAAAATAAATCATACTACCTTCCAATATCTCTTCATCCCTCTATTGTCTATCCCTCCATCCTTTTTTCCCTCCGTCTCTATCCCTTGATCCCGCTGGGCCCCTTTGCCACATGTTGCGGTTAACCACATGCACTTCCACTTCCCTACTCTGCTGTGTCTCAACCCAGCCTCTGACCTCCAGCTCACTCCGGACATGGCATAAACATGACACAGAACAGAGAGCCCAGCCCAGGGGTGTCACTCACAGAGGAATCTTTATCTCAACAATATAATAATACATGCCAATATATTAATTTTCATATGGGTTTCCCCAGCTGCATATTTTGAAGAGAAGCCCTAAATATAAATCGATTAAAGATGCATACCTGGCCACCTGCTTAACAGAGTCATTTTGGCTACATGCAGTGATTCTGTATGTGAAAAACTATTCTTGTAGCTCTAACTCTCTTCGACAGAGGACATAAGCCAAATCTATATATAGGTAAAGTAGCATCTATAACTTTTTATCAGGAGCTTCAATCGTTTCTGGTCACCACATCTGTCCATCAGATTTCTCTACACATATACAGTGGGGCAAAAAAAGTATTTAGTCAGCCACCAATTGTGCAAGTTCTCCCACTTAAAAAGATGAGAGAGGCCTGTAATTTTCATCATAGGTACACTTCAACTATGACATACAAAATGAGGGGTAAAAAATCCAGAAAACCACATTGTAGGATTTTTATGGATTTATTTGCAAATTATGGTGGAAAATAAGTATTTGGTCAATAACAAAAGTTTATCTCAATACTTTGTTATATACCCTTTGTTGGCAATGACAGAGGTCAAACATTTTCTGTAAGTCTTCACAAGGTTTTCACACACTGTTGCTGGTATTTTGGCCCATTCCTCCATGCAGATCTCCTCTAGAGCAGTGATGTTTTGGGGCTGTTGCTGGGCAACACGGACTTTCAACTCCATCCAAAGATTTTTTTATGGGGTTGAGATCTGGAGACGGTCTAGGCCACTCCAGGACCTTGAAATGCTTCTTACGAAGCCACTCCTTCGTTGCCCGGGCGGTGTGTTTGGGATCATTGTCATGCTGAAAGACCCAGCCACGTTCATCTTCAATGCCCTCGTTGATGGAAGGAGGTTTTCACTCAAAATCTCACGATACATGGCCCCATTCATTCTTTCCTTTACACGGATCAGTCGTCCTGGTCCCTTTGCAGAAAAACAGCCCCAAAGCATGATGTTTCCACCCCCATGCTTCACAGTAGGTATGGTGTTCTTTGGATGCAACTCAGCATTATTTGTCCTCCAAACACGACGAGTTGAGTTTAACCAAAAAGTTATATTTTGGTTTCATCTGACCATATGACATTCTCCCAATCTTCTTCTGGATCATCCAAATGCTCTCTAGCAAAATTCAGACGGGCCTGAACATGTACTGGCTTAAGCAGGGGGACACGTCTGGCACTGCAGGATTTGAGTCCCTGGCGGCGTAGTGTGTTACTGATGGTAGGCTTTGTTACTTTGGTCCCAGCTGTCTGCAGGTCATTCACTAGGTCCCCCCGTGTGGTTCTGGGATTTTTGCTCACCGTTCTTGTGATCATTTTGACCCCACGGGGTGAGATCTTGCGTGGAGCCCCAGATCGAGGGAGATTATCAGTGGTCTTGTATGTCTTCCATTTCCTAATAATTGCTGCCACAGTTGATTCCTTCAAACCAAGCTGCTTACCTATTGCAGATTCAGTCTTCCCAGCCTGGTGCAGGTCTACAATTTTGTTTCTGGTGTCCTTTGACAGCTCTTTGGTCTTGGCCATAGTGGAGTTTGGAGTGTGACTGTTTGAGGTTGTGGACAGGTGTCTTTTATACTGATAACAAGTTCAAACAGGTGCCATTAATACAGGTAACGAGTGGAGGACAGAGGAGCCTCTTAAAGAAGAAGTTACAGGTCTGTGAGAACCAGAAATCTTGCTTGTTTGGAGATGACCAAATACTTATTTTCCACCATAATTTGCAAATATATTCACAAAAAATCCTACAATGTGATTATCTGGATTTTTTTTCTCATTTTGTCTGTCATAGTTGAAGTGTACCTATGATGAAAATTACAGGCCTCTCTCATCTTTTTAAGTGGGAGAACTTGCACAAATGGTGGCTGACTAAATACTCCCCCCACTGTAGTAACCCATAGGGCACAAACTGGTTAAATCAACATTGCTTCAACGTAATTCAACGTAATCTGCCAACGTATTGTGGCGTGGAATCTACGTGGAAAATACATTGGTTTGAAAAAGGTAGTCAATGTAAACTGCTGTTTTGAAGGTGAAATGTCAATCACAGGATTGTCATCATGGTAACCAATTTTCAACATAGACAAACCATCCATAAAATATGTTGAATTTGTGCCTTTGAAACAACGTGAGATTCAGTATCAGAAATTGTTTTTAGGATTGGCATCACCTCTTACTGGAGAGGTGATCTATCTACAGCTATACATTTGGTTTCCCATCCATGGCTCCTGAGTGGCACTGCATCTCAGTGCAAGAGGTGTCACTACAGTCCCTGGTTTGATTCCAGGCTGTATCACATCCAGCCGTGATTGGAAGTCCCATAGGGAGACGCACAATCGGCCCAGCATCGCCGGGATCGGCCGTCATTGTAAATAAGAATTTGTTCTTAACTGACTTGCCTAGTTAAATAAAGGTTAAATAAATATTAAAAACCAATATTTGATATTTGTCACTGACTACTACCAATGTGCAGTCATGAAAATGATTATTGAGGGATCTCTTACTAACTAAAATAGATTCAATTTAGCTGTCGAAGTCATTCCAAAGGGTAGGTTTAACAGAGCAAATTAAATGTAAGTCATATCAAGAGCTTGGGACTTTAAGTTTATATCTGCACAAAGATTATTCTGAGATAATTGACTTCAACGTTCCGAACCCTCATTTGTTTAAATGGTGTAGGCAATTTTTATATTGTACTCTTTTGAACTTAACAACATGAATTGGAGGTACTTATACTATGTAGTTAGAGAACATTGAATAGAACAAGGCTATTTCAATTACTCAGTTTTGACAAAAATGCAGATACAACCTTATAGTCCCAAGCTTTCGATATATCACTATATATGCAAAAGCATGTGGACACTCAGTGGATTCGGTTGTTTCAGCCACACCCATTGCTGACAGGTGTATGAAATCGAGCGCACAGCCACGCAATCTCCATAGACAAACATTGGGTGGCCTTACTGAAGAGCTCAGTGACTTTCAATGTGGCGTCGTCATAGGATGCCACCTTTGCAGCAAGTCAGTTCGTAAAAATGTATGCCCTGCTAGAGCTACCCCAATCAACTGTAAGTCCTGTTATTGTGAAGTGGAAACGTCTAGGAGCAACAACAGCTCAGATGAAGTGGTAGACACACAAGCTCACAGCGCGGGACCGCCGAGTGCTGAAGCGCACAGAGCGTCTTTCCTCTGCTGCAACACTCACTATCGAGTTCCAAACTGCCTCTGGAAGCAACGTCAGCACAAGAACTGTTCGTCGGGAGCTTCATGAGATGAGTTTCCATGGCCGAGCAGCCGCACATAAGCCTAAGATCACCATGTGCAGTGCCAAGCGTCGGCTGGAGAGGTATAAAGCTCGCCACCATTGGACTGTGGAGGAGTGGAAACGCGTCCTCTTGCATGATGAATCACGCTTCACCATCTGGCAGTCCGACGGACGAATCTGGGTTTGGCGGATGCCAAGTGAACGCTACCAGGCCCAATGTATAGTGCCAACTGTAACATTTGGTGGAGGAGGAATAATGGTCTGGGGCTGTTTTTCATGTTTTGGGCTAGGCCCCTTAGTCCCCATTAAGGGAAATCTTAACACAACAGCATACAGTGACATTCTAGACGATTCTGTGTTTCCAACTTTGTGGCAACAGTTTGGGGAAGGCCCTTTCCTGTTTCAGCATGACAATGCTCCTGTGCACAAAGCAAGGTCCATACAGAAATGGTTTGTAGAGATAGATGTGAAAGAACTCGACTGGCCTGCACGGAGCCCTGACTTCAACCCCATCAAACTCCTTTGGAATGAATTGGAACGCAGACTGCGAGCCAGGCCTATAATCGGCGAACATCAGTGCCCGACCTCACTAATGCTCCGCAGCAATGTTCCAACATCTAGTGGAAAGCCTTCCCAGAAGAGTGGAGGCTGTTATAGCTGATTTTAAGAGATCGGAGAAGTCATGAAAAAAAACATCTGAACCAGCCAGGAACAGATCAGTTAGACCTGATAGTTTGTAAACTGCTAGAGAAATCCAGTACACACACACACAATACCTGGGATATCCATGAAGTCATCTAGATTTGGCTGCAGTGGGGTGAGACCTGGCTGTATCATGTCAGCATTGCTGGTGTACGCTGAGGAGGAATGAGGTAGAACACTAGATTCACATACAGAAAAACATACCAGAGACAGGGAGACAGTGGCTGTGTGCCTCTGTTTGCATCTTTAGCCTAATTTATTCATTTGAAGTTCCTCATTTGTTGGGCGGTTTCTTTCCTGCATTATTGTCTCACATGACCATAGGTTGGATAAATGGTAAGTGGTGTATTCTGTTATTTTTGTCAATAAAATAAAAAGAAGAAACATTTTCAATTTCATAAGGATTTGCATCATAGTGTTACAAGAATTGTAGACAGGGCTTCAGTAGACAGTAAAATGGTTCCTCTAAGTATAATATTAATACTGTAGGTAGATAAGTAAGTAGAATGGACGTTGTGGCGTGGTACTCACTGTTGTGCCGGTCGTTGGCCCACGGGCAGGGCTTCTGGGTCATGGTGAACAGGGTGTCAGAGATGTCGGACAGAAAGCAGTCCAGGTCAAACATGTGGACCTCCTCTGGCATGACCTCAGGCTCCTGGTACATCTGACTGGACCATTTCTCCAGCTCCGCCCTACAGATCTGACCCTGGACACAGTGGGGTGGGGATAACATGAAGGCTCAGTTCCAACACTAAAATAAATCCTTCCTGCCTCCCTTGAAGAAATCGCTGATCTAAAATGGCTCTATCGCAATTCATCGTTATGCACTTCCTCCCATACTATTTCCTCGCGTCATTCGCAAAACCCTTTGAAGAAGAAGGTCAGAGGGGAGAGCCCTTGGGCCTTCTCCTCCAATTGGGTTGAGAAGGAGGTGTAGAGAGGTGCAAGGAAACACGGAAAGATTAGTTGAGATAGAGCCGAAGAATGGACACCCATATTGAGATTTCAGGACACAAATCACATCTCAAAACCTGGTCCTCACACTAGAGGGCACTAACAACAACACTAAAGCATGTGATAAGGAAAAGGTCTTCACAGATGAGTGCAGGAGTACAGTACAATATTTGACAGGGGTAGATGAAAAAGACTGGCAGACATCACATTAGAATATTGAGTAAGTCCAATAGAAACTAATTCACAGCGTGTCATGTGAATTTAACTGCTCTCAAACTATGATAAAATATTTAAATTGGCCAATTCTCTTAATTCTAAACAAATGCAAGACTATGAATATCAACTCAAATCAAAACAGCAAAGGAATGTTTCACAGTCCTCATCTGTCCACTAAATGTACTAAACTCAGACAAAAACAAATGAACATGAATGGAACTTCACTTGCCTCCCTCATTGTGTCCAATAATGTCCAAGTCAGCTATTCAAGCCCAAAGGTTAAATATAGTTTAAATATTCTTCATCAAGTCCCCCAAGCCCATCCAATAATCGTATAAATATTCACGATCATTCACAGCTAATCTAGTCTCTGTCTGCTCTCTGTGTTTAAAATGCTGTGTTACACCCTCATGTCCTAACCTTTTAATATTCCGTCCCAAACCAGGGGAGACATTTATAGAAAAGCCCTGAATGAGGCGGAAATGACTTTTGATTACGACAAACCCCCTGTTTACACCTTTTAGTTTTTTTCATTCACAGAAATTGAATTATAGCATAGATGTGCTGTGTGTATGTGCAGGGAACCTGGTTCCATTATTCGTTATTTTTAGTAATTTCTTTATTTTAATGCCTCTCCATATAATGAGAGCAGCAGTCTATTGTCCCTGACCTAATTCTGTCAGTCACACATTCACGTGCAGACGGACAGACATGAAGAGACCCCCACCCCTCTGCAGACACACGGACGCAATGAACCTCAGAGAAAATACAGAAGAAATACTAACTATCCTATTCTGTCACTT
Organism: Oncorhynchus keta; assembly: GCF_023373465.1. Classification (NCBI taxonomy): domain Eukaryota; kingdom Metazoa; phylum Chordata; class Actinopteri; order Salmoniformes; family Salmonidae; genus Oncorhynchus; species Oncorhynchus keta. Next base: position 12,806,689 of record NC_068432.1, read on the forward strand.
CTACCTGTTTTATTCAGTTATTCTTTCAATCACATGCTATTTCCCTCCACTTTCCCTCCACTTTATCACAATAATAACAGCAATTTTTAGACTATGTCAATTGTGATAAGGCCCTAATATTAAGCCAATAATTAACCCCTTACATTTGTGGGAATTGTCCTATAGGGATAGGGCCACATTGAAATGTTTCTAACAGAACAACTATGTGCTTTTTAAATTTACTGTACTTTTCACAGAATTTGTCAATAACAAAATCTGAAAATACTCTGGATACATTCAGTTACATAATAAGAATATTCATAGACATTTTTGATTAGGTGCACAATAAGAAAAAAATATTAGAAGGGTTTGAGTGAGAGGTCTAACTGAGGTCAAACGTTGACATCTGCAAACCGCTCACCCACACGACGCCATACATGCTGTCTGTCATCTGTACAGTTGAAACCGGGATTTATCCATGAAGAACACACTTCTCCAGTGTGCCAGTGGCCATCGAAGGTGAGCATTTGCCCACTGAAGTCGGTTACGACCCAGAACAGTAGTCAGGTCAAAACCCTGGTGAGGATGCACGCAGACGAGCTTCCCTGAGACGGTTTTGGACAGTTTGTGCAGAAATTCTTCGGTTGTGCAAACCCAAAGTTTCATAAGCTGTCCGGGTGGCTGGTCTCAGACAATCTCGCAGGTGAAGAAGCCCGATGTGGAGGTTCTAGGCTAGCGTGGTTACACGTGATCTGTGGTTTTGAGGCCGGTCGGACATACTGCCAAATTCTCGAAAACAAAGCTGGTGGTGGCTTATGGTAGAGATATTAACATTCAGTTCTCTGGCAACAGCTTTGGTGTACATTCCTGTCGTCAATATGCCAATTGCATGCTCCCTCAACTTGAGACATCTGTGGCATTGTGTTGTGTGAGAAAACGGCACATTTTAGAGTGGCCTTTTATTGTCTCCAGCACAAGGTGCACCTGTGTAGTAATCATGCTGTTTAATCAGCTTCTTGATATGCCACACCTGTCAGGTGGATGGATTATCTTGACAAAGGAGAAATGCTTAACAGGTTATACGTTCCGTTTATATTTTTGTTCAGTGTAAATTTCAATGCACTTTACTGACTCAAGGAAATAGCTTTCAACTATCATACAATTACTTTTGTTGTTTACGCAATCCAAAAACGTATAAATCACAATCTGGGTCAGGTGGTCAATATTTGAAAGTTTATTCTATTGCCAACATGGCTAGCTAGGTAAGTTATAAAATGTGATCTTACAGTGTTAGGATTTCAAAAGGCATTTCAGACAAACAGATTGTAATTTTGGTGCAAATAGAATGGAGTCAACCCGCTAAGCATTTACCGTCAGGCCACGTCTTTTGTACGTCTTTTTTAGATTGGTTCTGGACAGGCCTTGATTCCAATGTCCACGGACGTAGGTTTATGGTCCGATTCTGACCAAATCAGAAAGAATTATAAGAAGACCTTGATTTCAATTTCCACAGACGTCTGGTCCAGACCGGCCTATATTTGGGCCAAACAGACGTATATAATTGGTTCAGATTTGGTCCTATCCGTACAGGCCTTGATTTGGGCCAAACATGGACGCCTATGTTTGGTTCAGATTTGACCCGGGCCGGCCTTACCTTAAACGTCCACAGATGTCTGGCCCAAACATAGACGTTCTGAATATGACCAGACCACATCTGAACCAATCATGGACATCTACGTTTCACCAAACTTCACCAAATCTATGCAAACTGGTATTGCTCCTAAAGATTTCAAAATTGCTAAAGTTATCCAAGATCTTTTACAAATGTTCTCCCAATATCTGTATTACCATGTTTTTCTAAAATCCTAGAAAAATGTATGTATAAAAGAATGTTGAAACATTTAAATCAATACTGTATTCTTTATGAGCACCAATATGGTTTTTGTAAAAACTACTCCACAGATATGGCTATTTTGCAATTTGTGGATAAAATCTTTACAGCCCTTAACAACAATGAATACACTCTTGGCATCTTTTTTGATTTATCCAAAGCATTTGACACGGTGAATCATTAAATATTACTTTCTAAATTGCATTATTACAGTTTTCATGATTATACATATAACTGGTTATATAGTTCTGTTTATGATAGAGAACAACGTGTTTATGCAATCGGCTGGCTATGCATCTACCAGGGCCAAGATATCCTGTGATGTGCCACAGGGTTGGATAATTGTGACCTTTATTATTTATAATAGATATATATGACCTTGCTGCTGTATCTTCTACTGTACTTCCCATTCTCTTTGCTGATGATACCAATTTGATTATTATCACACAATTATTTTGATTCACTAATTCATGAAGCCAACTCAGGTATGACAACATTTTCTGAGTGGTTCCAGATAAACAAATGATCTACTGTTATAGCCTCGCTACTGTATATAGCATCGCTACTGTTATAGCCTCGCTACTGTATATAGCATCGCTACTGTTATAGCCTCGCTACTGTATATAGCATCGCTACTGTTATAGCCCCGCTACTGTATATAGCATCCCTACTGTTATAGCCCCGCTACTGTATATAGCATCGCTACTGTTATAGCCTCGCTACTGTATATAGCATTGCTACTGTTATAGCCTCGCTACTGTATATAGCATCGCTACTGTTATACCTCTCTACTGTATATAGCATTGCTACTGTTATAGCCTCGCTACTGTATATAGCATCGCTACTGTTATAGCCCCGCTACTCTATATAGCATCGCTACGGTTATAGCATCGCTACGGTTATAGCATCGCTACTGTATATAGCATCGCTACTGTTATAGCCCCGCTACTGTATATAGCATCGCTACTGTTATACCTCGCTACTGTATATAGCATCGCTACTGTTATAGCCTCGCTACTGTATATAGCATCGCTACTGTTATAGCCCCGCTACTGTATATAGCATCGCTACTGTTATACCTCGCTACTGTATATAGCATCGCTACTGTTATAGCCTCGCTACTGTATATAGCATCGCTACTGTTATAGCCCCGCTACTGTATATAGCATCGCTACTGTTATACCTCGCTACTGTATATAGCATCGCTACTGTTATAGCCTCGCTACTGTATATAGCATCGCTACTGTTATACCTCGCTACTGTATATAGCATCGCTACTGTATATAGCATCGCTACTGTTATAGCCCCGCTACTGTATATAGCATCGCTACTGTTATACCTCGCTACTGTATATAGCATCGCTACTGTTATAGCCTCGCTACTGTATATAGCATCGCTACTGTTATAGCCCCGCTACTGTATATAGCATCGCTACTGTTATAGCCTCACTACTGTATATAGCATCGCTACTCTTATAGCCTCACTACTGTATATAGCATCGCTACTGTTATAGCCTCGCTACTGTATATAGCATCGCTACTGTTATAGCCTCGCTACTGTATATAGCATCGCTACTGTTATAGCCTCACTACTGTATATAGCATCGCTACTGTTATAGCCTCACTACTGTATATAGCATCACTACTGTTATAGCCTCGCTACTGTATATAGCATCGCTACTGTTATAGCCTCACTACTGTATAAAGCATCGCTACTGTTATAGCCTCACTACTGTATATAGCATCGCTACTGTTATAGCCTCGCTACTGTATATAGCATCGCTACTGTTATAGCCTCGCTACTGTATATAGCATCGCTACTGTTATAGCCTCACTACTGTATATAGCATCGCTACTGTTATAGCCTCGCTACTGTATATAGCAGCGCTACTGTTATAGCCTCACTACTGTATATAGCAGCGCTACTGTTATAGCCTCACTACTGTATAAAGCCTCGCTACTGTTATTTTTCACGTCATTTTTACTGTTGTTTTTTATTTCTTTACTTATCTATTGTTCACCTAATATCTATTTTTTACTAAATTGCACTGTTGGTTAGGGCCTGTAAGTAAGCATTTCACTCTAAGGTCTACTACACCTGTTGTATTCGGCGCACATGACAAATAAACTTTGATTTGATTTGGAATTGGTGGGAATGAAATGGAACAAGTCACATCCACTCGATTCCTTCGAATTGATGAAAAGTTATCCTGGAAAGATCATGTTCAATTTGTCTTTAGCAAAGTAATGAAATCTGTTGGTATCATCAAAAAGATGAGTGGTTTGGTTCATCAGGCTTGTTTCCTAACTCTATACTATAGCTTCATTTACCCATATCTCATTTACTGGAATATTGTTTGGGCCAGTACACAAATACTCATATCTCCCAGACTGTTTACCTAAACCCTTCAATAGATTATTCCAGGTTAATTCTGAAATTCATCTATAGAACACAAGACACCGCGATAACCTTCACCCTCCCCACTGCCACACCTCACATAGCCAATTCTCTATCAGATAGAGAGGTACCATACTCTGGAATCATTTTCGTAATCTTGCCAAAACGTCATCATCCCTCAATAACTTCCAAGTAAAGACTGGGGGTCAGTCTGATGAACCAAACTACCAATAATCCCCTCCATGTAGCCTAACTCTCACACTCTAACACACACATACATAATCAAACAGGTTTCTTCTTGTATACTGAGTATATCATGTGCAATTATAACTAACATGCTTTGTTTAACTGATTGAACAAACTTTTTTTTGTTGTTGTACTTATTTGTGGTGTGGTTTTCAAATCAGCGCTTTGGTGCTTCCAACCTCACCTGCACACCGTTTTTACCTGTTTTTTGTCCGTACTGTTTTGTCTTTCACTTCTTTTCTTTGGTGCGAATAAATAAACACCCAAAAACAGACATACAAAAATTTGAGAGTAGAGTACAGTACATTACACTAGAGCACACTAGAGTACCGTAAAGTATAAAGTAGTGTACTGTATTGTACCATACTTTAATGTACCCTACTCTACTAAACTAAACTGTATCGTACTCTACTGTAATTAATTAAACTACTGTATTGTACTCTACTGTACTTAACTCTAATGAATTAAACTCTACTGTAATGTACTCTACTGTAACTCTACTGTAATATACCATACTGTAATGTACTGAAAAAACGACTGTCCTGTACCGTACCGTATTGTACTGTACTGTACTCTTCTGTGTTCTATTGTGCTCTACTGTACTAAACTGTGCCGTACTGTACTGTGATGTTCAAACTTGTGAAACATAGCCTAGATGTCTATGATTCGTTCAGATTTTGATCTGGTACTCAACCAAATGTATAATTGTTTCAGGGCGGAGCTCATTAGAATAATAACTAGTATGCCTTGCAAAAGTGTTGATTTTTACAATTACATTTTAGTCATTCAGCAGACGCTCTTATCCAGAGTGACTTACAGTTAGTGTATTTACCTAAGGTAGATAAACAACAATATATCACAGTCATAGCAAGAAAAATAATATGTAATCGTTACTCAGAATCTTATTGTAGTTGAAGTGTTTTTTTTCTATGTATTAGACTACTTTGAACATCATCATTCAGATTTAAAGCTTTTAAAAAAGTTTACTTAATTGCATGTGATTTATGGGAGCAATAATAAATCGTTTGTTTACGATCTACATTTGGCTCCTCTTTCCTTTTAAGAGGTGTGGAAAATTATTATTGTGGTATAATGCTTACCTAATTGATAATGTATATCAGTTGAAATTTGTCCATAGAATCAATGACTGAAAAATACTCATTTTCATCGTAAGGAAAATAGGTCTTTTCAATGTCCGGGAAAATATATATTTTCAATGTCTAGGAAATACGTATTTTGTATTTGTGAAGTCCGTATAAGATGTGTTTTTATCGTCCGTGTATAAGATGTACTTTCGATGTCCAAAAAATACATCTGTTAACCTTTCACTTGATGTCAACTTCTGGAAAAGGCATCTAAAAGACATCTTTTGTGTGGGTGGTATGGGTGGTCCTTCTGTAGCTCAGTTGGTAGAGCATGGCGCTTGTAACGCCAGGGTAGTGGGTTCGATTCCCGGGACCACCCATACGTAGAATGTATGCACACATGACTGTAAGTCGCTTTGGATAAAAGCGTCTGCTAAATGGCATATATTATTATTATATTATATTATCTTTTCAATGTAATTTCACTAACTGAATGATAACACATTTCATCCTTGTAACTGTGGATCAAACATAGGGATCATAAACATTGATACTGTAAATTACGTGAGGTTTAAAATATGAAGTACACATTTGGACTCATGGGTGTGTAGTTTGCTTGAATGACATCAAAGCAGTATTTATTATAATCCCCAACATCTTTCAAAATACACTGAGTCATCTTAAGGTACAGCAGTTCCCTTACTCAGACAACAACAAATGTGCAAAAGTAGCCCAAATAGCAGGAGGGATGGGGGCATCTTCTTGTCGTGCGCGGTGCTCAAGTTTATAACGGCTGTCAGTCAAAACCTATACAGTGCTGTTAAATGGAGAACCTGTGCCCTGACATAATATAGCATGTATACTGTACAGCCACAGGTTTCCAATTTAAGTAATCAATGACAAAATCTGAAATGTTCAAGCCGTATATGGGATGATGGACTGCGAGTGGAAAGGGCTACTGAACTAAACAAAAAGGACCCTACATCAGCCATATACGCAACTGACCACAATTCTAGCTTAAGTCAAGACCAGATAAACTACAAAAGTTGTGTGAATGTTGTGAGCTGATAGCAGGTGCTTTCGCTCGTGTCAAGTGAACTTTGGCCTCAGTGAGGTTTGTCGGCTTGTGTTCCCTTTAACCACAGTCAGTCCTGTAATACTCTGCCCTGTATACACAGTTTTCCCTCTCTATCCTTCTAGTACAGCACAGTCCCTCTGGTGCTCACAAACCTGATCAGGTATTACAAGGACCTGCAGAACCTTCGACACAGTAAACAATTACTTAACTGACTTCAGACTTCCCATGCAATGTATAGACTTCACAATGCAATACATTTGCACTTCAGATGGGTACATACAGTTGAAGTCTAAAGTTTACATACACCTTATCCTAATACATTTAAACTCAGTTTTTCACAATTACTGACATTTAATCCTAGTAATAATTCTCTGTCTTAGGTCAGTTAGGACCACCACTTTATTTTAAGAATGTGAAATGTCAGAATAATAGTAGAGAGAATGATTTATTTCAGTTTTTATTTCTTTCATCACATTCCCACCTGGTCAGAAGTTTACATACACTCAATTAGTATTTGGTAGCATTGCCTTTAAATTGTTTAACTGGGTCAAACATTTCGGGTAGCCTTCCACAAGCTTCCCACAATAAGTTGGGTGAATTCTGGTCCATTCCTCCTGACAGAGCTGGTGTAACTGAGTCAGGTTTGTAGGCCTACTTGCTCGCACATGCTTTTTCAGTTCTGCCCACAAATTTTCTATGGGATTGAGGTCAGGGCTTTGTGATGGCCACATCAATACCTTGACTTTGTTGTCCTTAAGCCAATTTGCCACAACTTTGGAAGTATGCTTGGGGTCATTGTCCATTTGGAAGACCCATTTGCAACCAAGCTTTCACTTCCTGACTGATGTCTTGAGATATTGCTTCAATATATCCACATAATTTTCCTGCCTCATGATGATGCCATCTATTTTGTGCACCAGTCCCACCTGCAACAAAGCACCCCCACAACATGATTCTTGCATCCCCGTGCTTCACGGTTGGGATGGTGTTCTTCGGCTTGCAAGCCTCCCCTTTTTTCCTCCAAACATAGCGATGGTCATTATGGCCAAACAGTTATATTTTTGTTACATCAGACCAGAGGACATTTCTCCAAAAAGTACAATCTTTGTCCCCATGTGAAGTTGCAAACCGTAGTCTGGCTTTTTTATGGCGGTTTTGGAGCAGTGGCTTCTTCCTTGCTGAGCGGCCTTTCAGGTTATGTCGATATAGGACTTGTTTTACTGTGGATATAGATAATTTTGTACCTGTTTCCTCCAGCATCTTCACAAGGTCCTTTGCTGTTGTTCTGGGATTGATTTGCACTTTTCGCACCAAAGTACGTTCATCTCTAGGAGACAGAATGCTTCTCCTTCCTGAGCGGTATGACAGCTGCGTGGTCCCATGCTGTGTATACTTGCGTACTATTGTTTGTATAGATGAACGTGGTACCTTCAGGCATTTTGGAAATTGCTCCCAAGGATGAACCAGATCTACTGAGTTTGAAGGTAGGCCTTGAAATGCATCCTCAGGTACACCTCCAATTGACTCAAATTATGTCAATTAGCCTATCAGAAGCTTCTAAAGCCATGACGTCATTTTCTGGATTTTTCCAAGCTGTTTAAAAGCCCAGTCAACTTAGTGTATGTAAACTTCTGACCCACTGGAATTGTGATACAGTGAATTATATGTGAAATAATCTGTCTGTAAACAATTGTTGGAAAAATGACTTGTGTCATGCACAAAGTAGATGTCCTAACCGACTTGCCAAAACTATAGTTTGTTAAAAATACATTTGTGGAGTGATTGAAAAACTAGTTTTAATGACTCCAACCCAAGTGTATGTAAACTTCCAACTTCAACTGTACATTCTCAGAAAAGAAAGTGCTACCAAGAACCATAAAATGTTCTTCAATTGTCCCCATAGTAAACCCTCTGAAATTAACTATTTTAGGCTCCAAGAGGAATCCCTAAACTAATGTGAGGTTCTACTTAGAACCCTTTCACCACTAAATGGTTCTAGGTAGAAATGTTTTCACCACCAAAGGGTTCTAACTGGAACCAAAACGGGTTCTCCTACCGGGATAAATGAAGAACACTTATTTTAAAAGAGTGTAGTAGAATGATTAAGATGGAGTAAAATAGAGGTGAAAAGGAAGAGGTGCAGGAAAGGATGGGGAAGATGAATAAGGAGAGAGTGACAGAATGGTTGGGAGACAACACAGGAGAATAGGGGAAACCTGACCATGTACTGCATAATGCAGAGTGGGTGTGGGACTTCACCTGACCATGTATTTTGCACAGAGTGGGTTTAGGGTTTTGTGGGTTGAGAGGACACGTGTGCTCATGTGAGTCATTAATAAGGTACATATCCAGCATCTCTCCCCTCTCCATCCCTCAACCTCTTTCTTTCCTCCCAATGCTTCTCTTCTTAAACAAGTGGCGCAGCGTTCTAAGGCACTGCATCTCAGTGTTAGAGTCGTCACTACAGACCCTGGTTTGATTCCAAGCTGTATCACAACTGGCTGTTGGGTTAGGGTTAGGGTTTGGCCTGGGTCGGCCGTCATTGTAAATAAGAATTTGTTCTGAACTGACTTGCCTAGTTAAATGAAGGTTAAATACAAAAAAGAAACCACATCCTCTTCCCAATATGGCTCATTTGTTTTTGCGCCAGAGTGACACCAACGTCACAAACTCACGTTCACACATCCAGTAGAACAACAAAGACCTTACATTTCCCCCTGCTTCACAATGCAATCCATCAGCAAGTGGGTCAGATTTGATTAAATTACATATTAAAGTCTGAAGCCACATCCTTGGTGAAAGACAGGCAGAGCAGAGAAAGAGAGATTGGCTGGGGGTACAGAGAGAGAGATTAGAGGTATTGTCACAGAAGACAATACAAACTTGATCACCAATGTCGGCCTGTGACGCAAGTACTTTTGCATGTTTTCTATTTTTCCTTTTTGTGCCTCCCCTCTGTTTTCTTCTCTGACTGACCAAGGCCGGAAGAATCTGAATGGAATCTATTAATAGACAATGATAGGACTTTGACAAACATATGGTGAGCTCCAAACCTACTAAGGTAAACACAATACACCTGGGTCATTAATCTGCTCTGTCAATATCACACAGCCACGCACACACGCGCGCGCATGCACATTTGGCTAAACTTAATGGCATAAACGGTCAGACGATGGTCAGTTCCCATACTTGACCAAACATATATAATTATTGAGATATGGAAACTCTCCTCACACATGTTTTTAATGTTTGACTAAGGAGTGCACATCCTGGCAGGGCCTATTACAAAAAGGTTGGGAAATTAAAACCTGTTCCAAAAAGAGGGAAATTATAAGTAGAGTTGAATTATTCAAGTCTTTATCTTACCTTCTGTAGCATTGACAAAAGGCCATCTTTGTTTTTCTGAAGCTTCAATGGATGAAGAAGAAACGGAATTTAGTACAATTGGAATGACATGAAAAGAATGCATAACAAAAGGTCATAATGCAAAAGGATCCTTATCTATGTCCAAAATGAGCACTCACCCTCTTCTTGTAGTAGATCCTCCACTTGTGGTATTCTTTGATCACTACCTCGATCCTACGCTTCCAGTAGCTGCCTTCTAGAACTATAGCCTTACAAGAGAAAACAAAAAACATAGGAGTTAATAGGAGTTGATTTTAAATGGGTATGTCCTATTCCCTACATAGTGCACTACATTTGACAAGAGCCTTATAGGTCCTCCTCAAAAGCAGTGCACTATATTGGCTACTTCCTCACTCGGCCTTGGGGGTCAAAGGTCACCTACTTCAGGTTTGCGATGGGCGTCGGCCTCGGAGCCCTCCAGTGGGGTGACGAACCCACACACAGGGTTCTTCCTCTTCTCCACGTCTGTAACACAGGACGGACGAGAAACAACTGATCATTCAATCATGACTTGGATTAATGGTTCAATGGACTCTCAAATCTGTCAACTCTGCCAATTCTCTCAATAAATCAGTCAATTCTGTTAGTTTTTTCTGTGTTTTCTTTTCAAATGTGGCTTCAACATCATGTGAATAAAGTAATGGAGCTCTCATTAGTATGTTTTTGGCATGGAAAGCTGTACACTGCATTGTGTTAAAATGAATTCAGTCCACATTGTACAGTAGTTGTAGGAGACATCCCACTCGAGCTATTCTCTTTGTTGTGTGACTGTACTGTAGTAACAAGCCCATGTATCAGTTCGGTTGAACAAAGCTCTCCCTGTCTGTTATCAGATTAAACAACCCTGGGACGACAGGAGACATGCAAGCTGCTCAGAGTGAAAGAACAGCGTGAGGATGAATGGAATTACATTTTAGTCATTTAGCAGACACTCTTATCCAGAGCAATTTACAGAAACGAGTGCATACATTTTGGTACTTTTTCATACTGGTCCCCTGTGGGAATCGAACGTACAACTCTGGTGTTTCAACCATCATGTTCTACGAACTTAGCTACACAGGAGAGGAGAGGAGAGGAGAGGAGAGGAGAGGAGAGGAGAGGAGAGGAGAGGAGAGGAGAGGAGAGGAGAGAACTTACACTGGATGAACCAAGCTCTCCAGATTCCATTATTCAGACGGATTTTGTCTCTCCAGAGCAGCCGCAGGCCTTTGAAAGACTTCCACTTCGGAGAGACTATTTTACCACTGAAAAGACATAACATAATCCTTACAGTCACACAAAATAAAGGAATTAAGACATTATAAAGGTTCATATACATGCTTATAACAAGTAACAAAGCATTATACCTGTGATATTTAAGGAAAAAATATGCTTCAATGTCATTTGTGTCCTACTTCAAGATATTCTATTTATTAGGGAGGAATGGTTATGTTATGACAACCTTGGGCAAACTTTCCTTCCCTCCCATTTACAAAGAGAGACAGAGAGACAAGCAATTGACAGAGTTAATGATTGTCAAAACACAACGATGAGATTACAAGCAGAGGATAAATATTAGAGATGCAGAAACTGGATGCTCTATTCTATTATTCTATATTCTATTCTCCACATATCATCCAGCATTGAGAAAAAGCTACAATATATGAAAGGACCAGTCCTCTGCCTCATTGTTAAAAACAAGAGCACTGAAACTGTATATTAATGCTGCCTCTTTCTTTGACGTCATCATTTTCACACAGCCCTGATGGCACCCAATCAGAGGAGCCTTTCCACCAGAACACTGAAAGGGTATGTGTACAAAATGGCACCCTTTTTCCTAAATAATGTTCTACTTTTGGTTAACTAAACAGGGAAAAGGATGCCACTGAGCAAAAAAGCAGGCTGTTTTTGACCCTGTGCCTTTCCAGTGTCAGACTAAGACAGTCAGCACACCAGTTGGTGAGAAGGGGCCACTTAATGGCTGGTGCTTATTGGGTTGCTAGGAAGCCAGGTGAATCATTTCCTAGGGGCTGGATGCTGGATGATGTCAAATAGCTAAAGTGAAAACCCTGTCAGCATCCACGTTCAGGAAAACAGCGGAGGAGGCACATTAACCGGGTACAAATTGACTTGATGAAGCTAATGGGTTAAATAAACCATAACATTCACCCATCTGGAGGGTGACTAATACATGTTCTATGTAAAATGTTATTTTAACAAAGTACCTGACATAACAGCATAGTTTAACACCTTACAAAAAAAGCGAACACTAAGATCTCTCAGAAAAACTGTTTGAAAAGGCAATGTTCATTAGATCCATCAGCGGAAAGTAAAAATAAATAACAATTCCTGTGCTAATAGTATGTATCCTATCAGATTCAGTGCTGCATTTAATTGGCAATAGCTAGCTTTTGTTTAAACCGATACAGGATACATTCATTGATTGGTTATGCTTAAAGATTGAATGATTGGTTATGCTAGTACACTGTGTTGTTGTATCCTTAGCATGATAAAATATTCCTACCTTCCTTCCTCAATCAAAGAAAGGTCTATCGCTGAATATAGTCTAGTAAACACCTGAAAGATGGATTTAGTAGCAGTCTTTCTTTAGGGCTGCAGTATTTTTCTTGGCTCTGGTCGTGTGTGTTTTATTCATGGAGCAACTATCAGATTGTAAAAGCTTGATTGGATAGTAGAAGGAAGAGACTTCCTCTCTGTGCCAAGCATTGTTGATGGCAGGGCGCACACACACACACACACACACACACACACACACACACACACACACACACACACACACACACACACACACACACACACACACACACACACACACACACACACACACTGAAGACATTGTTCGGGAAGTTATAAAGGTCACATTGGCAATTTTTTATGCAATATTGATGAGCAATGATGTTGGAAACGGAGAGGAGTATGAGACACTGGAGCAATGAGTAGCATGGACATTATAATAGATTTCATATGAAGCATAAATCCATTTAAAACTTAATTTCCCCATTTATTTAGTCATCTATAGCTTGTTATTGCCAGTTAACTGCCACAACTGTACTGAAATTCATCAACTAAGAAACAAGCAATAAAGAGGTGCCAGTCAAGTCCACGGCAGTAAAGATAACTACATTTAGCAAACATATAATGTCATAATCATAAACTAGTAACATGTCAATGGTTTTAAGCTAGCTAGCAAACTAGCTAAACATACAAAAAAATATCTAAAACGGAAAACTAAATGTAAATGGCTATAGCTAGCTAACAAGCTACGTAGCCAGTTTGTCCCATTGACTTTGTATGAGCTCCGGTAAGCATGCACCATATATATATATATATATATATATATATATATATATATATATATATATATATATATATATATATATATCATGCACCAATCATGGATATTTTTGTCAGTTAAACATGACAAACTGTACACAGTATGTATGTATTTACATATCATGATCGTATATTGTAGGGAGAAAACATTTCAGATGTGAATGGCCAACATTTCATTCCAAAACAGGAGTTGTGGTCCTTCTGTAGCTCAGTTGGTAGAGCATGGCGCTTGTAACGCCAGGATAGTGGGTTCGATTCCCGGGACCACCCATACGTAGAATGTATGCACACATGACTGTAAGTCGCTTTGGATAAAAGCGTCTGCTAAATGGCATATTATTTATTTATTATTATTATAGGAGTTGATTTTCTCTCACATCAGCTCAAAAACAGTTGCCATGTTTTCCTAAATATTTTAGAATGGCAGACTGATCACATGACCAATGGTTTATTTGTTTTTATTTAACCTCTTGGGGCTAGGGGGCAGAATTTTCACTTTTGGATAAATAGCGTGCCCAATTTCAACTTCGGATATATATGGACGGAATTAATCGAACAAAAAGGACCAATTGTGATGTTTATGGGACATATTGGAGTGCCAACAAAAGAAGCTTGTCAAAGGTAATGCATTTTATTTCAGCGTTTTGTGTAGCGCCTGCAGGGTTGAAATATGCTAACTACTTTGTTTACTGCTGGTGCAGATGGTGCAGGCTATCAGATAATAGCTTCTTATGCTTTCGCCGAAAAGCATTTTTTAAATCGGACATGTCGACTGGATTCACAACGAGTGTAGCTTTAATTGAGTATCTTACATGTGTGATTTAATTAAAGTTAGAATTTTATAGTATTTTATTTGAATCTGGCGCTCTGCATTTTCCCTTGCAATTGGCCAGTTGAGACATTTGCGTCCCGCCTATCCCTAACTAGTTTTAACTAGCCTAAACCGGCCAAACCCAGACAACGCTGGGCCTATGAGACTCCCAATCACGGCTGGATGTGACACAGCCTGGATTCAAACCAGGGACTGTAGAGGCGCCTCTTACACTGAGATGCAATGCCTTCGACCGCCGAGCCACTCGGGAGTCCATATCTGTGCTCTAATTGGAGGATTTGTAAAATAATACAACTGTCCACACAGTGGCGCTGCATATCAAAATTCCCCAGATAATAAAGGACATGATACACCGCCAATATGCGGCCAAATGAATTGCGGTCATGGCTAGAAAGGATCCAGCTTTTGTCAAAAGTTGATATTTTTTGCATTTTTGGTAACTCTAACCCTTTTCTTAACCTTAAGCTAATTATCCTAAACTACTACGTTAATTCTCCTATCCTGATGTGTAAGTTTTCCTACCCTGTTACGAAAGTCAAATCTGATGTTAATTTTTAAAAAGCTGGATCCCTTCTAACCAAGACCCAATACAATATTGCTGAGCAATGTTGCCAGCAATGGTTGCTGCAACTAATTTACATTGAAAATTAGCAATTTTTTATTATCTTGCGACTCTTGATCGGCAGCTCCACCAGTGGGAAATGTGTAGGAATCCTCCAATCAGAGCACAGATATTGGTCACGTGAACAGTCTGTTCTTCCAAAATATTGAGAAAAACATGGCGGCTGTTTTTGAGCTGAAGTGAAAGAGAATCAACTCACATGTTGGAATGAATTGTTGGCCATTCACATCCAATATGTTAATCCACTACAATATTATATCATGACACTGTACATTATTACATACATACTATGTTCAGTTTGTCAGGTTAAACTGCCGACAACATCCACGGTGGTGCGCATGTTAATCGATTAGCATGCTAACTGCAAACCCATGCTAAGTCAATGGGACAAACAGGCTAATTCGCTATCTAGCTAGTCATGTAGATTTTACATTTAATTTTATATATTTTTTTATATTTAACTAGCTGGCTAGCTTGATGAATACTGTTTGCACTTCCTAGCTTAGAATTGTGAGGTAAAACGTTTTTCTAAATCTAATTATCCTTATGTCTGCATTGTCATTGACTTGACTGGCAGTAGGTTGAGTGGGTGCCCAGGGCAGGGCCAACACCCCTTTGTTGCTTGTTTGTTAGCTGATAACTTCCAGTACAGATGTGGCAGTCAACAAAAAGGAAAGTGAAAGGGCTATAGGAGATTCATAAATAAATGGGGAAATTGAGTTTTAATAAGTTGATATATCCTTCATATAACATCTATTATTCATGTCCATGTTGCCCATTTCTCATCATTGCGACAGTGTCTCATTCAACACTCCGTTGCCAGCAATATTGCATGGAAAAATTGCCCCTGAAAATTGCCAATGTATCATAAAGCTATTTTGTCAAGTATTCTTGTCTCCTTCCTTCCTTTATCATTCCTGATGATGGTGAAAATATTGTATTTTCAAGGTTTTTTGGATATTTGTGTGTCGCTATCTGTCCATTACTCAGCCAAGAACAGTTGCTTTACTCAATGGAAGGTGGGCAACAATGTTGGACACTGTACATACTGTATACTGTCTATCAACCAGTGGTTGTTAAAAAAATGTTGATAACAAATACTTGTGATGTAATTGATTCACAGAAAGGGAAGTGCTAATAATAATGTATAGACTAATCAGCAGTGAAATATCCTGCAGCATGCCAAAGTCTCTGTTGGCATCAGTTTGTTTTCTTCATTACAAAAGGAAAAACACTGAATATAGGGTAAGGGGATAGAGAGGAGCTAGCAGGCACAGGGTCTTTGTAGTAACTGTCTCTTATCCTTTCCCTTAGTTACACTGTAATCTTCCATAACATATCGGCTGCCAACTCAAACCAAAGTCCACTTCTCTGTCAAGATTTTCAAAACAGTTTCGCAAGTAGGCTCCAGCCTGTTCTGAATCCCTTCACCCAACCACACATATGTACGCACACACACAGCCTACACGCACACAGACACACCTTTTGAGTTTGTCATTTCTATTTAAGCCTAATCATTCTCTATACATACAGTATCAATCAATTGTTTTATGAAAGTGTAATAATATTAGGCATATACGGAGACTTGTAATTCTAGTTTTTACAGTAAGGCCAGACAATATTTTGGCGAAGTGATGCAACAAAAACGTTTTTAATTGGTGGTACTGTGGTTCATTTTCATGCAGTGTGGAAATGTAGACACCTTTGACAACTTCCCTCGTGGAAATGTTGAAACCATTGACAACTTTACACACAAGTAAACAATACAATAATAAATAATGAGGTATTTACCTGTAAGCCAGTGACATACACTCAAATAACCGGGTCAGCGTTGGGTCGATGCTAAGGCTCCCAGAACTTAGCGGACCGAATCTGTATGTTTGACACCAAGTCCTGTTCACGGTATCGAAATCATATCGCACCGTAGCCCCGCTTTTCCGTCTCCGCGGGGTGCAGTCGCTGTGCGGGGAGGACACCATAAAGTGTCCGCTATGGATGACCTGCGCGCGGAGAAAAGAGCCAGCAACAGCCGGTCCAGTCCCGGTGGTCGCCGCATGATCTTCCTCTTGGTCCGAATCTGATTCTAAGTCGTTGAGCTGGTTCTGCTTTCCTGGTCCTTGTCCCCGAGACAATTCCGGGGACATTATTTCTGCCATTGCCATTCCAGTATAGAATTCAACTTGTTCCGCGCTGCAATGAACTTTTCCCCCGGTTTTGGACTGAGCTAAATTAGTTTTATATTGGATATTCGGTGGCTCTTGGGGTTTCTCTTGTCAATAGCTATTGAACCAAGCATGCCATTACTATGAAGATGGTATATTCTGAATCAGGGGTGGATGGAGAAATATCCACACTTTTTAATTAAAAAAAGTATTATTATAAGATTTCGGCTTTCAATCTTCTCTTACACAAAGCGTGCCATAACTATGAACATTATATATTCTGAGTCAGGGGAGGATGGACAAAAATTCTATGCTTTTTAATTTTTTTTATCTAGAGAGACTTTTTAAAATATTATAATAATATTTTGGCTTTCAACCTTCAATAGCTCTTTAAAAAAGCATGCCATTACTATGAAAATTATACTATATTCTGAATCAGGGGAGGACGGACAAAAATCCACGGCTTTTAGTTATTATAAATGTAGTTCTAAAAATGTTTTTGCTTTCAATCTATAATAGCTCTTCCACAAAGTGTGCTATGACTATGAAAATTCGAGGGAGGATGGACCAAAATCCCTGGCTTTTTCGGGGGGAAATGTATTTATTTAATACAATTTTTAGTTTTTAATATTCAATAGCTCTAACACAAAGTGTGCCATTACTACGAAAATGATATATTCTTAGTCAGGGGATGATGGACATCAGCGGAGGATGGACTAAAATCCACAGCTTTTATTTTTGTGAATTATTTTGAATTGTTTTAGCATTCAATATTTAATAGACAAAGCATGCGAAGACTATGAATATTATATATTCTGAATCTGGGGAGGATGGACCCAAATCCCTGGCTTATATTTTTTGCTTTCAATCTTCAATAGCCCTTACCCAAAGCTTGCCATGACTATGAAAATGATATATTCTGAATCTCCCCCAATTCAGAATATATAGTTTTCACAGTCAGATGGACATCAATTAATCTTTTAATCTTCAATAGTTTACACAAAGCGTGCCATTACTTAATTTTTTTGCATTTCCAACAACTGAACTATAATGTGGACCAGAGCCATTATTCCCCCATCCTCCCCCGATTCAGAATATATAATTTTCACGCTGGGTGAAGATTGAAAGCTGGAATATTTTTTTTCTTCTCAAAATTTCCACCCACAAAAGCAGTTTTTTTCCCATCCAACCCCCATTTTAGAATATATATTTTTCATAGTTATGACATGTGTTGTTTAAACACCAGGACAACTCCCACCTCAAACTACCCCTCCTTGCCAATTCCCCCTCTCACCCATCTTATAAAAATAAATATATAATCCATTAAAAAAATTCTCCATACACTACTGATTCAGAATATACCATCTTCATAGTCCTGGCATGCTTGGTTCAATATATATATATATATATATTGGTGAGAGAAAACAGAATAGCACTGAATATCCAGTATAAAACTAACTTTATCTTGGTCAACTTTGGTCCAATTCTAACTTGGCCAATCACTGTGGCATTTGAGTAAGTGCAGAACATGCCGAAGCTGACAGATGTAACCTGGAAAGCATGGGATACATCCAATCCAAAACTGGCCCCACTAGCCTCTAGTGTGGCACAAAATCAGATGTGTTGTCCCATGCCATGTAAATGTCCTGTTAGGAGGCCCCGGGTCAGCTGGGAACCAGCTGAAAGGAAGCCACTCTCTCTTACAACAATTTATCTGGAACAGTGGATGATAAGTTCAGTAGGCTATGCCCCATTCTAGTCCAATCTGCTCAATTTTGTTATTGTCACCAATTAATAATTGGACATTCTTTAAAAAATGAATATAGTTTCATAGTTTCAATATACTATTCAAAGAGTTGCCAATATGTTGGCAAATAGGCTAATAGAGCCCATAAAACCTAGCGATGAAACGCGAAAATGTTTTTTCTATTGTTTTTTCACCATTCCATTTACTCTCAGACTGTAAAATGCTAAATTGGCATCTCCTCCGGCATCTCTAGCTGACACCTTTGCTGGCAGCTAGCTAGCTACTAGCTACTTTTGATCCAAAATGGAATACAGAACCAGTGAAAAGTTTGGACACAACCACTCATTCAAGGGTTTTTCTTTATTTTTTATTATTTTCTACATTGTAAAATAATAGTGAAGACATCAAAACTATGAAATAACCCAAATGGAATCATGTAGTATCCTATATATATATATATATATATATATATATATATATATATATATATATATATATAGGAGATTCTTCAAAGTAGGCACCCTTTGCCTTGATGACAGCTTTTCACACTATTGGCATTATCTCAACCAGCTTCATGAGGTAGTCACCTGGAATGCATTTCAATTAACAGGTGTGCCTTGTTAAAAGTTCATTTGTGGAATTGCTTTCCTTCTTAATGCATTGGAGCCAATCAGTTGTGTTGTGACAAGGTAGGTATACAGACGATAGCCATATTTGGTAAAAGACCAAGTCCATATTATGGTAATAACAGCTCATATAAGCAAAGAGAAATGACAGTCCATCATTATTTAAGACATGAATGTCAGTCAATGCGGAACATTTCAAGAACTTTCAAAGTTTCTTCAAGTGCAATCGCAAAAAACATCAAGCGCTATGATGGCTCTCATGAGGACCGCCACATGAAAGGAAGAGCCAGAGTTACATCTGCTGCAGAGGATAAGTTCATTAGAGTTACCAGCCTCAGAAATTGCAGCCCAAATAAATGCTTCACAGAATTCAAATAACAGACACATCTCAAAATCAAGTTCAAAGGAGACGGCCGGGACGGCAGGGTAGCCTAGTGGTTAGAGCGTTGTAACCGAAAGGTAACCGAAAGGTTGCAAGTTCAAATCCCTGAGCTGACATGGTACAAATCTGCCGTTCTGCCCCTGAACAGGCAGTTAACCCACTGTTCCTAGGCCGTCATTGAAAATAAGAATTTGTTCTTAACTGACTCGCCTAGTAAAATAAAGGTACAATTAAAAATAAAATTAAAAATCATGCCTTCATGGTCGAATTGTTGTAGAAACCACTGCTAAAGGACAACAATAAGAGGAAGAGACTTGCTTGGACCAAGAAACACGAGCAACGGACATTAGACCGGTGGAAATCTGTCCTTTGGTCTGATGATTTTTGGTTCCAACAGCAGTATCTTTGTGAGATGCAGAGTAGGTGAACAGATGATCTCCGCATGTGTGGTTCCCACTGTGAAGCATGGAGAAGGAGGTGTGATGGTGTGAGGTGCTTTGCTGGTGACACTGTCAGTGATTTATTTAGAATTCAAGGCACACTTAACCAGCACGGCTACCACACGAGAAGACCCAGATGCAGGCAGTTTCAAAGTTTATTTCAAAAACAGGGGTCATGCAAATGACAGGTGAAAGACAGGCAGAGGTCAGTGATCCAGAACAGAGTCCGAAAGATACAGAACGGAAGGCAGGCTCAGGGTCAGAGCAGGCAGAATGGTCAAAATATGGAAACTAGAAAACAGGAACAAGAGCAAGACAGGCGCATGGGGAAAACGCTGGTAGGCTCGACGAAACAAAATGAACTGGCAACAGACAAACAGAGAACACAGGTATAAATACACTGAGGATAATGAGGAAGATGGGTGACACCTGGAGGGGGGTGAAACAGATCAGGGTGTGACAGGCACAAAATCCCATCTGGTTTGCACTTAGTGGGACTATTATTTGTTTATCAACAGAACAATGACCCAACACACCTCCAGGCTGTGTAAGGGCTATTTGACCAGATGACCTGACCTCCACAATCACCCGACCTCAACCCAGTTGAGATTATTTGGGATGAGTGGGACTGCAGAATGAAGGAAAAGCAGCCAACAAGTGCTCAGCATATGTGGGAACTCCTTCAAGACTGTTGGAAAAGCATTCCAGGTGAAGCTGGTTGAGAGAATGCCAAGAGTGTGCAAAGCTGTCATCAAGGCAAAGGGTGGCTCCTTTGAAGAATCTCAAATATAAAATATATTTTAATTTGTTTAGCACGATTTGTCTTACTACATGATTCCATATGTGTTATTTCATAGTTGTGATGTCTTCAGTATTACTCTACAATGTAGAAAATAGTAAAAATAAACAAAAACCCTTGAATGAGTAGGTGTGTCCAAATTTTGACTGGTACTGTATAAAGGTAGTTATCATTGAAACGTCACAATATGGTGAAAAACTTTCGATTTGCCTGCTGGGGGGCAAGGAGACCCCCAGCTCTGCAAAATCCATTGAAAACTGCATGCTATTTGGCTGTAATATCATCACTTCATCACATCACATTTCCGATTATTTGCGCACATTTAGCTTATACAGTTATACAGCAAGAAACTAACTGCATGCTTTTCATGATCAGTAAACATATTTGAGTGATATAAAATAATAGTCAACTATACCTGACAGGTATGAGTGGTTTAGGTTATTTTCCCATCCTTTGTGGAGTCTGCCTGTCGAGCAGCAGAAGCGTGCATTTGCCCTGTACTGTTGTAATAATAATAATAATATATGCCATTTAGCAGACGCTTTTATCCAAAGCGACGTACAGTCATGTGTGCATACATTCTACGTATGGGTGGTCCCGGGGATCGACCCCACTACCCTGGCGTTACAAGCGCCATGCTCTACCATCTGAGCTACCGGTAGAAACGTTGTACAATTGGCTAAACATAGTGGTAAGTAGTCCTAATGTAGTTTTTCTCCAAACAACGTAGGCCTACCTAGCGAAGTTAGTGTTTCAGTATGATATGTTAGATAAAGGAATAACGACAGACACCAATGTCAGGTTCAATAGCCTTGTTTGTGCATTGTACGAAAGGCAACAACTGGAGTCCGGGGAACAGTCCGGCTAGTCGATTACCTATCAACTAGACTCCGTAACATCATCCTTTTCAATAGAAAGTGCAAACATAAAGGCATAACATTAAATTCTTAACAATAGAGGGCAAGTCATAACAATAAAAAAAGCATTACATTTTCTTTTTTACTTCAGTTGTCATCTTCCTTTTTCAATTTCTATTTAATTATTTAAGAACAAATATAGATTTTAATTAACCGAGGGCAAGTTAACAGTCCCTTGCTTACAGAGTAAGCCTGTCCGGTGGCTTGCACAGCCGACCCACCCGTGAGTAAGTATTGGCTCTGACAGGGGTAGGATTAGGGGCACGAGCTGGAGAGCTTGGTGGGGTAGAAGACTCACCTTCAGTTGGCCCATGTCTCAATTCTGCACCCCTTACCCTTAGGCCTGGACTGTGATCCAGTTAATCTAGGTGAGTGTATGGCGTGTTCTGGTTTGTCTGCTCTGCTACACGCAGATCCACCCGATTGCGACGATAGAGGGAGCCACCAACATCCACCAGGTAAGAACGTGTTGTAACTCTCTGCAGGCATGTGCCCAGCCTCCAAAGTCCTGTGTGGTCTCCCGGCAGCGGTTTCATCCTTATTGTTTCACCCACCTCCAGCTCTGGTAGGTCCCGAGCAGTCCGGTCGTAGAAGCACTTAGCGAGCTGCTTTCTGTGACGCAGTTTGTCCGTGACGCCAACCATGACGCAGGGCTCAAGTAGCTTGTTAGCTACGGGGATGGTAGTCTTCAGACGTCTGGACAGAAGGCGTTGTGCTGGGCTGCTGTCCATGTATTCAGTGGGTGTGTTCCTCCACTGTAAGATCGCTTTCCATGGGTCGTTGCTGTCGCGCAAGGCCCTGCTTAACAGGTTTTTTGCAATCTTGACAGCTGATTCTGCCTTGCCATTTGCTTTTGGGTGTCTTGGAGAGGAGGTCACGTGGTCAAACTCCCATTCTGAGGCGAAACGCTTGAACTGTGCAGTGAATTGTGGGCCATTGTCCGTGATTACCTTGTCAGGCTGACCTTGCCTTGCAAACTGCGCCTTGCAGCGCTTTATGACCGTCTCTGCAGACAAGTCAGGGAGCAGTTCAATTTCCCAAAAGTCAGAGTAGTGATCAACGATGAGAAGATAGTCCTTTTGTCTGTGGCTGAATAAGTCCATGATGACGATTTGCTAGGCCCTTGTGGGCAGTTCGTGTGAAATCATGGTTTCCTTTTGCTGTTCATGAGCGTACTCGTTGCATGTGGTACAGTTGCTGACAAAGTCTTTAATTTCTGCTTGCATGTTTGGCCAGTATAATGTTTCACGAGCCTGGCGGTAGCATGCATCACCTCCAACGTGACTGGAGTGTATGCGGGTAAGCATCTCTGGACGTAGTGATTTGGGAATAATGACCTTCTGACCTCTGAACAAGATGCCATTTTGCACGCTGATCTCATCTCGAAAGGTCCAGTATTCTCTCACTGTGAAAGGTGTCTCCTCTTTCAGGTATGGCCAACCTGCGAGAGCCATGGACTTCAGTGACTGTAGGCATTCGTCCTTGTCAGTGTGTTGCCTTATCTGGGCTAGGCGGTGATCTGTGACGTTTAAGTAGTCTGCCTGATTGATCTGTTGAACATCTTGTTGTTCCTGCTGTAGCGAACAGATGGCCTGCCGCTGATAGACAGTGCCTCTGCCTGTACATTGTGTTGTTGCCCTGCTCAGTGTGTCGCTGATGTACATCTCTGGTCCTGACTTGTAAATGACCTTCAGGCTGTAGTTTTGCAGAGTCAGGAGCATGCTTTGAAGCCTCTTGGGCGCGTTGAGGAGAGGTTTACTGAATATGGCAATGAGTGGTTTGTGGTCAGTTTCAGCGATGACCAGGTCTCGCCCATATAAGTAGTGATGGAGGAGAAGACGATGCTGAGGCACTCTTTCTCAATTTGTGCATAGTTTTGTTCGGTGGGGGTGAGCGCTCTCGAGGCAAACGCAACGGGCTGGCATTCCTGCATAAGGCAGCATCCAAGTCCCCTTTGGCTGGAGTCGCTCTGGATTGTGACAGGCTTCATGACATCGTAGTAGCGCAACACTGGCATGGATGAAGCCAGAAATTTCATCTCCTGCACTGCGGCCTCGTGCTTGGGTAGCCAGTGCCATGGTGTGTCTTTGTCCAGCAACCGGCGCAGAGGCTCACAGACTGCTGATAGGTGTGGCATGAACTTTGCAAGATAGTTTGCAAAGCCGATGAGACGCTGTACTCCTTTTGCATCAGACGGGTTTGGCATGTCGAGAATCGCTCTGACCTTGTCTGGGTCCGGCTTCAGGCCTTTTGCCGAGAGAATGTGGCCATGGAAGTGGACGTCTTTCACCTTGAACTGCAGCTTCTTCAGGCCAAGGCGAAGCTTAACTGATCGGCAGCGCTCCATCAGTGCCAGGAGCTTCACATCGTGGTCGCGTACTGCTTCTTCGTCTGTGTCACCACAGCCTACGATCAGGACATCATCTGCGATGGGTTCAATGCCCTTGAGCCCAGCCAGTAACTCGTGCTGCTTACGTTGGTATATCTCAGGCGCCACCGAGACACCAAACGGGAGCTTGAGCCAGCGTTTCCGACCCCAGGGGTCCAGAAGGTAGTCATGAGGCTGTTTTCTTCATCCAGCTTGCATTGAAGGAATGCATCTCGGGCATCCACCAAGGTGAAAATCCTGGCCTTGGGAAGCTTATAGAGGACATCCTCTAGTGTCGGCATGATGTAGTGGGATCGTTTCAGTGCTTGGTTCAGATGCTTTGGGTCGATGCAGACCCTCAGCTTCTCTGGTTTTTTCACTATGACCATATTGCTGATCCAGTCAGTTGGTTCAGTCACAGATGTCATGTGGCCATCGGCCTCATACTTGTCCAGCTGGGCCTTCACAGCCACTTTCATTGCAATGGGCACATTGCACTAACATCCCCGTTTCAACATTGTTTTTAAGACTGCTTAATCACAATTGCTACGGACATACATGATACGCCACTTGGTTGAAGGACCACATCAAATTGTCTAGCTAGCTAATAACAGATCACATCAATATGGTTAGTTAACAAGCTAACTTTCAAGTGATAAACTAGATGGCTATATCCAAATATTGTTTGATTTGCTTTCCATCTATACTGGTGATGACAGTAGTACGACTGACAACTTTACCAGGATGAGGACTTGCCGATGTCAAGCTCTTCCCGAAAGCCCAATCTCTGATGAAGCAAGCTAAATTACACGTTGTTTGTTTAGCTTGCTAGCTACATGGCAAATGGATAGGCTACCCTCACGTATCGGAAAGTACATGATCAATTTATATTTGTTTATTTATTTAGGGGGTATGATTAATTGATGTTTATTGATCATGAAAAGCATGCAGTTACTTACTGTAGTAACTGATGATAGAGCTAATGATTGTTTTGCATGAAATAATCTGAAAGTTTTTGTTCTGACTATGCTCTTCAAGATGTGATGATATTACAACTAAATAGTTTACAACGAAATGTATTTAACAATACCTTGAAAACGGCATGTAGTTGTCAATGGTTTTAGCAGAGCTGTGGTCTCATACGTTCTGCTCCGTATTGTTTTATTGATAGGTTTTATTGATAATTACCTATATTGAACATTTTTATTTAATGTTAGATATTTTATTAAACTAATATTTGTTGGCTTATTTACAGTTTGAATTATTCCACAGTTTGTTGTGGGGAGCGGCATTAAACAGCAAACTTCAAGTCTTTTCCACAGATTTTCAATGGGATTCAAATCTGGGCTTTGACTGGGCCACTCAAGGACTTTTACATTCTTGTTCTGAAACCATTCCAGGGTTGCTTTGGCTGTATGCTTGGGGTCATTGTCCTGTTGGAACATAAATATTTGCCCCAGTCTAAGATAATTTGCACTCTGAAGCAAGTTCTCATCAATGGTTTGCCTGTATTTTGCTCCATTCATTGTTCCCTTTAGCCTTACCAGTCTCCAATTCCCTGCCGCTGAAAAGCATACCCATAGCATGATGCTGCTACCACCTTGCTTCATGGTAGGGATGGTTAGACGGTTGATGAGTTGTGCTTGGTTTTCTCCAGACATAGTGCTTTGCATTCAGGCCAAAGAGTTACATGTTTTGTCTCATCAGACCACAGAATGTTTTGCCTTATGCTCTGTCTTTCACAAGCCTTTTTAGCAAATTCCAGGCATGTTCTCATTTGCCTTTTTCTCATGTGCCTTTTTCTCAGGAGTGTCTTCCATCTGGCCGCTGTCCCATAAAGCCCAGATTGGTGAAGTGCTGTAGAGACTGTTGTCCTTCTGGCAGGTTATCCCATCTCAGCCAAATAACTCTGTAGTTCTGTCAGAGTGGTCATTGGGTTCTTGGTCTCCTCCCTGGCCAAGGTTCTTCTTGGCCGGTTGCTACGTTTGGTCGGATGGCAAGCTCTAGGCAGGATCTGTGTAGTTCCAAATGTTTTCTATTTCCCAATGATGGAGACCAGTGTGCTCTTGGAAACGTTCAACACTCTAGAAATTCTTGTATACCCTTCCCCAGATATAGGCCTCATCACAATCCTATCTCGGAGTCTACAGTCTACTCTGACATGCACTGTCAACGGTAGGACCTTTATATATACAGTACCAGTCAAACATTTGGACACACCTACTCATTCAAGGTTTATTTAATTTTTTTATGTTGAGATTGTTGATGGTGATATTGTAGAATAATAGTGAAGAGATCAAAACTATGAAATAGCACATATGGAATCATGTAGTAACCAAAAAGAAGTGTAAAACAAATCAAAATATATGTTATCTTTGACGTTCTTCAAAGCGGCCACCATTTGCCTTGATGACAGCTTTGCAAATTATTGCCATTCTCTCAACCAGCTGTTTCCTGAAGTCCACAATCATCTCCTTAGTTTTGTTGAGTGTGAGTTAGTTTTGTTGAGTGTAGTTTGTTGAGTGTGAGGTTATTTTCGGGTGCAGCACCTTTTAGCAGCAGATCTGAATGGCAGGAGTGTGTATAAGCTTTTGTTTCAGCCCAGCTCATACATGATTACAAATCAGCCTATCGCCGGGATTAGTTATGTTGATCAACATGATTTGTAATCATGTATGAGCTGGGCTGAAACAAAAGCTTATACACACTCTTGCCATTCAGATCTGGAGCTGTCCACCCCTGTAAGTCATTTTCCTGCACTATGGGTACAATTGGAGGTGGGTTGGGGGGGATTCATTTAGATGGTAATAATATATAATGCATGCTCCACTCTCAGAAGTTGAACCTGTTGACTGATGACAAGGCGGCAGCTGCTAAAAGGTGCTGCATGGTCAATCTGATATACGCATTGGCAGTGAAGCATTTATGCTGATACGGCCTCTGCAGAAGTCAGGGCATTCATACACCTGACTATCAAATCAACACTTTACGTTGTAAAAGTAGTTTTTTTTATTTTTATAATTAGATTATTTTGTTGAGCTCCTTTTTGAAATAGAAACAAAACAAAAATTGGTGGAATTTACCACATCACTGAGACTCTCAAGGGCCCTTATACATTTTTACAGGGGAGAGGAGGGGGATGAATGAGCCAATCATAAACTGGGGATTATTAGGTGACCTTCATGGTTTGAGGGCTAGATTGGGAATTTAGCCAGGACACCAGGGTGTTAACCCCTACTCTCACAATAAGTGCCATGGGATCTTTAATGACCTCAGAGAGTCAGGACACCCATTTAACGTCCCATCTGAAAGACAACACCCCTACACATGGAAGTGTCCCCAATCGCTGCCCTGGGGAATTGGGATATTTTTTAGACCAGAGGAAAGAGTGCCTCCTACTGGCCCTCCAACACCACTTCCAGTAGCATCTGGTCTCCCACCCAGGGACTGACCAGGACCAACCCTGCTTAGCTTCAGAAGCAAGCCAGCAGTGGTATGCAGGGTGGTATGCTGCTGGCAATTACAGCAATTGCACTTTCACCCAAGTAAAAAGTATCATTTTAAAACATTAACTCGTGATAGATCCTTCGTAGTAATCAGAGGAATGAAAATTGATGTCAACATTTGAATAGGCTAACTCTGAATGTCTAATATATACCCTATTTCACCTCAGTCTAACACCAATGGAAAATGGCACCAAATATTTTTCCAACTTTTTTAAAACTTGGCAAGTCAGTTAAGAACAAATTCTTATTTTCAAGATTGGCCTACGAAAAGTGGGTTAACTGCCTTATTCAGGGGTAGAACGATAGATATTTATCTTGTCTGCTCAGGGATTTGATCTTGCAACCTGCAGCCCCAACTAACCTGGTCTTAGCAGCTTTTTAAGTTCTCGATTCGGGGGGGAAAAGTGTATCTTATAAATAATATTAGATTTATTTATAAAGCGCTTTTCATTACAAGTAGTATCTCAGTAGCCGTTATACCTTGGCTAGCAGAAAGGGTTGGAAGCAATTTTTCAACTAACTTTTCTTGCCAATACTTTATGAATGTTCGTATTCAGAATGTTTTGTATCTGGTGAGAACTAAGAAATTCCTCTTGCTTGTGTGTAGATCTTTGTTTTGGTTGAACTGTGTGATGGACTGTCTACTTCTACACGTGGCCAAGTCGCATAGAAACCACTAGTTCCTGCAAAGATGTTGGGAAATGCAAGACGTCTGGCAGCTAAAATGACAAGGAAACTCTTACTCGGAGCAAAACAAGGATTTTACTATCTTTCTGAATATTCTCTGGTGTTTGGAGAACCACCTGCAACTGAACACTGACATTTATAAGTCACACTTTTCTTCAGAATCAAGAACTAAGAAAGTATCGCCAAGACAAGGTTAGCTGTTTGGAAGGAAAACAATTTCACTCATATTGTAATACATTATAGGTCATATTTCATAGAAATCTTAACCAAGATGCCCTTTTTACACTGAATACAAATATTAACGCAACATGCAACAATTTTACTGAGTTACAGTTCATATATGGAAATCAGTCAAAAAAAAAGAGGCCCTAATCTATGGATTTAACATGACTGGGAATACAGATATGTATCTGTTGGCACAGATATATATATATTTTTTTAAGTAGGGGCCTGGATCAGAAAACCAGTCGGTATCTGGTGTGACCATCATTTGCCTCATGCAGCGCAACACATCTCCTTCACATAGTTGATCAGGCTGTTGGTTGTGACCTGTGGAATGTTGTCCGACTCCTCTTCAATGGCTGTTCGAAGTTGCGGGAACTGGCACACGCTGTTGTACACGCTGATCCAGAGCATCCCAAACATGCTCAATGGGTGACATGTTTGGTGAGTATGCAGGCCATGGAAGAACTGGGACATTTTCAGCTTCCAGGAATTGTGTACAGATCCTTTCCACATGGGGCTGTGCATTAACATTCTGAAACATGAGGTGATGGCGGTGAATGAATGGCACGGCAATGGGCCTCAGGATCTTGTCATGATATCACTGTGCATTCAAATTGCCATCAATAAAAGAGAAAATCCCCATCTTGCCTAACCTCAAGCCACCCAACTGACTGGTGAAAACACTTGGATTCATCCCAAATGGCACCCTATTCCCTATATAGGACCTTATGGGCCCTGAATTGATAGTTTCTTTCCTATGGGTCCTGGTCAAAAGCAGCATACTATAAAAGGGAACGGGGTACCACTTGGGACATAGGAAGAGTGTTTATCATAATGATTTCTGTTTGGAACGTCAGCCAGGCCATAATACGGCACTTGGCCAGTATCACTACTGAGCTCCCTCCACTTACCATGTTAAACAGTCCTAATGTATTCATCTAATAAAACCATATTTTGAGATGAAGTATTAATGGGGCCTTCACTAGAATTGGAAGTAGCATGGATTTATAGAATTGTTCATTTAAGGTGTCAAAGCAATAACCGTTTTCTTCAATGGTTATGTATTGACTATCAAATACTTGAATGCAGAGTACAGTGACTATGTGGACACTGACTGGATCTTCATTACACCTTTTATAAAATGTCAAATGACCATGCTTGGATACTATCTGAAATAAAATCATGCTGAACCACTCATTTATGAAACATATTACTTTGCCATACAGTGACTTGTGTGGTGACTGACATGCTTCCAAAATGTTGACAAATGACAACGACAGCCTTCATACATTATCCTTATTTTGAGACACAGTAAAATAAAGAAGCATTTGCAACGATGATAAATTTGCAGCAAAGCAGTAGTTACATTTTAAATTACTGTTCAAAGCAGCAGAAACTCATATAACAGTCTCAATGATAACTGACATATCCAAACTGGACAATGACTTCAATCAGTGCCTATACTTTCCCTCAAATTTAAACACTTTCCATTTGTTCACATTTTCAATGTAGAGGGGGATGGTATCTTACTGAAATTATTTTGGTTTGTGAATTTATTTATACACAGCTTGTTGAATCTATTCATTCCAAACATTAATTGCATTTGACAAAGCCACTGAGGTCCTCCAGGAACTTGATGTATTCGTGATGCTCCATGGCAGTGCTCAGCTCAATCAGTTCATCAGCAAACGTGTTGTCAACCCCCCGGTCAGCCAGGAAGTCCATGAGGTGGTCATACAGGGCCTGAGGTAAACCACAAAGGAACGGCCAGTGAGAACTTCAAAATTAAACCGTAACCATGTGATCCGCAATATATAATATAATATGGGCTCCTGAGTGGCACAGCGGTCTAAGGCACTGCATCTCAGTGCTAGAGGTGTCACTACAGACCCTGGTTCGATTCCAGGCTCTATCACAAACGACCGTGATTGGGAGTCCCATAGGACAGCGCCCATTTGGCCCAGCGTCACCCAGGTTAGGCAGTCATTGTAAATAAGAATTTGTTCTTAACTTCTTTGGGCTGGGGGCAGTATTGAATAGCTTGGATGAATAAGGTGCCCAGAGTAAACTGTCTGCTACTCAGGCCCAGTTGATAATATATGCATATTATTAGTAGATTTGGATAGAAAACACTCCGAAGTCTCTAAAACTGTTTGAATGATGTCTGTGAGTACAACAAAACTCATATGGCAGGCAAAAACCTGAGAAAAAAATCCAACCAGAAAATGGGAAATCTGAAGTCTGTAGTTTTTCAACTCTTGGCCTATCGAATACACAGCGTCTATGGGGTCAAATTGCACTTCACAAGGCTTCCACTAGATATCAACAGTCTTTTGAACCTTGTTTGATGCTTCTACTGTGAAGTGGGGGCTGTGTTTTTCTGTGACTTCTGCTGCATTAAGACCAATATTGAATATTGTAGGCAGTCAAGTCATCATTGACACTCAGAAGTATTTGTAATGATATTTAATTTGCAGACAGATGGACCAAGATACAGTACTTACCCAATCCAGAGAGTCTGTGTTGAGTGTGTAGGCGGTCTCCTTCCACTCTACATCTCCCTCAGGCTGGAAGCTGACCTCACGGATGGCAAAAATATCACTCTCCTCTTCCCCTTCACCATGGATTGCCTGCAAAATGTATTTAGCCTAACATTGTCAGATATATTGCTTATTAACTAAATGTGGTAAGAAACAAAGCAATAAAGCCTTAGGTGATTAGCAACTGAGGGGGAATGCTTCCCAATTATGTAGATAAAGATGTATTTTGTTTCAACTTAGTCTGGGCTATACATGAAGCCAATGATGATTCACTTGTAGGATAACTTACCTCATCTTCAGGATAATGGCAGTCAAACACCAAGGAATGTTTTGCCGCCTGTTTTGTCACCTCGACAACGAAGTTGGGTGAAGACACAATATCTGGCTTTAAGGAAACAAAATACACATGGTTCAAAACCTAAACAATGTAACAGTGCAACACGTTCAGTACAGTGTGTGTCCATTTCGGAAGACAGTAAAAAGAGGTTTACCTCATTCTCTGCAGACTTCTGTCCCTGTGCTTGTTCAGCCTCCTCTTCAAACTTAGGGGGAATACTGTTGTTGACGTTGAATGTGACAGTCACTCTAAGTAAAAGGACAAGAGGTCAGACAATGGAGAGTCGCTTATAGAAAATGTAGTTCAAATTACTTTCAAATAATGTTAACTGGGTTCATTTTGTGCAGTTATGGATTTATTAATACAACATCTAGGTTAATTAGTAGTCAAATAAAATGTCTGCAGGGATTGTATCAGTACCGGTCATTTACTAATCTACTTGGTGTAGCAGGCAGGGATAAACTAATATCGAGATGGCCTTACTTTTCTCCAGAAATTGTCCTAATGAGTTTGGCTTCTGTGCCGTTCTGCTGTAGCTCCCACCCTCCAGACATCTTGGGAAGAGTACTGCTTTTCTGGATCTTCTTCTCTTCTTTGATTTCATCCAAAAGGAAACTTCCAAAGGCTTTGTCTCCTGAAACCGAGCAATTATATAGGATCTTAGAACAGAAGATAAGTCAGTATTAGCTACATGCTAGTCATATATAGCATCGCAGTGCTTGAGGCGTGAATACAGACCCTGGTTCAATCCCAGGCTGTATCACAACCGGCCGTGATCGGAAGTCCCATAGGGCGGCGCACAATTGGCCCACTGTCGTCCAGGTTAGGGGATGATTTGGCTGGGATAGGCAGTCATTGCAAATAAGAATTTGTTCTTAAAAGACTTGCCTAGTTAAATACAGGTTAAAACTGTATATACACAACGTCCCAGATTATGACCAACCCCTATACATTGCACCCACCAATGTTCCATTCCCATGGTCACATGTGCATTGACTTACACACAGGTCCAGATGTAGATGCCATCAAGAATAACCAGCCAGCTAATATCACTTTCAATAGTTACTGATCTTTTCATTATCAGCGTAGCCTTCCGCACTGCTCTAGAACAAGCGGTCTTAACTGATAAACTAACTAGCTACGGGTAGATGTACACAAACGAATGTTCCAAACAGTGGGTGAAACGCATTTCGTCCAACCTGTCAGCTACATGACAACGGTTAATTAAGGGTTACTCCTCCATTGCTTTACATACAGGTAACTATAGTAATTATATTCAACAAGTGCAATTTTAGTCCTATTTAGAAGGTTAGGAGAGCATTTCCACTAACCCTAACCTTAATTTCCAACCTTAACCTAATTATCTTGACCTGCTGCGTAAATATAGCCGTATAGAAGTGGTGTGTTTTAAGGAACGTCATATTTAGCTAGCAGCTAGATAGTTAACGTTAGCTAGCGTACTCACACAACAGTAGATACTTAATCCAGCTAGTTATTACCTTCTGTGTGTAGTGATCCACATCCACACGACACAGGAGTAAATCCTTTTGAACTGAAGAGTTTTGGTCTGTATACCGATGCTGCCCCGTTATGGCTCATCATCCAGAGAGACCGGCTGAAAGGCCGTATGGTTCCGGAGTTTGGACATAATGTCGATCTCGTAAGCGGCGGGAGAGTTCGGGCCGAAAACATTGTGGTTGTAGAAATCCGAACTGCAGTACTCACCGTTCGGGAAAGAGACTTTAGCATGGTTATAGATTGGTAAATTTGACTAGAAAAGAAAATACAATAGTAAAATAAACTCAGAGTATCAGTTACCCAATACTGACGTTACAGACAGATTACTACCCGAGAAAACACGTGGGAAGGACACCCTGACCTCCTCAAACTTTGAACCGGAAGTGGGTCCAAGGTCCAGCCCACTGAGGTTTTGCAACGTTTTTTGTAATCTTTTGGGGGAAAATAATAGGTATTAAAATATCTTAAATATTGGACCCTTTCCCCCCCCAATTTTCGCCGAAAATGACATGCCCAAATCTAACTGCCTGTAGCTCAGGACCTGAAGCAAGGATATGTATATTCTTGATACCATTTGAAAGGAAACACAGAAGTTTGTGGAAATGTGAAAATAATGTATGAGAATATAACACGTTAGATCTGGTAAAATATAATACAAACAAAAAACATGTATTTTCTATTTTGTTTTCCTTCGTCAGTTTTGAAATGAGAGAAAGGCTGTTATATCACCCAGGAGTGTAGGCGCAATTTAGATTTGAGCCACTAGATGGGAGCAGTGTATGCGTAAAGTTTTACACTGATCCAAATAAATAAAATAAAATATTATTTGTCACATACACATGGTTAGCAGATGTTAATGCGAGACAATGCAGTAATAACCAACGAGTAATCTAACCTAACAATTCCACAACATCTACCTTATCCACACAAGTGTAAAGGGATGAAGAATATGTACATAAAAATATATGAATGAGTGATGGCACAGAACGGCATAGGCAAGATGCAGTAGATGGCATTGAGTACAGTATATACATACGAGATGAGTAATGTAGGGTATGTAAACATTATATTAAGTGGCATTGTTTAAAGTGGCTTGTGATACATTTTTACATCAATTTTTCCATAATTAAAGTGACTGGAGTTCAGTCAGTATGTTGGCAGCAGCCACTCAATGTTAGTGGTGGCTGTTTAACAGTCTGATGGCCTTGAGATAGAAGCTGTTTTTCAGTCTCTCGGTCCCTGCTTTGATTCATCTGTACTAACCTCGCCTTCTGGATGATAGCAGGGTGAACAGGCAGTGGCTCGGGTGGTTGTTGTCCTTGATGATCTTTATGGCCTTCCTGTGACAGGTGTCGGTGTAGGTGTCCTGGAGGGCAGGTAGTTTGCCCCCAGTGATGCGTTGTGCAGACCTCACTACCCTCTGGAGAGCCATACGGTTGTGGGCGGAGCAGTTGCCATACCAGGCGGTGATACAGCCCGACAGGATGGTCTCGATTGTGCATCTGTAAAAGTTTGTGAGTGCTTTTGGTGACAAACCGAATTTCTTCAGCCTCCTGAGTTTGAAGAGGTGCAGCTACGCCTTGTTCACCACGCTGTCTGTGTGGGTGGACCAATTCAGTTTGTCCGTGATGTGTACGCCGATGAACTTAAACTTACTACCCTCTCCACTACTGTCCCGTCGATGTGGATAGGGGGGTGCTCCCTCTACGGTTTCCTGAAGTCCACGATCATCTCCTTTGTTTTGTTGACGTTGAGTGTGAGGTTATCTTCCTGCACCCCACTCCGAGGGCCCTCACCTCCTCCCTGTAGGCTGTCTCGTTGTTGTTGGTAATCAAGCCTAACACTGTAGTGTCGTCTGCAAACTTGATGATTGAGTTGGAGGTGTGCATGACCAAGCAGTCGTGGGTGAACAGGGAGTACAGGAGAGGGCTCAGAACGCACCATTGTGGGGCCCCAGTGTTGAGGATCAGCGGGGTGGAGATGTTGATACCTACCCTCACCACCTGGGGGCGGCCCGTCAGGAAGTCCAGTACCCAGTTGCACAGGGCGGGATCGAGACCCAGAGTCTCGAGCTTGATGACGAGCTTGGAGGGTACTATGGTGTTAAATGCTGAGCTGTAGTCGATGAACAGCATTCTCACATAGATATTTCTCTTGTCCAGATGGGTTAGGGCAGTGTGCAGTGTGGTTTGCGATTGCGTCATCTATTGGGGCGGTAAGCAAATTGGAGTGGGTCTAGGGTGTCAGGTAGGGTGGAGGTGATATGGTCCTTGTCTAGTCTCTCAAAGCACTTCATGATGACGGACATGAGTGCTACGGGGGGCGGTGGTCATTTAGCTCAGTTACCTTAGCTGTCTTTGGAACAGGTACAATGGTGGTCCTCTTGAAGCATGTAGGAACAGCAGACTGGGATAAGGATTGAATGAATATGTCCGTAAACACTCCAGCCAGCTGGTCTGCGCATGCTCTGAGGACGCGGCTGGGGATGCCGTCTGGGCCTGCAGCCTTGCGAGGGTTAACACGTTTAAATGTTTTTTAGTCACGTTGGCTGCAGTGAAGGAGAGTCCACAGGTTTTGGTAGTGGGCCGTGTCCGTGGCACTGTATTGTCCTCAAAGCGAGCAAAGAAGTTGTTTAGTCTGTCTGGTGCGCAAGACACCCTGGTCTCCGACAGGGCTGGTTTTCTTTTTGTAATCCGTGATTGACTGTAGACCCTGCCACATACCTCTTGTGTCTGAGCCGTTGAATTGCGACTCTACTTTGTCTCTATACTGACGCTTAGCTTGTTTGATTGCCTTGCGGAGGGAATAGCTAAACTGTTTGTATTCATATTTCCGGTCACCCTGCCCTGGTTAAAAGCAGTGGTTCGCGCTTTCAGTTTCGCGTGAATGCTGCCATCAATCCACGGTTTCTGGTTTTGGAATGTTTTAATAGTTGCTGTGGGTAAGACATCACTGGTGCACTTATACAGCGTATTCGTCAATGTTGTTGTTTGATGGAATGCGGAACATATCCCAATCCACGTGATCGAAGCAATCTTGAAGCGTTGAATCAGATTGATTGGACCAGCGTTGAACAGACCTGAGCGCAGGAGCTTCCTGTTTTAGTCTCTGTCTATAGGCTGGGAGCAACAAAATGGAGTCGTGGTCAGCTTTTCCAAAAGGAGGGCGGGGGAGGGCCTTATATGCGTCGCGGAAGTTAGAATAACAATTATCCAGGGTTTTACCAGCCCTGGTAGCACAATCAATATGCTGATAGAATTTAGGGAGTCTTGTTTTCAGATTAGCCTTGTTAAAATCCCCAGCTACAATGAATGCAGCCTCAGGATATGTGGTCTCACTTTACATAGAGTCAAATAAAGTCTGTTCGGGGCTATCGATGTGTCTGCTTGGGGGGGAACATATGCGGCTGTGATTATATTCGAAGAGAATTCTCTTGGTAGATAATGCGGTCGACATTTGATTGTGAGGAGTTCTAAGTCAGGTGAACAGAAGGACTTGAGTTCCTGTATGTTGTTATGATCACACCACGTCTCGTTAATCATAAGGCATACCCCCCCGCTCCTCTTCTTACCAGAAATATGCTTGTTTCTGTCGGCGCGATGCGTAAAGAAACCAGCTGGCTGTACCGACTCCGATAGCGTGTCTCGAGTGAGCCATGTTTCCGTGAAGCAAAGAACGTTACAGTTTCTTATGTCTCTCTGGAATGCTACCCTTGCTCGGATTTTATCAACCTTGTTGTCAAGAGACTGGACATTGGCGAATTGTATGCTCGGGAGCGGTGCGCGATGTGCCCGTCTCTGGAGCCTGACCAGAATAATTAACCATTGCATTACTGTTCAAAATGTTGTCAAATTGGTCAACTGATACATTTTCAAGTACATAACTATAGAGAACATACAACAATTATATGGCAATAAGAAATGTAAGTTTATACATTCCCAGGAATGTCAAATGATGGATAATTAGCTTCCCTACGGAGGAAAATACACTAACCTTCACACATCTAGATGGGGGGGGTTCAAGCTATAGAACCCAGTTCTTACATTTGAATTTAAAAATTGATTTTATCTTACAAAACTGTTGTTGTTGTGCACTCTCCTCAAACAATAGCATGGTCTTTTTTCACTGTAATACCTACTGTACATTTGACAGTGCAGTTAGATTAGCAATAATATAAGCTTTCTGCCCATATAAGACATGTACTTGAAAATGTTCTTGTTACTTACAATGTCATGCTAATCACATTAGCGCACGTTAGCTCAAGCGTCCCGTGGGGGGGCGATCCCGTAGAGTTAGAGAAGAATACGAGGCCCAACTTTGCAGAAAAACTGCGGTCTCCCTTCAGCAGGTGCCATTTTTTCATTGTTTCGCCCACCAAGCAAAGAGTTTTTGTATGGAGGTCAATGAGAGTGTCGAATTTGGTCAACAATTTTTTTTATGTATCTGAGGTTTATTTGATAAAAAAAATAAGTTTTGTAATGTTTAAGTTGTCACGAGTGTACTGATATAAGTAGAACACGTGACATCCCAGCAACACTTTATATCAGAGTTGTCTCGAGATGGCTATGCATATTAATAGCATGAGGCTAGTAGCATAGCAACTCTCTCCATTGAATACAGGCAATTGACGTCAACAACCCTCATCAAATATTTAAAATAGGATTAAAATAATGACATGTATCCACCAATCCAAAGAATGGAAAGGCGGGAGCTAGACAGCCGCTCTTTCCGCTTTGCCCATTGTTAGGACGGAGAGACATGTATTGTCAATATATCCATAATCTTTGATATTAAAGATGTGCTATGCAGAAATCGCTCCACCATTTCCTGGTAGCTACAATTCTAATAGGTATCCTAATTTGAGTTTATGTGACAAAACAAGCAAGAGAATCATTGTACCAACTAAATCACTGTGAAATATTCTTTCCATAACCAAAAATTTGGTATTTTCAGTTGTTTGAAGCCGGTGTACAAAACCAAAAATAAAAGATGCAAAAAATGAAACTTAACAATGAGAAGCATAGACATAGCGCTCATAGAACAGATATTCTGCTTCTTAGACTTGCTTTCAATGAGAATGTCAGATCTATAACTGTGAATTTGGTCAGTTCGTACCAAAAAATTACAGCTCTAATAGTCAATACATACAAGCGCCTTCAGAAAGTATTCCTTCCCAACTGACGTATCCCAACAGCCTGATTTCAATATGGATTAAATTAATTGTTTCTCCACACCCATCTACACACAATACACCATAACTACAAAGTGAAAATATTTTTGGGGTCCATTTTTGTACATTTATTGAAAATGAACCACATAAGTATTCACACCCCTGAGTCAATACTGTAGAAGCCTATCACCTATGGCAGTGATTAAAGCTTTGAGTAATCGCCATATCTATATATCTATGCCTGTATCTTTGCTTTGCACATAAAGATTTGGGGATTTTCTCCCATTCTTCCTTGCAGATTTTCTCAAGCTCTGTTAAATTAGATGGGGAGTAGCGGTGAACCTTCAAGTCTTTCCACAGAAAGTATTATTGATTTTATATTTCAATCTTGTCTCATCGCTGCAACTCTCCAATGGGCTTGGGAGGTGAAGGTCAAGTCATGCATCCTCTGAAACATGACCTGCCAAACCGCACTTCTTAACACTGTGTCAGAGGAAACACCATTCAACTGACGATGAGGTTAGCCTGCCACAAGAGCGTGACGAGCCAAGTAAAGCCCCCCCGTCCAAACCAGTACGACACTGGGCCAATTGTGAGCCATCCTATGGGACTCCCGAACGGTTGTGATACAGCCTGGGATCGAACCCGGGTCTGTGGTGACACCTCTAGCACCGCAATGCAGTGCCTTAGACCACTGTGCCATTCGGGAGGCCCTGTTTCACAGATTTTCAATGGGATTCAAGTCTGGGCTTTGGCTGGGCCACTCAAGGACTTTCACATTCTTGTTCTGAAGCCATTCTAGTGTTGTTTTGGCAATCATTGTCCTGTTGGAACGTAAATCTTATCCCCAGTCTAAGGTCGTTTGCACTCGGAAGCAGGTTCTCATCAAGGATTTGCCTGTATTTGGCTGTAATCATTGTCCCAGTCACTGCCACTGAAAAGCATCCCCATAGCATGATGCTGCCACCACAATGCTTCACAGTATTGTGCCTTTTTCTCAGGAGTGGCTTCGGTCTGGCTACTCTCCCATAAAGCCCAGATTGGTGAAGTGCTCTAGAGACTGTTGTCCTTCTGGCAAGTTCTCCCATCTCAGCCAAGGAACTCTGTAGTTATTTCAGTATGGTCATTGGGTTCTTGGTCACCTCCCTGACCAAGGTCATTCTTGCCTGGTTGCTCAGTTTGGTCAGAGGGCCAGCTCTAGGCAGTGTCATAACAATGAATGGAGACAAATACAGGCATATCCTTGATGAGAACCTGCTTCCAAGTGCAAACGATCTTAGACTGGGGATAAGATTTACATTCCAAATGGATAATTATTATTATTGTTTTTTTAAACCTTTATTTAACTAGGCAAGTCAGTTAAATAACAAATTGTTATGTTCAATGACAGCCTAGAAACAGTGGGATAACTGCCTTGTTTCTTGGGCAGAACAATATATTTTTACCTTGTCAGCGCAAGGATTTGATCTTGCAACCTTTACGGTTATTAGTCCAACGCTCTAAGCACTAGTCTACCTAAGCAATGACCCCAAGCATACAGCCAAAGCAATGCTGGAATGGCTTCAGAAAAATAATATGAAAGTCCTTGAGTATCCCAGCCAAAGCCGACTATAATCCCATTGAAAATCTGTGGAAAGACTTGAAGATTGCGGTTCACTGCCCCATCTAACTTAATTAACAGAGCTTGAGAAAATCTGCAAGGAAGAATGGGAGCAAATCCCCAAATTCAGATGTGCAAAGCTGATACAGATATAGATATACAGACATGGACATAGCGATTACTCAAAGCTGTAATAGGCGCCAAAAGTGCTTCTATAATGTATTGATTCAGGGATGTGAATACTTATGTAAATGAGATATTTCTGCATTTCATTTTCAATACATTTAGACAAAAATGTCTAAAAGCATATTACTTTGTCATCATGGTATTGATCAATTTTGAATTCAGGCTGTAACACAACTAAATGCAGTCAGGGATCAGCAACCCTGGATCAATTAGTGTTAATAAGTGCCTTGCTCAAAGGGCAAAGACTGTTCACCTAGTTGGCTCAGGTATTTGAACCAGTGACCTTTTGGTTATTGGCCCAAAGCTCTTAACCACTAGGATGCCTGCCACCTCAGATGGCAAACATAAGACAGAACATTAGAAGATACTGTACCGTCATACTGTGTCTTCACTTAATCATGCAGTTGAAAAGAGCCGATAGCCGATCATTAAGAGTATCTCTACCACTCCTGCTGTCTCTAGAGAGTTGAAAACAGCAGGTCTGGGACAGGTAGCACCTCCGGTGAACAGGTCAGTGTTCCATAGCCGCAGGCAGAACAATTGAAACTGGAGCAGCAGCACGGCCAGATGGACTGGGGACAGCAAGGAGTCATCATGCCATAAGTGTTCAATTGGGTTGAGATCTGGTGACACACGCGCACACACATACTCCTTCGAGACCCCTCTTTCAAAGTCACGGAAATCTTAATTAAGAGTTAGTGATATCCAAAATCCTTGGGATGCCCGTACCCTAAACCATTTTCAATTTCAATGGGATAAGGATGTCCCAAGGATTCCAGATAGCAAGGTCTCTTAATTAACTCAGGAACTACACCTGTGTGGAAGCACCTTCTTTCAATATACTTTGTTTCCCTCATTTACTCAAGTGTTTCCTTTATTTTGTCAGTTACCTGTATGTCTCGTTTTTTAAGCAATGACAAACAGCCAATAAGTTAGACCAGGCACCAATATTTAAATATGAACATTTAATTTAAGTCAGATGTTAAATATTTATGTTTGAAGGAATAACAAGGAATAACCACCTACTTCTGTGAGTTAATCTATGCTGCTAAAAAACAGGCAAATATTTATAATGATCATCAATCATGATGAGACCTCATTTCTGGTTGTGTAGCAAATATGTGGCAACAGGCAATGATTAGGCAATAGCTGGAAGAGAGAAAACAAATGAAGAAAAAAGGTCAGCTTGTAACTACAGTAGCAGGAACTTTAGTTTGTAACTTCAGTCATAGACGGGTTAACCGACGTCACAAAACCAATGTGCATGCTTCAATGGGGCAGAAAGCCATGTGTTGTGAATCTGGCTGACAAGATAGCTAGAAAAAATGACAAGCTGCCATGTGGGGAATCGTTTGGGGCTAGTTTTATCTTGTTCTTGATACCATGTCTTGTTTTGACTGATGTCACATCTATGCAATTATGGTTCAAATTCACAAGCTAGCTAACCAATAGTTGCGCACTCGCCTATAGGCCAGAGGAATCTAGCTCTTTGTCGCTCAGCAGATGTCAACTCTAATAAAACATTCTGCTTGTCCATCAAGAGGTAGAAGAAATCACTAAGAAGAACCCAGACCCCTCTCTCTTTCAGACCTGTCCAAATGCTAAATGTTCTGCCTTGGACTGGCACACAAGGAGTGCTGAAGAGTATTTCTATGCTGTGAATCTTTGTGTAAACAAAACCTTTCTATCATGCTTCCATCCAGTAATGTCACTGGGTTGGGGGTGAGCGGGGGTTAGGTGTGTCACTGGTCAGCAAGGTTAGGATCTGCTGTGTCTCTTGTCACTCCAGAGTTCTGTCTAATCAGAGGCTAGCTATTGGTGGGGCGGAGCTTCCGGTGGAAGTACTTGGGTGCGACCTCCACCAGCCAATCAGCATCCACCAGACACAGGTCACTCATGTAGCACTTAGAGGTGTGCAGGGGCTCATTGAAGACCACGTAGGTGGGCTAGGCCTGGAAGAGGACAGAGGAGGTGTGGATGGCTACAGGCTGGGGGGGTGTCCAGGGCCATGTAGCTGCCGTTTGGCTGCAACTCTGCAGTGTTTACAAACAGACCGTGGGCCAGGCAGCGATGCGCGCTCCCCGTGTCCGACCCACACGACTCCAGCTTCATGCTCAGCTGGAACAGAGGGGAGAAGGAGATGGATATTATGTGTGAAAAGTGCTAGATCATTTGTGTATATGCAATGGATTTGTTCAGGTGAAAGATATCCATGTATTAGTTCATAAGAAGACCTTAAAAGTTGAAACAATGCCGCAAACACATTTGGAAGCATACATTTCAGTGTGCAAATTCCCCTTTTTTGCTGATGAAGAGCAATTTTGAGAGAACTGGTTACTTGTGGTGTGATGGATTTGTTTCGGTACCTTGAGGCAGATATCTCGTAGCTGTGCATGGACCTCTCCAACCATGGTCATGTTCCTGCTGTTGACAAAGTTCCCCCGACACCACTCCTACAACACGGGTCACACATCAGAGCCTGTACTGAATCTACACTATATATAAATGATAACACTGCACAAAGAACACAGGGGCCAGTTTCCCAGACACAGATTAAGACTACTTCTGGGCTAAAAACAATGCTCAATAGAGAACCTCTACTGAAACATAATTTTAGCCTGGGAATTTAACTCTACTCGGTGCATTCGGAAAGTATTCAGACCCCTTCTCTTTTTCAACATTTTGAAACAATTAAATTAAAATGTTCCTCATCGATCTACACACAATACCCCATAATGACAAAGTGAAAACAGATTTTTGCCAATATATTAAAAAAAAAACTGAAATGCCTTATTTACATAAGTATTCAGACCCTTTGCTATGAGACTCAAAATTAAGCTCAGGTGCATCCGGTTTCCATTGAACATCCTTGAGACGTTTCTACAACTTGATTGAAGTCACCTGTGGAAAATTCAAATGATTGGACAGGATTTGGAAAGGCACACACCTGTCTATATAAGGTCCCACAATTGACAGTGCATGTCAAACCAAGCCATGATGTTGAAGGAATTGTCTTTAGAGCTCCGAGACAGGATTGTGTTGAGGCACAGATCTGGGGAAGGGTACCAAAAAAATGTCTGCAGCATTGCAGGATTAAATGAAAGAAGTTTGGAACAACCAAGACTCTTCCTAGAGCTGGCCACCCCGGCCAAACTGAGCAATCGGGTGAGAAGGGCCTTGGTCCTGTAGGTGACCAAGAACTCG